>NC_059432.1:27070473-27382395 GCF_021028975.2 Sphaerodactylus townsendi | reverse complement strand
CAGATGGTCGCCTTTGTGAACCAGGATGGGCGGGTAGGCGGGCGGGAAACGGGAGCGCCCCAGAAGGCGCGGGGGAGGCTGCCGCACTGCCTTGCGTCCCAGAAGGCAGTGCGGCAGCCTTCCAAAAATCAGGACACTTGAAAAAACCTGCGGGACACGGGATAAATTGTTTTAAGGCAGGACTGTCCTGCCAAAAGCAGGATGTCTGGTCAGCCTAACATAGCGGAACGCTTCTTCTAAGATAATGTTCTAAGTAGGTGCCATTGTTCTAGTTCAAAAAGTTTTCTTTTTCTGTTTACTCTCGATAAATAAACAAATTGTTTGTTTTTGTACTGATAATGGCTGTTTTATATGCATGTATTATCTTTTTTTTAAATACATTTTTGCTTTGTGAGTTGCTTTGAGCTGGTCTGTAGAGAGGTGGCAAGCATGTACACTTTCTAAATAAATAAAACCCATTGAAGTGGCTTAGACTGGAGCCGTTATACAGTGGATGGCACTTTCTCATGTCTTTACTGAACTCTAGTAGAATATCTGTCAAATCATGGAGCAGAATCTCCATGTTCATTTCAATCATCTGCATATCTTTTTTTTAAATTTTGCTTTGTGATACCGCTTGTTTTCATAAGACCCAGTAAGGTTCAAGTTTGTGCAGACAAGATTTCTGGATTTTTCTCTGTATTTCCTTGCAGAAAGCCACATGGAATGGGAGCTGAGAAGGGAAGGGGAAATAGCGCTTCACTTAAAATGATGAGCCAACCGCCGAGACCAGGGCAGGTGCAGAGGTGGCTGCTTCCTTGGGCTTCACAGTTCACATCCTGTTTTTTTCCCCGTTGTTCAAGCACGGTTCCTCCTCAGCAGCCTTAGGGAAAGAACAGCAGCATGTGCAAGAAAAACTTGGCCACACTGAAGGCTAGTGGACAAGAACAAACTCTCTGTTCTCCGAAGCCTCAGGTCAGTGCACCGAGCACAATGTTTTGTCGTCTCTGACAGGGATGCCGATCTGTTCAGGGACCTGCCCTACTGCACTTTCTCCTCTGTTGGCAACGAAACAAAGAAATAACCTGAAAAGCAGCGCCGTAAAAAAACCAGAGGCTATCAAAGGTGGGCTGCTCTTGTTTTATTCTCATACAGTGCAGCAAGCAGCAGAAGCTTAGATTTTAATTGTGTAGTTTGGTATTCAAGGTTAACCAGCCAGGTTGTCGGCTTTATTTTTGGGGGTTTTTTGTGTCAGGTTGGAGAAAGGTACATTAACTTGGTGCTGATGTATATGGCTGAGACTGCCCCCAATTCTCTCTCCACTAAACCAGGTCCATCTCTGAATATATAGCAACTCTTTTGCATTTTAGTGATAATGAAAAGAAGGGCAAGGCAACAGGGAACTTCGTCTGTGCATGGAAACCAAGCCTTCCCATTTCTGTATGAGTGTTAAAAGTTAAGAGCCACAGTCTCAACTTTAATCCTGCCAGTAACCAACCGTTTTCTTTTCAAGAAGCAGAAGAAATAAGAAATGTTCTCTTTCCAGTAACCATCCCTTCCTAGAGGGAAGTAAAGCACCCAACAGGCCGTCTGTAAAAATGGTCCTTCAGCTCCTGCTTCATGTTTTCAACAAGTTTCCCATTTAGTCGTTGTGGGATCCTTCTTAGCCACAGGCTTGCTGATGATACTAACTACTTTTCCCAAAAGAAAAGAAAGTTGATCTGCGGATAAATGTGCATCAGTGGTGTCATTCAAATGGAAAAGTAAAGAAAGTTGATCTGCGCTTCAGTGGTGTCATTCAAATGGAAATTTCTCTCCCAGAAATTTTTTCCTGCAGGGTACTATAAGCTCTTAAGACCTCCTGTGGGTCAATTCCTCCTTCTCCCTCTGCTCCATTCCTTTTTAACTGATACCCAACTGCCCTCAAAATGCCTTGCCTCCTGCATATCTTTTTCTCCTTTGCTTTGTGAAATAAACATACTCAGTCCTCATTAGACTGGCATTTCTTAGCATGCCTGGGGAATTACTACAGTATGCAGAAACTCATTCCTGTTTCCCTGCCCTGCAATAGGTAAAGGATCAACAAAGTTTGCTGTTCAAAGGAGTCATTGACATGATGTAATTTTTTTTCACCACACCAGAAAACCCCCCAGCAAATAGGGTATATCACAGAAAGTGACTTTCAAGGTACTCCCAAAGGACTCAAGAGGTACACAAGAGCTTTCTAGATATTGTAAGGAATGGAACGAATGAATGTGTGTGTGTGTGTGTGTGTTTTGGGAGTGGGGTATAGACTGGGATTGCAGTGCCAAACCCTGCCTCTAACCTGAAGGACGACAGACACGGGTTGCAGGTCTGGCAGGGGAGAGGCGTCCAGCGTCCCTCTGGAGCGCCTTCTCCCTGCACCTTTTATTAGAAGCTTATCAGGGTAAAAGACAAAGGGACCAGCAGGGGATTACAGGCAAGGGTTGCACTACCGTGGTCAGCAAAGGCATGAATCAGCAGGAGTCAGAGAGTCTGCAAGTCAGCAGTTTCAGCCCAATACACATTAGCCAGGAGGAGAGGGTGGGCACGTGAGCGACCCTTGAGCTCGGCATGTCAAGCTGAGAGGGGACTCCGGCCGGGAGTGTGCTCTCCAGGTAGGGCTCCTTTCGGTGTCCATGTTTCCCTACACTAACCTGCATATGTTCATGAAAATATGTGTACAGAGTCTATTCACATATAGGTATATGTGGCTGTCTCAGTCCAACCAGGAATACTGTTTTTTTAAATGGGTCACCAATGCATGGAAATTGCTGCACATGCATCGTTAGGATTTCTTAGATATGCTTAATTACCTGATGATTTGGTTAATGGTTATATTAATAATAATAATAATAATAATAATAATAATAATAATAATAATAATAATAATAATAATAATAATAATGTCCTGCTTGCCAGTTGAAAGCAGGGGGTCAGTCATTTGACAAGCTGTTCAGATGTATCCAAGTGAATTTGGAATGCATCTCACCAGTCTCCTACAAGATGAAAGCAAACCTTAAGGAGTTCTAGTCATAAGTATGTGTCACTTTATTCAGGGTGATTTACTCCCAGGAGAGTCTGCAGCCAAAACCACCTTCCCTCCAGTCAATCTATGTGGAACCCAGGAGGCATGGCGATCCTAATGAGCAAATCAGAACTTCCCAGAAAGCTCTTTGCAGTTAAGCACTCAGAAGCACAGGAAACGGAATGTGCAAAATACAGTCAATGTGTGAACCAGGGTTCCCCAACATGATGTCAAGTCCAACAGTACTTGGGGCTCTCCAAGATTTTCAGGAAATGAATGGGGCCATTCTAAAACAGGACTTGTTATTGGCTTTCCTCTTTCAAATGAGGAATATTTCCACTGGAGAGTTAAGAGGAATGGTAAGCCGCTGGGTTTTCCTTAGCAAGTTTGTGGTTTCATTCTCCTTCATGTTTTCCTTCTTCTTAGAAGGTGTAAAGAGGCAAGCATTCCTCTCAGCTCCGCCTCTTGGAGCCACCATTTTGGGTTCAGCTCCACCCCCTGTAGCAGCCATTTTGGAGCGGTGTTCACCATCCTCTCATAAAATTCCAAAGGGGCCCACATGCTCACAAAGGTTCCCCACATTATGTAGACGAAATCCTCCAGCAATTTCTCACATGCTGCTTCCTTTACGACCCCCCCACCACCCCAATACCAGCTAGTTTCACTTCCATCTCTATGGCGGCTGTCTGCCGGGTGGCCCAGCTAGAATCCAGGGCATCTGAATTCCACAGCACATATAGACAGTAAGGACGAAGGAAACAAAGCACAGTTGGGAGCCGGGAATCTTGGTAATACAAGGAGATTGGATAATCTAGAGCAGTGGTTCTCAACCTGTGGGGGTCGAACGGCCCTTTCACAGGGGTCACTTAAGACTCTTTGCATCAGTGTTCTACATCTGTAAAATGGATTAAATGTTAGGGTTGGGGGTCACCACAACATGAGGAACTGTATTAAAGGGTTGCGGATTAGGAAGGTTGAGAACCACTGATTTATAACATGCTCAGTTCAAATTAACTATGAATGGTACAATCCAGTTGCAGTTAAGCACTGTGTTTTTCTCTTATTGTATACTGCTACATGCACTGAGGTTTGGATGGATTTGTGTCCTAATTTACTAGTATGGAAGTCTAGAGGGAGACGTGTACTAACGTTAAACTTCCTTAAGGCGATTTGCAAATGGCAGGCCTTGCCAGCGACAGATCCTGCCAATGCCCCACTTATTTCATCCCTCTATCTCATCTGCCTTATATAGTATGACTCAGAAAGGCTTTTACTAAAAAAAAAGGAAGCAAAATTGATTTGTTTTTAGAGGGACTTTGATTTAAAATCAATTTCCCAATTAAAAAAACCTTAAGGTTTATAGTCGGCATAGAGTTTAAACTTGGTCCATTTGTTTAACCCCCCCCCCCCAATCGATACACATACAAAAGTGCTTTCATGGCCATTATTGTAGATCCATTGCATTTTGATGGGACTTCCTAGTTAACTTTTTAAGACCCTCTCTTTAAGTCAGCTTAAGGAAAGACAAGTCAAGGGTGTGAACTCCCCTCCAAAAATTTGGGGAAAAACTTCTTCCAATAGCATAAGTTGCCATCAGGAGCCTTTAGTGAGTGACTTTTCCCAACCTCAGTGTTCTTTACTTGAGACAGGCTAATGAACAAATGCAACCAAGTCATGGCATTTCATGTGCTCCTATTCTAGTCATGACTCAATGCTATGGAGGTTGGCAAACAGAGCAGGAAAAGTAATAATGGTAAAGAGGAGCATGGAGAACAAGGAAGAAGAGACCATGAGACATTGTGGCTTAGACAGAACCTCCTTTTAATACAGTGGGCCTAAATAGGGCAGGGGGTGAGGGCAGGTAGGGGCCGGGAGGGCTTACTGGTGATAGTGGGGAGGGCGAGGGGGCTTTTGGAGCTCTAGAGCAGTGGTGGCAAAGTGCCGCTGCTCCGGGGCAGAGATGGAATGTCTGACAAACCCTCCACCAATAAGGGAGCAGGATTCCCTTGTTGGTTTTAAGGTTGGCACTTCATGACAGTCCCTTATTGGTGGAGGGTTTGTTGTCCAACATTCCATCCCTTAGTGCTTTATTATTGGTAAAACTACCCTTCCCAACTCCCTCACTGAGGGCCAAAATGCATATTACTTGTAACATGAGTTGGGTCACAGGTGCCAGACGTAGCTCTCAGTTACATGTTCATATGGGGATTAATCTTTAAAAGCGACTGTGTTTCTCTGTGCAGCTCCAAACACAGTGAAGGCAAAGGAAGGGCTGCAGGCTTCCGCCCTGCACCCTTTTTGCCACGCATAACCTTGTGTTTTGGCCTTGATACAGCTGACCCCAGAGATTCTGTCAATTATCACGTAACCCATTTGGGTATTACTTTTAGTTGTTCAAGATTGCATGAATGAATGCATTATGTGTGAATGCATTATACTTTTTCAAGGTTGGCACTAGCCTTCCTGAAAACTGCTGCCCAACAAACATTTTAATTCCCCACAAAAAAGCAGAGTTTACATTTCCACATATACCACTAGGATATAAGGATAAAGTGCTGAGGTCCAATCTAGGATAGCTTCTTTCCACTTCAATATCTGAAGAACCTTGAAGGGAGACTCACTCAGGACATACTTCGTTTTGCGAAGAAGTCAAATTCTTGTCAAAACTCATGACTTGAGAAATGTCCACACCTTCCCTACAGAATCTACAATGTCAACACTCCTCTTTCTCTGGTGACAGGAAAAGTTTGCTTTATTGGAACAGCATCCTGTCTAGCTTGTCATTGTGTGGGATATTCTCTCTGCAATTGCAAACTTTATGAAAAGCCTTTTATCTCAGAAGGTATTCCCAATGTGTGGAAGGGTTTTTTTTGTAGTGGTAACTCAGGGGAATATGTGTTAAGAAGGCAGACAGTGAATGTTTGTGTATATGAAAGTATAAGAATTAGAGACTGAGTAAGAAAGTACGAATTACCTGAGGTGGGTAAAACAAGGGATCAGCCCTGTCTTCAGTATGGGGATGCATGAAGATGCTTTCCCCCACCCACCATTTCCCTGTTTCCTATGTTTTTGTTCTAGAAGAAGAAGAAGAAGAAGAAGAAGAAGAAGAAGAAGAAGAAGAGGAGGAGGAGGAGGAGGAGGAGGAGGAGGAGTTTGTATTTATATCCCCCCTTTCTCTCCTGTAGGAGACTCAAAGGGGTTTACAATCTCCTTGCCCTCCCCCCCTCACAACAAACACCCTGTGACGTGGGTGGGGCTGAGAGAGCTCTAAGAAGCTGTGACTAGCCCAAGGTCACCCAGCTGGCATGTGTGGGAGTGTACAGGCTAATCTGAATTCCCCAGAGAAGCCTCCACAGTTCAGGCGGCAGAGCTGGGAATCAAACCCGGTTCCTCCAGATTAGATACACAAGCTCTTAACCTCCTACGCCACTGCTGCTCCTCCTATCTGTTTTTGTTGCTGATGTTCACAATAGTTTTCTCATGTGCCATTTTATTCAATTCATACATCATGTAAAAGAATGTTGAAGTAGCATTAATTTTAACAGGAGAGACTTGGTGTGAGGAAGCAAAAAACACTGAGTTTCATTTGCACAATGGAGAAACATTAGTAACAGGGATTTTCAAGTTCAGTTAGCAGGTATGTAACATTTGATAAGATCCCTGTTTCAACAGTGGCTGTTTCAACAAATGTCCACAAGAAACTTACCAGCAGAGAAGGAGAGTGTGGAGACAGCCATCCACCCTTGCTTAGATAACCATAATGTCTCTGAGCAATCAGTTGTCATGGCTACACAAGCAATAACATGTTGTCATATGAAATGAAACAATAATGCCATAAATTGGTGGTGGAAAGTGCTGTCAAATTGCAGCTGATTTATGGCAACCCCATAGAGTTTTCAAGGCATAAGGTGAACAGAGGTGGCTTTCCATTGCCTGCCTCTATATAGCAACCTGAGACCTACTTCCTTTATTTATTTAATTTATTTTTGGATTTCTATGCCACCCATTCCCAAAGGGCTCAGGGTGGCATACTGTCATGATGTATAAAAAAGAGTGAAAAGTTCACAGAAAAGGTCATTTCAAGTTAGCAGAAAGTTTGCCAACCCAAAGGACGGAGACAGTCAGTCTGGGGGCAAAAAGTAGCAAAGATTAACCTTTAACATGATTGGTTAGTTCAACTGTAATTTTAGACCAATGAGAGGCTGAGGCCTGGGGGGGGGGGGGAGTATCCCTGATGTATGCATTTGTATATGCTGAGTTGAGATAGAAATAGAGTCTGAGTTAAGTTCTATGTGTGTTGAACTTTGTTATAGCTGAAGAGTTTTGTATAGTATAATAGTCTCGTATAGATAGACTTGTGTAACCTTGCAACTGCAAAAGTAAAAGCCTTCCTATGGAAAGAACATCTTGCATGGAGAGTATTTTTTTCCAAGTGTGCTAGAAGGTTGCAGTGAGTGCAAGAAGACTAAACATTCAGATCTTACCAGAGTGACTCCGCTTTATACTCTGCTGATACATACAACCAATAAAACCAATACAACAAAATACCAGAATTAAAATACTAACTGCTATGAACCATAAAACATCAACCATGGTGGTTTCCCATGTAAGTGCTCAACCAGGGCCGAGCCTGCTGACCTTCTGAGATTGGAAAAGATCAGGCGAGCCTGGGCTGTTCAGGTCAGGGCAAGACCACCATTTTTTCACATTATAGAAACAAAACACTTTAATGGAAGAAGAAAGAAGAGTTTGGATTTATACCCCACTTTCCTCAACCCCAAGGAGTCTCAAAGTGGCTTACAAACTCCTTTCCCTTCCTCTCCCCACAACAGATTCCTTGTCAGGTAGGTGGGGCTGAGAGAATTCTGAGAGAACTGTGACTAGTTGAAGGTCACCCAGCAGGCTTTATGTGTAGGAGTGGGGAAACAAATCTGGTTCACCAGATAAGAGTCCACTGCTCTTAACCATTACACCACACTGCCCTAGCAAAATGTTTCCTCCAGCAACTCTCCATGGAGTCCTCTGAAGCAAGTCACCTGTGCATCTGTTCTGAGAGCCCACTCAGCCCACAAAAATTCTCAAGTTCTGATGGCAGCAGAAGGAATTAATCTAAGGGACAGAGTAAGGAGGACAATTAGGGAGTGGTTATGAGGGATCCAGTGGTTATGAGGGATCCCATTTGGAAGAGCTTTTATGTTTCTAACCAGCAGTTTTGGTTGGACCCAGAAGAAAACAGGTAATCAGTGCTGATACTGAAGCACTGGAATTATGTATTTGGAGTGACTGGCCCCAGATGCAAGCTGGCTGTTAGTGATGTTGGCCTACTTCGTGTCTTTGAAGTTATGAAGACTCAATACAAGAATTGGCTGTAATTCTAACATTGAGTTTTTGTAGTTTCATAGCTTCAAAGATATCTACCGTATATACTCGTGTATAAGTCGACCCGCATATAAGTCGAGGCACCTAATTTTACCACAAAAAACTGGGAAAACTTATTGACTCGCGTATAAGTCGAGGGTGGGAAATGCAGCATCAATTGAGGCACCAGTAGGTTAAATGTTTTTGAATATTTATTTCAAAGAAAAACAGTAAACTGGCTCTGTAAGTGGAAAAGAGGGTCAACAAGAACAATATGGTATCAACAATAACTTTAAAAGTACAAAAATCTTAGCTCAACCAGCAACCAAGCTAAAACACAAGAGTTAAAATCCTTCAAAACTGGATTCCTCATCATGATCTGTATGTCCAAATGTAACCCAACTTAGATTTTAAGAGGGATATTATCAGAAATGAAAAATCTACTATTAGCTTCCATTGTAAACAATGGGGGATGGGGCATCCCCTTTGGGGGTCAATAACTTTGGATCCCCTGACCCAAACTTCACCAAACCTGGCTGGTATCATAAAGAGACTCTCCTGATGAGACCAGCCATGTTTGGTGAAGTTTGGTTCAGAGGGTCCAAAGTTATGGATCCTCGAAAGGATAGCCTCATCTACTAATAGCTCCCATTGAAAACAATGGGGGATGGGGGCACCTCCTTTGGGGGTCCATAACTTTGGACCCCCTGAACCAAACTTTACCAAACTTGGCTGGTATCATCAGGAGAGTCTTCTGAGGGTATCCTGAAATTTTGGTGCCTCTAGCATAAAAACTGTGCTCCCTGATGGCCAACAAAGTAAAAACACAAAATTTTTTTAAATGACCCGCATATAAGTCGAGGGGAGCTTTTTCAGCATTAAAAATGTGCTGAAAAATTCGACTTATACATGAGTATAAATGGTAATTGAAAACAAAAACAAAAAAGGAAAAACAACACATGCGTGGAATCGGCAGTGAAAACTAACTTTATTCGGGTACTTTATGAATGGAAATGGTGGGCGGATGAGCTTCAAGCAAAGCAAATGTCCGCGGGAACCTTCTGCAAATGGCAGGTGGCACAGAGAAGCCTGAAGTGGCAGAAAATGGTGGGTGCAAGTTGCACAAACCTAAAGTGAGAACTGCGGTGCAGGAAGTGGACAAAAGAACCATTTGCCCCTGAAATGCTTTTGTTCCAGCATTATGCAAACAAACAAAAAGCCAAAACAATTATTTTTAAAACATCTGTAAGACATTTTATTTATGTTGTGTGGAATGGGCCATAGATTGTAATCTGGGACAGAAATGAACTCCCTCTTTGGTACCTGGAAGCCTGGCAAATTTGTATCTCAGAAGGCCAAGGGTCCCCAGTGCTTTTGAAATCATTTGTCTTGGGTATCCTGGGAAAACTACATTTCCCAGGGTCCCTATTGCCAGGAATTCTACCACTTCAATATTCCAGGCATCAAAGATTGGAGGGAGCTGTGTCCTGCTGCTATGGTTACCATGAAAGCAGACTAGGCCAGGTAAAGGGGGAGGAAGTGGTAAGGCAGAGTTTTGAATGTGCAGAGTTAGAGGATACTAGCGTGCCCAGCCACGCGTTGCTGTGGCTCAGTCTGGTGAAGTGGAAAAGAAAGAAAATGAACATGTGTCATTGCACAATGCTTGCAAGGGAGGGGAGTGGCAAGGGGCCCCTAGCTCCCCTCCCTCTCTCCCATTCCCTTGCATGGCACCCACCCCCTCCCTCCCTAACATTCCCCTTCCTCTGCTAGGGTGGGTGGCCCATGTCCAGAGGGCGGACCATGTCCCTTTCACTCCCTTCCCTTGCAGGCAAAGTGTGTTGCTGTTGATGTCCATCAGATGGCGCTGTTGTGGAACCATACCATGGTTCCAACTGTCACAGGTGTGGCAGGTACACAATACATCTCACAGTTCAGCTGAAACGTACCCCTAAGAGATGTGTGTATGAAAGGTTATTCGTTTCTACTTGGCTTTCGGTTCCTGTGTGTGTGTGTGTGTGGGGGGGGAGAACTGGGTGGAACATAGCCTGTTATCATGGTTTACCTTGGCCAATGTAGTACATGAGCTAGGTAAGTAGCTTAAAACACGCTGGGAGGCATGAGCTTGGTTGTGTTCAAATTTCAGAGCGTTTGGTCCAGCAAACCCCTGGACCCTCCCTCACCTTCCCCTTCCTCTGCTAGGATGGGTGGGCCATGTCCAGATTGCGAGCCCCATCTCTTTCACTCCAGATGGTAGCAGTTTTCAAAGAAGGTATGCTTGTTTCCCTTGTATCAGAGGGTGTTGCTTTGACAGCCAGCAGATGGCGCTGTTGTGGAACAGAAATGTGGTTCCAACTGTCACAGGTGTTGCATGTACACAACAGGAGGTGTGGAAACAGTATGGAAACCTGGCCGCACGCAAATGCAACGTTGTGTGAAAATTTCAAAGCAATCAGTCCAGTAGTTTGGGAGATTACCTGTCAGCAGAAAAACGCACTGATAGATTTTTATATATGTAGAAGATAGGGTTGTACTTACCCAAGCACCTTTGTGTTCCTAAAGATGTAATCACAAGCGTGATAGAGTTTCTTAATTTTCGAGGGGGTTGACCACCTTTACTGGTAAAGAGTTGTTTGTATTTTCTCTAGGGACGCCCACTTTCTGTGCAAAACATCCAGTGTTTATTGAAGTTTGTCTATGATGATGAGAGAATGGAAAATAGATCACTCCTACCCACTATTAGAATAAACATCCAAATGAAAGCAATACTCTGGCACATGTAACTTGTGAAAGTTTAATTTTCTTTTTGCTTTAACTTTGTTTTAAAAGTACTGTATTCTGTTCTCTCTGCTGAATATACAGATGAAGACATCATTTAGTCCACGTGCAATGTGATTTGTCTACAAAGAACTGCCCTAAGGCTGTGAACTTAATTCCCATAAATCTTTCAGAACCTCTAGGAACCAGTGGTTTTCATTGGCCTCTAGCTTTTGGCTGTTTCAGCTAGATTTTCAAACTGGCAACAGACCTACAGGCGCACAGTGGATGTGATAATGGGGAAGCCAATATAGCGTTGATTGCCCTGTCTCAACAAGAACATTGTGGATGTGGAAAAGGTGCAGAAAAAGCAGTCAAAACAATCCTCGGGGTGCCATACTTTTCACAGGGCAGTTAGTTTAGGGGAGAATAAATAAGGGAGCCGTGATCAAGGTTTACAACATTTTGCAGGGGTTGGAGAAAGAGAATTGCTGTCCTAACACTGGAACTCAGGCTCACCCAATGAAATTCACTAGTAGTAGATTTGGGCCAGAGAAAAAGAAAGTACGTTACGCAATAGAATTCATTTTCCAAAAGAAGGAAAGGGGAGGGAAGGCTGCATGGTGTAGCCTAGGCCCTTTCTGCACGGGCCAATTAAACTGGGATAAACCTGGTAAAAACCCAAGTTGGGGGGGGGGGACTTCACATAGATCCCGATCCTAATGCGGATCCACTTTGCGTTTTGCCCCAACCCGGGTTTTTTGAGGATTAAGTTATGTGCGATTCTTTTGTTTTAATGTGGATTGCAGCTGTGGCCGAATGAATTGTACGTAACGCAGTTCTTGAAAACCCCTTCTCCGGCTCCCATATGTGGAGCCAAGCGGGGGGGCGGGGGCGGGATGGGCCATATCATGCCCCGGAAGGTCAGGTCTGCCTGCCTGCGAAGCTGTGCTTCACAAGCAGGCTGGGGGGGAAAAGACAGGCTGGGAAGTTTTAAAAAAAAGCACCTTCGTGCGAAGGCGCACACCCTGGCCAATGAGTTGGCTGTCCCGTGCAAAGGGGCCGGGGCATGGGTGGGTTCATGTAACCTGCCTTTCCCCCGCTTTTATTGGCCCGTGCAGAAAGGGCCCTAATCTCATCAGATCTCAGAAGCTAAGCAGGATCAGGATCTGTAAATGGAAAGGAGGCCTCCAAGGAAAACGGCAGAGGAAGGCGCTGGCAAACCATCTCCACTTCTCACTTATCTTGAAAGCCCCTTGCTGGGATCACCAGAAGTCAGCTGTCACTTGATGGTATGGTACAATGGCACACAAGAAGTAGGAATGGCTATCAGATTTCATGGCTTTAAGAGGAGATTGAGCAAATTCACTGGGGCCAGGACCTGCTAACCATGAGAGCAAAATCAGAGTCAGAGGCAGTGTACTTCTGAATGTTGGTTGTTGGGGAAACTATGGGGATGACTGTTGCCTTCATACCTTGCTTGTGGGCAATCTGAACACATCTGGCTGGTCATTGTGGAAGAGGACATTGAACTAGAGATGGACCCTTAGTCTGATCGAGCATGGCTCCGGTATTCTTATGGGTGAGCCAAAATTCACATTGAGCTTCTTCACAAGTTTCCACGTGGATTTTCACCCCATTGCGGTTGTATATGGTTGCACCCCTAGAATGCATTAGGGCTATCTACAGCTCATTTGCAGCCAGCCCTCGATGAACCGTTAAGCAAAATAAGCATCTGCTTAGGGCGTCAAGTAAAAAAGGGCTGAACAGAGGTTTCCCCCCCCCTCTTTATCTCTGCTAAGTATTGAAGCAGATTTGCTACAACAGATTAGTTTTGGGAACGTGATCAAAGACTTTGCAGTTTAAAAATGCACGAGAAAAACTTTTTCCTAGCATAAAGTTATAAGAAAGCAATGGTAAACAGCAAACATTGTTTTGCATCTTTGATTCGTGTAAGTTAAAATGTATCTTCAAGGCAAGAAAGCCTTGAATAATAGATATTCGTTGCATATAAAAATGATATTTATTCATTAGAATATATATATATATATATACTTTTTAAAATTACATGTACAGTATATGGGGGTACCATAATCTTTTCAGTGCTTAGGGTTTCCAAAGGTCTTAACCCAGTTCTGTTTGCAGCTTTGAATGTTATGGCTCTTTAGAAGGGCCATTATACTGTTCCAAACTGAAGTAATGCCCCAGCCATTACAGTTATGGAGCCATAGTTTTTCTGTAGTCTTGGATGGATGAAGAATGTTCATATATATATTACCATATCTTGTGGCAATAATCAGGAGCATAATTAACTGTTTGAAGTCAGAGCCATGCAGTGTATTGAGGGCCACTACCTCAGAAACTTTTTTTTAAAAGCTAGGCAAAGTCATGGAGGTTTGGTCTATTAATGGCTATTATCTAGGGTGGTTAAAAACAGAGACTTCTGGTTGGAGGGAGCGTAATTCTGTTCCAGATGCAAAGGCAAGAGAAGAAGGCTGCTTCGTTCAAAGTTTTCTTGTGGGCTTCTCGGGGGACGTTTTGTCTGCCGATTATGTAATGAGACGGATGGTTGGCCTTTTTCATTATTTATTTAGAAAGCATCTATGCCATCACTCCAGAGAACCTGTTCGAGATGGCTTACAAAATAAAATACATCATTAAAGTTAACAATTAAAAACCAGACATTAAAGAGCTTAAGAACAGATTACAACAGCCTGAGAAGTCTCATAAAACAGGTTAGAAGCAGACTGTAAAAATGATATTAAAATCAATCTTTTAATTAAAAGTCTGAGAACAATGAAACAGTATGGTGCAGTAGTTGAGAGTGGTGGACTCTAATCTGTAGAACCAGGTTTCATTCCCCGCACCACCACATGAGCAGTGGACTCTAATCTGGTGAACCAGGTGTGTTTCTCTGCTCCTGCACATGAAGCCTGCTGGGTGACCTTGGGCTAGTCACACTTCTCTCAGAACTCTCTCAGCCCCACCTACCTCACAATTGTGGAGAGAGGAAGGGAAGATGTTGGCAAGCCACTTTGAGACTTCTTACCGTTGAGAAAAGTGGGGTATAAATCCAAACTCTTCTCCTTCTGACCTGGTGCCTACAAGAAACCAGGGCGAGTGTCAAGGGGAGTAAGGAAGGCTGCACCACAATCTACGGGCAACCACTGGAAAAGTGAGGCCTCGTTCTGTTCTGCTGTTCATTGCCTTCAACCTGAGATTCAAATTCCTCCTAATAAGCATCTTATCTGTGGGCTGATACCTGTCATAACTGCCTGCTCAAAGACTGCGTTCCCTGCCTGCTGTCCTTTTGGTGGCTCCCAGCTGGTGACAAAACAGATTGCCAAGACAGTTTGTCATGTTACGGAGCACCTTCCAAACGGAGGTTATGGGATGAGGAGGAAAATAGCAACTTCTGCTTGTTGTGACAATCCCTGTGCCCATTTGCCACAATCGGGGAGGGAGCTGCCACAGTGAGGAGATGGAGAAGCAGCTGCCACGGGGCAGAACTGTTCAGCGCTCCTACGTTCCCCAGGCCAAAATCCCACCACCGATTTTTCACGAGACAGCGCTTGCCAAGCTAGAAGAATCTTAAGCATGACAGGAGATTCAGTCACCCTCAAATTGTGAAGATGACATATCAGCTGCATAAAATTAATTTATTTAGTTAAGGGAGGTGTTAATTAAGAGATCTCATTTATTGTGCCTTTGCAGAGAGCTCTCGGGGGCCTTTGAACTGTCAGCTCTTGTGACAGCAGAAGCTAATGGTGCCACAAGTTAATAATAGGATGATTCATGTTGAAGAATAAAGTGGAAGAAGAGATGGTATAAAAGGTTGGAAGGAAATGGAGAAGAGGCGGAGAGAAGACAAGGCGGAGTTACAGGCTCTCGCTGAATGTATTGCATTTAAGAGAGCATGCTTTGCGAATCCGTTAACAGAGGAAGAGGATTCAAATCAACAGCTAGGGAGCTGTTCCTTCAGAAGGAACTCTGATTACTTATGTTTACAAAAACCAAAGACGTAGGAAGAGATAAGGATAAGTGGGCAGTGGTGTATCTGCCCGGGGACAAGGGATAACGCCTGTCCCCGGGCACAACTAATCTGGTCATGTGGGGGGTGCAAAATTGACCCAACACATAACCAGATGCCTTCAGGAAGATGATGAGCAGGAAGGACTTCCTGCTGCATCGTTGTTGTCAGGCTCCCTGTGCCCCGCTCACATGTGACAACTTGGGCGGGGCCAAGGGAGAAAAATGACGAGCTAGCTTCTGTCCTTCCCAGGCCCTGGGGAAAGCAAAAGCTGGCCTCCAGGGAGGGGGGAGAAGGGGGGGGAGTTGCAATATGTTCAAATCAGACAGGGGGAAAAAACAGCCTGAGAGAAAGTATCTGGTATGCAGAAGTATACCTTTTTGTAAATATGTAGAATTCTATTCAAGTGTCATGGTTACTTGTAGGCTCACCTTCTATGTATTTGTCTAAACTTCTTTGGAAACTATCTAAGCTGATGGCCATTGTGATTTCATAAGCCATTTTTTTATTTATGGACAAACATTTGCTTCCCAGATGTCTTGCAGTAATTTAAGAATGAAAATAATGATACTGATAGCAATAACAATAATATTCATATAAATTATTCTTGAACAGGTTTGGATCCACAGAAGACAGTGCCTGGATACTTCCTTTTCTCAATCTGGTCTCAATAAAGCAGTGGTTTGAATGAATAGTTCTTTCTAGGAATGTGCACCTGAAAAAAATCAGTGTTTTTTGGATTTGAATATCAGACAGGGCATAATTACTGGAATTCTGGATTATTTGGATCCTTAACACCTGCTTGAAATTTGGATTCAGGTTTATTTTAGGAATTCTGGAATTATTCAGGTCCATTATTCTCTATGGTGAATATTTTCAGGGGGCGGGAGTGGCTGTTTTTTAAGCAAATTACATCACATTTGCAGGAAATCTAGTACTGCATGTCTACCAAAAACCACTTATGCTTTCTCCAGGGCAAAGAAGCCAATACCCACTGCACAAACAGTCTATCAAGCACTAGCCAAAAGCCTCCCAATGCAAACAGAACCAACAAGAATCAGTGTAGAACTAGGAAGTCCCAGCAGAATCATAGGGCAATGTCAAACATAATTAATGTCAAACTAGAGAATCTAAGCCCAACTGTCCTAAGCAGGCTCTGACCTGGATAGCCCAGTTGAGCCTGATCTCATCAGATCTTGGAAGCTAAGCAGGGACAGCCCTGGCAAGTACTTGATGGGAGACATCAAAGGAATACCAGGAGCACTACATGGTGACAGGCAATGGCAAACCACCTCTGAATGTCCCTTGCCTTGAAAACCCCTTGGAGTTGCCATAAGTTGGCTATGACTTGTTGGCAAAGCACAAACAAACAAACAACCCAAGGCAACTATTAAAAAACCCACAGAACCAGAGAACCATATCAAACCACAGAAGCCAATGAGAGCCCAGGGTCAATGCGGCAGCATAAGCCCATCAGAACCAATGTCAAACTAGAGAATTCCAGCAGAAATGGTGAGAGCTGATCCTTCCCTCCTGTTGTCTGGGAAAGTCATAAAAAAACCCCAACCCCTTCCTCATTTGTGATGTTTTACAGGGTGGCCCCAGATAATTAATAAATTTTCCCAATTATTTCTGGAAGTACTTGGGTTGTGGATATCAGTACCGTATAAAATAGATCCAGATCCTGAATATTTTACAGGTATATATTCGGACCACATACATCCAAGGGCACATGCCTAGTTCTTTCAGGAGGAGGTGATGGAAGGATGTCTGGCTGCTTCCGTTTCTCCCTCTGGCCTCAGCAACGACTGAGGCTGCTGTCTTGTCAATATTGTTTGCAGATATTTCATTTTATACCTCTGTTAAAGTATTAGGAATGAGCTCTGTGGTGCACAGTGATCAACTGCACTGTTGCAGTCAAAGCTCTGCTCATGTGATGCGATGTCACATGTTCTGTTCCCCAAGCAAACTAAAATTAGGTGCTTTGCACTTGGCCAGAACAGAGTGTAAGACCCACAGACAAATAAGTAACAGTTCAAGAATAGTTTAATAATATTGAAAGTTTAGGACTCCTCCCATGAAGTCTAATTGATAATGAATACTTGTGATGCTGGAAACGATTGGAGATGGTTTGAAGGACTTGCAGACACCAACTCTTCCTTAACTGCTTTTAAGGAAGTCTATGCTGCTTCTGCCACTTCTGAGATCCCCTGGTGTCCCCTACTTGGACTCTGTTTCCTTGCAATTCTGTTGAAATTTGATTACTCAAAAACCATGGATCTTTGATACCTTAATACGTCTGTTATTGCTGTCTCCAGCCTTCCCCAAACAACTGACAAACTAAACAGACTGTAAAACAGGAACTGCTAACTAATAAGAATGCTATAGTGCTTTTCCTCTAGAGGGCTTCTTAAAGAGACAGGGTCTAACTAAGGTTCCCTCCCACAGAATATTGTATAAAAAAACAATTAAACCCATTCTACCTAAGGTACAACTGAGGCTTAAATAAAGAAAAGGGTGAGGGTGTCTCTAGGGCAGTGATGGCGAACCTATGGCACGGGTTCCAGAGGTGGCACTCGGAGCCCTCTCTGTGGGCACGTGCACACAGAGTTTGTCATGTGGGGGGCAGAAAATCACACACACACCCACACACACATCTAGGCTGACCTGGGCCACTGAGCACGATGTGCGCACACCACGGTGAGCAGGGAAGACTTGGCTGGCAGGCCTGGTGCCTGTGCTTCGGGTGGCTGCTGCCCAAGGGGGGGGGGCAGAGGAGGCAGAGATGCTAGAGAAGCACAAAGCAGTACGCGTGGGACTTGCTGGAGGCTAGAGCAGGCTGGCCCCTGCTCGAACGGGTGGGGAGAGGAAGAGGGAGCCAACCATTTTTTTCTAAACTAAAACCTCAGCATTCAGGTTAAATTGCCGGGTTGGCACTTTGCGATAAATAAGTGGGGTTTGGGTTGCAATTTGGGCACTCGGTCTCAAAAAGGTTCACCGTCACTGCTCTAGGGGCATGACATCACCCCATGGGTCAGTAATGACCTAGTGCTTGCACGGGGGATTACCCTGGCCTTTAAATTATTGGGATGTGATATTTTTAGGGGATGCTTTGATATTCTAATGTTGATTGTACTTGACTATTTGTTAAATTTACTTATCCATTGAAACATTTTATATCCCATCTTCCTCAAGGCAGCTTACAATAATGATTAAGACTTACACTAGGTAATCCACCTTGCGTTTCAGTGAGAAAAGCAAACTGTAAATAGTCAAATGATAATGATGATGATGATAATTCTGTTATTGTATGTTTTAATTCTTTTTTGTGTGTTTATTTATTTTTCCTGTACTTCATATTTTGTTCTGTATGGATGTGGAGATGGTGGTGTGAAAGTTTATATGGGGTTTTTTGTATGCTGAGAAAATAAAAAAATACATTAAAATGATGAGGATAATTCTAACACACCCTCATTCATTGGAGTGGGAATAGAATAACATTGTTGTTATTGTTATTGTTATTACATTATTATATTTATCGTAATAATAATGACATATACATATGGTTTAAAATGACACATGCCAATGTGGTCCTTCCCATGTTTTCCCGTGCTACATCATTCCCTAATCTCCCCACTGCTTAAAGATTTGTATTTTGCCGTCAGGAAAGGAATTTACAAAGGAGGGACACCAGGCTTAAGCTGGCACAGTCTTCTGAGTGGCTCTGCCGTGGTTAACTAGGAAGATTGATGTCCAGGGAGGAAGGACCGCCTTGCTCCTGTTCCCATGTGAGACAGACAAGTGCCACCTTCACGCCTGATGAACTCCAGTCACAGGAGAGGGAGAAGGACAGCATGAAGAGAGCTAATATGCAATATCCTGATAAAGCTTTTACAAACTATGGAGGCAAAAAGGCCATTTGGAAGGGGGGCTTAGGAAAGCAGGTCAGCAGCAATGTAGGACAATACCCTGCTGTCCTGTCTGCTTGAACATGGCCGTGCACTTTCCCCCAATGCCTGGCCATTTGTTTTTTTCCCCGGAGGTGGAGGGTGCATTTGAGTCTCTGGAAATGTGTCAGTCTGCTGAGTAGAGGTTGCCACTGCTTCAGCCTCTCTAGTACATGAAGGTGGCAGCAGGGGGTCTGAGGTTGCGGCAAGTTCAGCAAGACCCTTTGAGATCTGAGGTGGTTCATTTTTTAAAAAAAATTGTGTTGGAGGGAAACGTAATTTGGCTAAGCATGGGAGGTCTCGGCGAGCGAGCAGGAGTGCTATGCATTCATGCCCTCCAAAGTTCACATCTGTGCATTCTAATCCCCAGGAGCTGCACTTGCCCCAACAGTAGGATGAAAAGATTTTCTTTCTTCCTTTCTTTAACTTGGTTTGTGACCAAAGTCAGTTTGTGTTTGCCTTTGATGCCACTTGAAGGTTGCCTTTCATGGCTCTTGATTTCTTTTGGAGAGAGGTGCCATTAAAGAGGATCTTATTTAGGTGCCTCGAAGGAGGGCAGGAAGGACAAATAAGAGAAATGAAAGTAAGAGCAGCCCCCAGAATAAGAAGAAAAGTCCCCTTGCTGTCTAACCTGGAGCCATCAAACAATATACGATCCAAAATACCAAAGATGCTCCATATATGTGGGCAGCGTCTTCGGTATTTTGGATCATATATTGCTGGATGATTTCCATTGCATAAGGTCATTTCAACCAGAGCCATGCCAGGCGTTGTCTGGAGACAATGTCCATCACAAAAGGGAGCCAGGGAATGAAATGTTTCCTAAATGATCCCCCAGATTTATGTTTTTTGGTGACTCTCCACCCACTATCCACTGGTTCTCTTGACAGTTCCTTCAGTGCCATCTTTGGCCTTCAAGTAGGGCACCTTCTTCTCCACAATATAACCCCAGCCCAATCAAGGATCACAGGAACATGATGTCACAGAGCCGAAAAGCCAATCAGTGATGATGTTCTAGAGGGTAAAGGTGGTCAGTTCAACCAGAAGACAATGCTTTTTGTGTCACATTGTCCTCAAGGGAACAGGGAGGAAAATAGAGGAAGGGGAATAGTAGCAGTCATGGCTGCTGCTGCCACCTCATGGATAAGGTGAGTGAAAGTTTACAACACTGTTCTCAGTTTCCACACATTGCTTGAGATGATGGGGAGGCTCCTTTTCATTACCTGTGAACAGGGCTGGGGAGTCCAGAAATCAAACTTTGTTTAAATATATGGCTGCCAAAAATATACCGATTCTGCGATGAAGCTGCAACAATGACTATATTTCCCTCTACCAATCGTATTCAATGAAAGATTCATCTTGTGATGGAGTAGATGATATAAGAGCTTTGGCTATCCTAACCTCTTTTGCTTGCAGAAGACACTTGCAGAAGGAACAAGAAGGAAAACCCCCTTGCATTGCAGATGCCCATTTCATTGCCATGGGAGAGCACAGCAAGTAGCTGTAGGAAAGGGAAAGTTGGTCTCCATTTAGGGCAACTTTGCTCATGCTACAGAGGATCCACCCACTGGAGCTGTAAGATCTGCATTATTCACTTTCCTGGGATTGGTTCATTTTTTGCAAGGATTTCACCACAATTGCATTTACAAGCAAGCCTTCTCATCCTGATGATGTCATTAACAAATATTCTTGGACAGGAGGCTTAGCCCTTTCTGTCAGTGGACCTGGCTTACGAACTGCTCCTTCAATGTGAAGCAGGGTGCCTTGATCAAATTGCTATCCCTCAGCATAATTTACTTCTCAGAATGGTAAAGATAAATCAGGAGAATACCGCATCTTAGTGACCCCAAAAACACAAAGACAGAGTTTGGATTTATACCCTTCCCTTTCTCTCCTGTCAGGAGACTCAACTTACAAACTCCTTTCCCTTCCTCTCCTAACTTGTGAGGTAGGTGGGGCAAAATGAGTTCTGAACCAACCGTGAGGTAGGTGGGGCTAAATGAGTTCTGAACCAACCGTGAGGTAGGTGGGGCTAAATGAGTTCTGAACCAACCGTGAGGTAGGTGGGGCTAAATGAGTTCTGAACCAACCGTGAGGTAGGTGGGGCTAAATGAGTTCTGAACCAAGGTCACCCAGCAGGAATGTAGGAGTGGAGAAACAAATCCAGTTCACCAGACAAGAGTCTGCTGCTCAAGCAGAGAAGTGAGAACCCGGTTCTCCAAATTAGAGTCCACCGGCTCTTAACCACTATGCCATGCTAACATAAACATGAGGAAGACTTCATTTCTCCTCCACTTTTCTCGCCTTTGGGTCCCCAAAGCAGCTCACATTGTTCTCCTGCTTTCTATTTTATCCTCATAACAACTCAGTGAGGGAGTTTAGGCTGAGAATGGCAGAGATTTTTTTAAAAAACTGACTAGATTACTAATTTCATTAACATATGTATCATTCTCTGCAGTTCCAGGATTGACATTTCTTTGGCAAATAATATTTGGTCAAACTCAGCATGCCATCAGCAAGCTCATTTGGAAGATAAATACATTCTCAAGTGAAATAAATGATGGATGGCAAATAGGATGAAAGGCAACTTTAGAAGCAGGCATTCTGATCTTTGAGAACCAGCAGGGGGTACTATTGAGCAAAGAATGGGATCATCATGGAGGCAAATGGCCCGAATCTTTAAGAAAGAGGCCCTGATCATTTGGGATTCATTTTAAGCACAACGTCAGATCCTATAAATCTGAGATTTTTGCATATTTCCATATTTATATATGAAAATCTCATGAAGTGGCTTAAAGGCAATTGAAATAAAAACAGGGCTGTCAGAGTTTGGGAAGTGCCAGCCAATCTGTAACACACCATTTAAAAAAAATGTATGGATCCAGAAAAGCTTGCAATGGGGAGAAGAATTCGGCACGCAGCTCCCACTGAAATCGGTCTTTCCTGGTACTGAAATAGTCGCCACTATGCATTTCTGTGTTTGTGAATGTGGGTGTGTGTGAACGTGTGTGTGTTACGTGTGTGTGAAAGAAGAACAAATAGATTTTCAGGCTTGACTTCCTTCAAACCCATGTTAAAATCACAAGTAGGATGGATTTATGTTCCCACCTTTTATATGGATGTGATAGTTCCAGAAACTTTAATTCAAAGTAATTTGACTTGCGAGGGGCGGACAGGCCTTCCTGAGAAATGCTGCTAGCCTTGCGGAAACATTTCAACAGCATCAACATTTAATCAGTTAATGGGTTAGATTAATCAATTAGAACACTTTTAAAAATTGATCCTGCGTTTCATGAACTTCATCCAATGTCTATTCACCAGTGACAGGCTCCCTTCAGGACATTTAGTGCTTGTAAGTGGCATATGTCACTCATAGGATAGAGTAACAACGTTCATTAATGTTTTCTATGGACCGTAGTTGCAAGTCTTATTTATTTTATTTATATCATTTGCAAAAAAATAAAATAACAATACAAGGTACAAAACAAGATGAAAAACAATCAACAATAAACATCAAGAAAATAAAACAGAACAGCATCTTTTCAAACTAATGAGAACATGAAGGCGAATCATTTTGACCTGGGTCCTAAAAATTAACAAAGATGGAGCAGTCTAGGGAGCTGGGTATGTTTAGTCTGGAGAAGGGAAGGGGTGACATTATAGCCATCTTGCTCTATATAATTCAGCAACATGTAAATTGTCACAATGACAAACCCTCAGCCAATGGGTAAGCAGGACTGTCATCTTGCCCATTGGTTGAAGGTTTGTTTTACCAGCCACTCCCCCTTCTGCCTCCCCTCCCCCAGCCCAAACAAGAGGAACCCACCTAGATGATGGAGAGCAGTGCATCTGGTAAGTCTGCCTTGAGTGCATGCTTCTGGAAGGTGGACTCTGGAGGAGAGAAGGGAGGGAGTGGCAGATTCCCATCTGGTCCTCCCTCCCCTCTTTTCTAGAGCCCATTTTATTTAGGATTAAAATGGGATTTGGGGCTAATATTTCAATATTTGAAGGGATGACATGATGAAGATGGAGCAAACTTATTTTCTGCTGCTCCAGAGACTAGGACAAGGAATAACAAATTCAAAGAGCAGGAAAAGAGGTTACACCTAAACATTAGGAAGAACTTCCTGATAGTAAAGGCTGTTTGACAATGGAATACGTTGCCTCAGAGGGTGGTGGAGTCTCCTTCTTCAGAGGTTTTTAAACAGGCTGGATGGCCATCTGGCAGGAGTGCTTTGACTGGGTATACCTGCACGGCAGAGGGTTGATCTTGATGACCTTTGTGGTCTCTTCCAACTCTATGAGTCTGCGGTACCAGCCAGGTAGGGTTGCCAACCTCCAGGAAAGGCCTGGAGGTCTCCTAGAATTACAGCTATTACCGATTACAGAGAAAATGTCTGCTTTGGAGGGTGGACTTTATTGCATTGTGTCCAGCTTTGCCCAAACTCTGCCCTTCCCAGGTTCCATCCCCAAATTTCAGGAATTTCTGAACCCAGAACTGGCAACATCACAGCCAGATGTGCTTCTCTGGAGGGGCCACTTGGTACCCAGGTTGCCATAACAGAACAGGCCTTTTTGCAGGTTATCTAACTTTTCAAAGCAAGAGATCTCATACAAGAGCAAGCAATTCTTGTCCTAATACGTGTTAGCTATGTGCCATTCTTGGGTAATGTTTTTGTTTCCTTTGAAATTCTTCATTTGTCCCCCCCTCCCCTCCCCGAGCAGTGGGCTCTGCCTTCACATCTAAATTTTGGTTTTGGCTATATTCAGTGGCAATTCCCTGTCTTTATTCTTGATTCAGGTTACCTTCATGCATACCCATAGGCATCATGCACGCCCAGTGGTGGGATCCAAAAATTTTAGTAACAGGTTCCCAGGGTGGTGGGATTCAAACTGTGGCGTAGCGCCAATGGGGCTGGGCGGGGCACCACAGGGGCATGGCCAGGCATTCCAGGGGCGTGGCATTCCTGGGTGGGGCTGTGGCAAGGACGCAGCCACTGCGCCGGTCCTTGGGCGGGAAACGAATGCACACAGGTGCAGGCTGCCACGCACGCTGGTGCACCTCCTGCTAGACTGCTTCAAGTTCTGCGCTCTCCTGCTGAGAGGTGGGGTGTAACTAAGGCAAAAATCACGTGGCAAAATCACCAATTAGTAACCCCCTCTCGGCACACACAAATAATTAGTAACCTACTCTCGGGAACCTGTGAGAACCTGCTGGATCCCACCTCTGTGCACGCCCCCAGTTGATCAAGCAGCAAGACCAAGGAGGAGCTATTTGGATTGCCTCGTTGGAAATCGCTGAGGCTGCTGGTCAGCTTGGAGTTCATGGTCTGACTTAGCACACGGGACACATGGTGGGACCTTCAGATTGTAGTTGCAAGTAGATTGCAACACAGTGTGAAAGCTGCTCCCATCCTTGCATCTATAAAGAGCGGTGTGAATAAGCAAAGAAAAAGCTGACACATCATCTGGGTGAAAAAGAAATCCTCATCTGTCCAGCAGGTGAAGATAATTCTCAATAGATCTTTTGCTGGTCTTGCAAAACCCATACATTTCTCTCAACTTTCCTTCACAATCCATTAGACAGTGAAGATTGGGTAAGTCCTACCAAAGTCAATGGGGCTTAATACTGAATCACACATATTGGGGAATGGCAGTCATGGTCTCTTTAAATATCTAGCAGAGTTTGTCCAGAAATAATAGGTAGGCTAAAATAGATGGCAACGGACCCTCTGCATTGTATGCCTGGTACTTAGAAGACAGCATCAGCAATGCTGCAGGGGGAAAACCCACATCTTGTATGACATTTCCCTCTTAATTGACACCTTTGAATCTGTCTCCATTTGTCACATCAGGCAACTTATTATAAGAGGCGACACATTATAAATATTACAGAGATTCATTTTGCATCTGGGCATGCTGATAATAGAAGATATTAAAACCACCACCTTCAGCGCAATTACAGTCCAAGCGGCCTCTTCCCTCAAGCAAGGAGTATTCCCTCAAGCAAGGAGACCGAAAAGGCCCCTGCTTCCATTTTTGCTTTTGTAGCATGTGTTTGAAAATAGCACATTTGTTCAGAAGAAGGCGAAGGCAGGCCAGGCTGTGGTGCTTTTCTCTGTGCATTCTGGGAAATAATTTCCTGTCCTTGTTCAAACTAACATCTGGCCAGTAAACTAACGAGCAAGAGGAGCAAATGGCTGTCCCGATGCACGTGAACTCTCATCATTGCATTGTTCAGAAAAGTCTGCCTTTATGCACAAGAGTGGAGAGGTGCTGATAAAATGCTGCAAACACAGATGATTGGAGGCTGTGGTGCTCTTTGCCACTGTGGTGTTCTATTCAGTCACTCAAATCAAAGAAGTAACAGGTTTGCCAGCTGAACATGAAGAGTGGACGGTAAAGAAAGCAAAGCAGAGAAAAAGGGATTTAGAGCTCCATCCAAGGGGAGGGGAAATCTGCTTTGGGGAGGGGCACGCTGCTGTGCAGTTGGATTTGCCCTCCCTTGGGCACTTACCCCGACGAACTAGTGATACTGCTGGGGTGCAGCATGCAGCAGCCGCAGCATTGGAACATGGCGCAGAATGCGACATCAGTGTCCCGGCTGTGTCACATTAGTTGGCTCCCTGCCCGCCTTTGCCAGCATTATGCCGACAGATCGCAGGCCACACTTTAGCCAGCCTTTCAGCTGGCATAAGTCCAGTGCAGTTCATTGAGGCTTCTCAACAGTGGGGAGGCTTTTTGACTTCCCCACGCCTCTGGGAAGCCTCTTTGGATACAGCGGCCAGGCACCCAGCTCATGGATGGGGCTGCCCATGCTTTAAAAAACTCCCCGTAAGCCTTATGTGTAAATTTCTTATGGGGGTGTCTAAAGTGCCATCGAATCACAATTGACTTATAGCAGCCCCAGGAAGGCGCTTTAAAGGCAAACGAGAAAGAGAGGTGGTTTTCCATTGCCCTCCTCTGCAGAGTCTTCCTTGGTGGTCTTCTCCCTTCCAAGTACTGACCCTCCTTGGCTTCTTAGATCCAATGAGATCAGGCTATACATGCCTCCCAAATTTTCTATACAAGACCATAAATCCCTTCGTAATGATTCTGAAACTTTAGGAAAACTGCCTGTGGAACAATGGCCCCTTCCACACACGCAGAATAATGCGTTTTCAAACCACTTTCACAACTGTTTGCAAGTGGATTTTGCTATTCCGCACAGCTTCAAAGAGCATTGAAAGCCGTTTGAAAGTGCATTATTCTGCATGTGCGGAAGGAGCCAATGACAGGCCTAGTTTTTGTGATTTTCCAGGGTTATTTCACACAGTTTTAAGTGTACACTTACCAATTTAAAGTGTGAACGTGACAATCACATTGAGGAAAATGTGTCTACATTTCCATATTGAGGGTCCCCTTCTTGCCAGAGATAATCCATTGAGCTTCAATAATCCTTTATGTTCCCAAAACTGATGATAGATAAATACATGTATAAGGACAGAATGCCTGTAAACATTTCTTGGGAAAAGTGAGATTTTCTGTCATGGTGAGATATTGATGTACAGACCTGGAGGGATAGAAGGGGAAAAAAATGATCAGTGGGGGGATTGCCCCTCATGGCGTCAAAACTTTTAGAAATTCGATGATGGGGCCAACTTTGTTTAAAAGAATAATTGGTGAGATGTAAGATACAAAAAGTTGAGAAGCGCAGTTTTGGGGTGTTTGAAGACTGTAAGAAAACTGGTTGGTTCATGCTCTTCAGTTTCTTCAGGACCGCCTCTTCTATTACCAGCATCATGTGAAAGAGATGGTCTTGGAATGCAAGGTATGTGTGCATCATGCATGTCTGTGGGGTGAAGTCAAAGAACTGGGTTTCATAGATCATGAGTTCTGCCGACATCTTGATGAGGAAAGGGAAGACGCTGTGTAAACATCTGGAAACTCACCCCTGGCCTTCCTTTTCTGAGGACAGGCCCGAAGCTCAATTGCCTCCTGACTCAGGTTTCCCCTTGACCCCCAACTGACTTAATACATAACCTCTTGAATGCTTTAGATTTGGTTTTTATTTAATAAGGCAGTGCACAAACAACATGTAGTTCACTGTAAATTTTAATTATAAGTTACATATTACAGAAAAGACTACTTTTTGCAATTATGCACAGAAAAAATAAAACTGGTTAGTTAATAATGTTAGACAGATTCAGTAGGACATTGATGTGATGTTAAAGTTGACTTGGATGTGATGTTAGTAACTTCATCATGGGTTCTTGGCTTTGAGTTTGATGTTCTGGGGAATCATTTTTAGGAGTAACCATATCTAGGGGACAGAAGCGAATCGGGGGGAAATGTTGCCAGGAGACAAATTCCTGCTGCCTTGCTGTCTTCCTGGTCACATGGGGGGCCGATTTGGTGCCCCCACGTGACCAGATTAGTGGTGCTCGGGGACAGAGGGTACCCCTCGTCTCTGGGTAACTGCTGGGGGACTGGGGCAGGGAAATGCTGGGCCAACCTGTTATGTAGAAGCCCTGTTGCTACTATCTGCTGCTGCAGTAACAATGGGAAACCACAGTATCCTGTTCTGGTGTGGAAGGCACCATAATTTTTTGAATGCATATAAGTAAGAGAGAGTCAGCCTCTTTGTTAATAAAGCTTCTTGCTTTGCATGTCTTTTGAAGGTAAAATGAATTCATGCAAGAAGCTCTTTTATTTTATAATCATTTGTGTAGAAGTAGCTGTTGGTATTGTACATTCTTTGAAGTTAGTCAGTGTTAAGGACATTGGATGGGTGTGTTAATGAAAGGCAAAATGAAAGCAAAGGTTATTTGATAGTGGTGATTTTTATGTAATATCTGAGATGATCTTCACCATTGTCAAGGTGCATCTCCTGCAGGAAGATTTAGATTTATAATACAGTATTGGGAAGCTAAATAGAAGTCTAGGACTCCTTAAGTGTAAAGCCATTTCTTGATTATCTTTGGCAGAAAGAGTGTACATAGTCCTATAGCAAACCTATACACAGCCCTATTTCTTGATTATCTGGCAGAAGCCGTTTGGAACAACGCAACATTTGGTGCAGTTCAAAAGGCATCTTGTAGCAGAACATTTTTTTAAATTAAAAAGCACTTAGTGTAAATATTGCCATAAAGCAGCCAATAAACAATCAATGAACTAGTATAATCAAATCAATCAAATGCAGATTTTGGCAACAGAAATATGGGAAGAGTAAAGGGATCCTAAAACATTAAAGAATGCACCCAACAAGAACCAGTGTTTTCACTTTTTAAAACTAATTTAAATAGTAAAAAGTACTATTGGGATATAAAGCACATATTACCATATTGAATAAATGTTATGAATATTTAGACTATGATAAACTCCCATGAATGCAATCAGCTCGCGAAAGCATTTTTCACCAACTTTAAACAAAACCTTCAACTTATTTTCCCTCAATTTTACTCTAGTTCATTCAGCCGGGAGATGATGCACTATTTCCTGCATGCAACCAGTATGTATGTGTGTGTGTGTAAAGTCAAGTTGCAGCCAACTTATAGCAGCTGCTGATGAAGTTTTCAAGGCAAGCGATTAAGCAGAGGTGGTTTGCCATTGCCTCCCTCTGCAGAATTTTCCTTGCAGATCTCCCTTCCAAGTCCTGGCCCAGCTTAGCTTCCAATCTGACAAGATCAGGCTATACTATACCATTCTACATCCTGGCAGCATCTATATACATATGTGCATCTGCGCTCTCTCTCTCTCTCTCTCTCTCTCTCTCTCTCCAACTATTGGAAAATTGTACAAAACTGTAAATCATTAATGCTGAAAAGGTACATTTGTCCATAATTCAATACTGGTAACAAAATACCATAGGGTTGCCATTCTCCTGGTGGTACCTGGAGTTCTTCCAGAATTACCACTGATCTTCAGATTACAGTGATCTGTTCCCCTGGAGAAAATGGTAGCTTTGGAGGGTGGACCGTAGAGTATCACATCCCTGCTGAGCGCCTTCCTCTCCTCAAACTCCACCCTCCAGGTTCCACTCCCAAATTGGCAGGAATTCCCTAAGCCAGCGTTGGCAGCCCTCATAGTTACCTTATTATTTCACAGAATTGGCAAGACAGAAATGTTCAGAAGGGCATTCTTCTCAAGAGAACAAAACTACCTTGACCCTGACCCTGGTTGGGAAAAGTTGGGATGGAAGTAATAAGTACATTTCCCAACCCAGAGTTGGCAGCCCTGCTGTTCATTCCTGCCTTGAAATTAAGGTCACTGGGAGAGACCCTCATGAGTGTCCCACCAAACAAAGAAGCTTATCTGATGGACACCTGTCTGAGGGCCTTTTCTGAGACTGCCCATGATTATGGAACAGCCTTTCCAAGGACAGGCACTTGATCTTCGGGAGGCAGCCAAAGACCATTTTATTTCGGAATGTTTTTGACTGGTTTCTATTTATTGGCAGTCCTTCTAATGGAGATTTTAAATTGGGGTCTTGTATGTGTTTTTAATTTTTTTTATTTCCATTGTAAGCAGTAATGGAGTTCTGCATTGTAAAAAGGTGGCTAAGAAATGTTTTAAATGAATAAGACCAATCACACATTGGCTGCTCTTTGATCTTGAAGTGATCACTGGCTCCAAGCCAACTTGCCTGATTTTCAACATGCATCTTGAAGAGCCACAGTTACCAGATGTTGTTCACATTGGTTGGGCATGGATCAGCCCCCCCAATTCTACCCCCCCAGCCTTTGAAGTAGCCATGGGGAATGATGGCTGATGGTGTGAGATGGCCCTCCTATGTGCTGCTATGGTTGCCAACCTTCTGGAATTTCAACAGAGATCAGTTTCCCTGAAGCAAATGGCTGCTTTGGAGGGTGGGCTCCATGACATCACATCCCTGCTATACTCCCTCCACTCCTGAAGCCCCGCCCTCCCCAGGCTCCACCCCCAACACTCCAGGAATTTCTGAACCCATAGTTGGCTGGCAGCCTGATGTGCTACCAACTTCCCATTCTCAAACTTCCAAGTCATCTCCCTAGAACTCCACCAAAATTCCAGACAGGCTCAACAAAGCCTCTATTGTATTTGGTGAACTCCTCTGGACAGGCACCAAACTCCTTGTAAATGTAAGGTTCCATGATAATAAATAAATAGGGTTTTAAAATATGATACATTACGTGTGCGTCTGAGGCGGATAACATTCCACGATCTTTGAAGAATACATTTTCCCCTGTTTCGCTTTCTATTTCAAGACCTCTGTCTGCCTTCAGAACATGAAACGTCTTCATTATCTGGAAGGGCAGCTGATCAGTGCTGAAGATGACAGGAAGGTGTCAGATGCTGCTTTTCATTAGGCTCTGCTGGAATATGGTTGCGGGGGAAGAGAAAAGGTCGTACAAGAATCAATGGGAAAGATCGCTGTTTACACTTCACCAGTGAAAACTGGCTTAGGGTTATGCATCTGTGTCTTTACCATCAGCCCGGTAATTTTTGCTCCATGAAGAAGCACCCAGAAAAATAACTAGTGACTAGCCTGCATTGTTTTTTTTTTCAACTCCATATCAAGTCCCCCCCCCCCCCCCCCCCGCAATGGAAAATCAAAGTTTTTCATCTATTTCTTCAGTTAATCCTCTCTCTCCTTCGCGGTCTCAATTATTTATTATTTATTTATTAATTGGGTTTATAAACCGCCCTCCCCCGAAGGGCTCAGGGCGGTGAACAAAATAGATAGAGCACAGCATTGAATTAGATACAATAAATATGGATTAAAACAGCTCTAATAAAATAAACCCTACCCTATTTAAAATGCAGCATCAATTAACTCGAGATGGCGCCTGTTATCAGTTCCCACAAAACCCCAAAAGGGGAGGGGTGGCAGGGTCCCCATGATGTCGTAAAAGGGGAGAGGAAAAAGGCGGGCCCCGTATCAACGGCTGGTCTCCCCAAAGGCCTGGTGCTTCAACAGGTGGCTATCAAGATTAACTTAATTTAGTGATGCCTTTTTGCCCTTTTTTCTTTGGAGACAGTTCCAAAATGACTTCAAGAGCGGAAACAGGTGTTTTGGCATGGTCCATCCGGCAGAAGAAACAGCCGTGCCCTCGCCAATGTCATCGTCTTATGGTGCATTTGATCACTGTAGCTTTCTGATGAGAAGAGCAGTCAGCCTTGCTGGAAACATCCTGTTTAGTATGCATGTTTGGGGAAAGCTGTTGGCATGAAAAGTGTCTTTCAGAAGACAATTGCAAATATAGGCTTCGTGAGCTCTTGGCAAATGGCTTGAAGGAGGAACACAAAGCTTATTGTCTTCAGGAGATTTATCAACCACAATCCTTTACGATGGGCTCTGTGTCAGCCATAATTCTGCACAAATGCAGGGGAGGAGGGGGACGTACAGAACCTGGGTATTGGTTTAAGTGTCCTAACAGCCCAATAGAGAGCTGTCATGTGGGTGGGGACAGGACTGCTCTGGTGCTGCCCTGCCTGCTCCAAAGGGATTTCCCATGGCATGGGAAGCCTAAATAGTAAAAAGAGAGAGAGAGAGAGAAACTCACCTTCAACACCCCCAGAGGAGACAGCAGAGATACACTGTAAAAATCGCAGCATATGTTTGAGCCCCGGTTCACCAGTGCAAGGGGGCTAAATAGTCAGTGGTAGCCAACTACGGTCAGCTCCAATCCCAGAAATGCCCCTGCCCCCCCCCCCCATGCCAACGCAGCTCAGGATGGTGGGGAAGCACTGACAGAGAGCTGGGCACTATGGCCAGGAGTCCCAGGGCCCTGCAGCAGCCAGGCAGTGATGGATTTGCCCCTCTGCCAGTGTAAGTGGGCCAGAAAGGACATTTCCACTGGCGTAAATCTGCATTGCATCCAGTGGGGAATTCCCCCCCCCCCTTTCAATTGGGCTGCCCATATATTAACATTCTTCATTTTTTTAAAAGCAAGTTTCTAGCATACATGGTGTTAAGTATCTTTGTGATATCTTTGGAAAAATCTCAAAAGTCAGAAGCAGAATTAAATGTTAAAGAACTGACTTTTAAAGCTTATACAGTTTGGGGCCAGCATACATTAAGGACTCCCTAAGAACCTACCCAATCACTGTGGTGTGTCCCTGGTATGGGTGGAGCCAACAATCCAAGAATGGTCCTTCTTGGTTGTGGCCCCAAAACTGTGGAATCCTATCCCCAGGGAGATTTGTCTGTCCTTCTGTCATTGAATTCTGTCAGCTGGTGAAGAATCTGTTCTTTCATTTGTTGTTCTCTTACAGGTGCTCCTTCCTGCTTGTTATAATTTGCTATTTCACATATCATATATTTTAAATGTCTTTTAAACTGTTCAGCAGTGGCATAGGAGGTTAAGAGCTTGGAGCAGCAGTGGCGTAGGAGGTTAAGAGCTTGTGTATCTAATCTGGAGGAACTGGGTTTGATTCCCAGCTCTGCCGCCTGAGCTGTGGAGGCTTATCTGGGGAATTCAGATTAGCCTGTACACTCCCACACACGCCAGCTGGGTGCCCTTGGGCTAGTCACAGCTTCTCAGGGGTCTCTCAGCCCCACCTACCTCACAGGGTGTTTGTTGTGAGGGGGGAAGGGCAAGGAGATTGTAAGCCCCTTTGAGTCTCCTGCAGGAGAGAAAGGGGGGATATAAATCCAAACTCCTCCTCCTCCTCCTCCCACCTCCTCGTCCCTCCTCCCTCTCAGTCCTCCTCGTCTCTCGTCCTCCCTAGTCCTCTTCTTCTTCGCTACTTCTTCTTTTTCTTCTTCTTCTTCTTCTTCTTCTTCTTCTTCTTCTTCTTCTTCTTCTTCTTCTTCTTCTTCTTCTTCTTCTTCTTCTTCTTCTTCTTCTTCTTCTTCTTCTTCTTCTTCTTCTTCTTCTTCTTCTTCTTCTTCTTCTTCTTCTTCTTCACTGCCTTGAGGGCCCCTGAAGGGCAGAAAAGTGGGATATAAACATTTTAAATTAGTCATAAAATGAATCTCTTCTTGACATGGATTGTGTACTCTGCATAGTTACTTGGACTTGCCAGCAATCTTTTGTCACGCAAAGAGACCTGGGAGAGGCCTGGAGACCTCAAATAGGCAAGTCCCCAGCAGAAGCCTGACCCTGGGACTACAGCTGCCAAGCTGACCTGGGGAAATGCTGTGTGCTGACTTGGTTCCTAGTCTCTTGGACAGAGTGGCCCCCTTTAACAGTAGTCAGGTACAGCCTGTGTAATCTCAAGAGCAACTCTAGGAAAAAGTGGAGAGAAGCAGTAGCAGTCATTAAGCAGAACGGAAAGGGATAACAGTGAATGCAATGGAAAGGGAATACTGGGGATAGCAGCGAAGAGGGCTTTTGGAAAGCTGAAAACTGCAGGAAAGTGATTCAGTAGCTCATCAAGTGGAGAGTACATGGGAGTTCAGGTTTCCTGAAAACAGAGGTCAATTCCCCATTGAAAAAATGAATGTAGGCACAAAATCGCTTCAACCCCACAAACGATCCTGGTTCCCAGAAACGCAGCAGCAATGAAGGATTCCCCACTGAGGCAGATTGAACACGTAATCCGCTCAGGGGCTATCCTGATTGGCTGTTGTGTTGGAGCGGATTTTTTGTTAATTTTCAAACTTCCGGATCTATGTCTCTGTGAGCATGCGCAGAACGACCCTATGCAGAAATGAAGAAATGGGCGATTAAAGCGAAGCCCTGTTTCCACGCGCCTCCATGTAGTTGGATCCATGTGGATTTGGCGTGTAGCACTGCTTTGTATTGCCTTCTACTCAGTCAATCAGTCAAAACCGACCCCATGTTGCTTCGTATCCACTTGGATCTCTGGTCCGCGAAATTTAAAAAAAGGCTGCATGCGCATCACACACAACCCACTGCGTTCTCATTGGATGGGAGGCTCCACATACTACCAGCGGCGGCAAATATGAATCTGGGTTCACTCCCCCAACTTCCCCACCGCTCCAGATTGCCCACATTTTTTTAAAAAGGTCTACTTTCTAGAGGGTTCTAAAATAACACGTGCTGAGGGAGGGGGGAACACCAGAAACGGGATGAAATAGTGTTCGGCGCTGGTGAAGTGGGGAGTTCTGCTGGAAACCTGGATATTTTGTGTGATGAGCACGCATCTAAACCTCAGTGGGGAATTGACCAGAGAGGGAGATATTTCCCCACTGAGTTTCCTACAGGTCTGGAGACTGACAAATATCTTGTCCCTTTAACAGAGGCTTCAGGTGTGGAAATGGGCAGCTGAAGTTTTTCATGGCCTGAAAACATATAACATCAGCCAGTAAATAACCTACCTACACAAATGAAGTGGGAAAGTTACAAATTTCAGCACTGTGGTGGAATAACAGGTATATTCAGGCAGTCAGCTAGGCTTTCAAACACTGCACCAGGCACTGGGTCCATATGGAGGCATAGCGTGGAATAAGAAGTCATTGCCTTGAGGGATTACCAAGTCGTATATGGAAGACTATAGGGTGGGTTAGGGAGGCGGACTTATGAATAGCCCTAGTGCTAAGTTAAGTCCACAAAAGGCTGTATCTGGGGGTGCTGCATGTTCCAAAAGATACTAGGATTACAGAATCTCTAAGGTGGTCTTAACGATGAGTGGGGTAGTCTGCAGTTAAATGTAAGAAAATTTGTATTGTCAAAGGCTTTCACGGCTGGAATCAGTGGACTGCTGTGGATTTTCTGGGATGCCTCTTAAGGTGCTAGCCACAGATGTAGGTGAAACATTACAAGCTAAAAATCTTGAGACCATGGCCACACAGCTTGGGAAATCAGCGACAGCCAGTAAGGGAGTTTTCTTAGCTCGAAAATTTTAGCTCACAATGACTTACTGTGTTTCCTGAAGTCAAACTATCCAACTAGGAGCATGGCAGGGATAACTTATAGAAGTTTGTGTTTTGTTAAAGAAGATAGTCAAAAGGCAAGAGTTTCTGAGTGAAAATTAACCATTCATGTTCAATATATTAATTTTGACATGAGTCCTAGACACTGCTATGAAATGCACAGCAAAAGGCTTTTATGTGTTACTCATTGGTTTGCATGAAACCACTCTTTTCTGATTCATTCCTTCAAAACCCCTCCAGGAAACATAGCAGCCCCACCTAGTGAGGAAAGACGGCTATAGCCAAGCTTCTGGTCCCACTCTCTCAATATTTTTATACCAACTTCCAAGGCCATTTGTAGATCAAAATAAAACATCAGAAACATAAAACCCAACCATTGTTATCAAAAGGTTTTATAAAACAGCTCATAACATCTGCAGCAACATCCAGAGACAGTTCTTAAATTAAATCCCAGTGCTGAATACTCTGCGGAATAGAAACACCACACCTCTTAAAACAGACAAGAAGCTGAGTCTGCAGATGGAGCAGATACTCACTCCATGAGAGCAGTCACTAAAAAGGCCCTGCTTTTACTAGATGCAGCTCTTGCATGCATTTGAATCATACTCTGAGTAGGGCTGCACGGTTCCTGGTCTTGAGGGTCTCAGTCACCTTAAGGAGTGTGAAGGCTCATAAGGGTTAAGCTCTTCTGGAAAGACTCTTGGCCCAGGTTGTTCAGTATTTTGAAAGTCAAGCCAGCATCTGGAATTCTGCCAGGAAATATATTCTTGACATTTATAGCATTTAGATAGTGCTTTCAGAATTCGAAGTGATTCACATATATTATCCCAGCACTCCATAACACTTCCCTGAGGAAAATATGCTTTGTGAGTTTTTTCTCTCTAAAATGACATTTGTATCAGCAAACAGCATAATAGCTGCCATTCCAACTGGCAGCGGACAGCACATGACAAAGTTGCTGTAACAAAGGCCCTTTCCGCACGGGCGATATATAGCGGCCCAGGGATGGCAAAAACGGTGGGGGCCGCTCGCATGGTGGAGGCTTGTTTTCGCGCGTGTGCGGAAAGGGCCTAACTGTCCATTGCTCACTATGGAGAAAAGAGAGGAAGCAGAATTTTGGACTAATTTGGGTTTCTTCAAGGATAGCCCTATGCAGATAGCACTGCAGTAGTCTAGAAGCAGCTGAGGCGTGAATGATGGTGGGAGTGATCTTAACCTGTTCCATCGGCATTGCAAAACTTGTCTGCAGCCTCGTGACTAATGTGATTTTGCAAGCAGAGACAAAGCTCCTCCTCAAGATTCTTTAAGGAAAAGAAAACAGTGCAGAGGTGGGGACAGCAGCCCCTTCTGCTCAAATGGCCCACTTGTGAGGAGAAAGGGTATGACAGGGAGTGAGAACAAATCTCCCCTGAATGTCTGTTTCCTTGTGTCATCACTCAGCTAATATGGGGGTTTCATATTAGTCCTCTGGGAAGGGAGGTAGTAGCACAGGCTTCTCCAATTGTTTTGTCAACCTCCTTGAGCAAAATCGACATAGTCTCCTCAAAGGTGTATTGCAGTCCAGCACTTGAATCCAATGTGGTGTTCAAGTCAGAACTGATACAGATTTCATCACTTTGAGGATAAGGCAGTGGGTGGTACTGCAAAATATGCTGTAAGATTCTGGGTGATTCTGCATGGGCCAAGTAAAATGGGTTGAGGCCCTTTTAAAAAGCATTTTTTTGGGGTGGGGGAGGTTCTCACAGTTTCCGTTTTAGTGGCCAGAACCTGGGTTAAACGAAAGTCACTAATTTAATGACTCCCCCCCCCCAATCCACACCCTTTCCCTCCACCATTATGGTGGATCCCCCCAGGTTGCTGCCATGAGACAGCCACCATGCCGTGCAGGTGGGTGGGGAATTCTCAGATGTGGAGGGATTCTTGGGTGGGGTGATTCTCGGCTGCAGGGTCTGCATGGAAACACAGCATTTCTGTGTGAACTATGCAGCCTCCTGCCTCTGGGATCCCAGTTGCCCCCTGCCACTGTCATGCAAACGGTGGCGGAGGCAGCGGAAACAAGTTCCATGAATGTGTTGCTGCCTGTGTGGAATCCGCCTCCGTGGTTCTCATTTCCTCCCTTTTCTCTCAACTGATTTCTCTCTCTGTTGAAAAGAGTGAGAGCTGCCATGCAAACCATCTGTTTTTGTTGTGCCTCAGAGGGGTCTGAACACACAATCAGATATCAGTGAGAGTGACAAGGAACCGGTGTTGGTGGCAGGCTTCTTGTCTTCATTAGTCATGGAGTATTCACAGGCAAGATGTAATGCTACCTGTCAGCCAGGAATGAGTCTAAAATCATCAGTTTACCTGTGGTGAGTGTAAGAATGATTAGTTGAAAACATCTTGTGTATTTTCACAAATCCTGGCTTTTTTCTCACAAAGCATTTAAAACATTTTGCAAACATCTGGAAAAGAACCATTTTCTTGGGGTTTTTTGCATAGCATGGAAAAATAAAGCATTTCAGTTGAAAATAGTTCTTTTCTTTTTTAAAAAAAATATGCCATCATATCTTTGAAACTACATTGTCTCAAAATCTGTGCATATTGCTGAGTCTTATGTGGTGTCTTCATAGCATTGAATCTGTCTCAGAACAAAAAAGAAGAAGAAGAAGAAGAAGAAGAAGAAGAGGAGTTTGGATTTATATCCCCCTTTCTCTCCTGTAGGAGACTCAAAGGGGCTTACAGTCTCCTTGCCCTTCCCCCCTCACAACAAACACCCTGTGAGGTGGGTGGGGCTGAGAGAGCTCCGGAAAGCTTTGACTAGCCCAAGGTCACCCAGCTGGCGTGTGTGGGAGTGTACAGGCTAATCTGAATTCCCCAGATAAGCCTCCACAGCTCAGGCGGCACAGCTGGGAATCAAACCCGGTTCCTCCAGATCAGAGTGCACCTGCTCTTAGCCACTATGCCACTGCGTAGAAGAAGGAAAAATGCCCCTTTTGCATCATTGCCAGGCAAAAATGAATTTAATAGTGCATAGCAATGATGAAAATAGTGGGCAGTCGTGATGCTAGATGAGAAAGGAAACTTTAGCAAATGGCGGACAGTGAGGAAGATCACTGAAGGCAGAAAATGGTATGTGGCAGAGAAATGAAAGTGAGAGCTTCAAGATTGGGTGGGAGAAATAAAATAACCACCAAAGCATCCACTGTTCTTGACCAGAACCAGAGCCTTTTTGACTCTGGCCCCGGCCTAGTGGAACTCTCTTCCAAGTCCAGGCCCAGGCTCTGTGGGACCTGATGCAGTTCTGTATAGCCTTCAAGACTGAGATTTTCCACCAGGCCTATGGCTGAGGACAGTGACAGCATCCATCTTGGGGTGTTGTGTGGTTTCCGGGCTGTATGGCAGTGCTATAGCATCATTTTTCTCCTGACGTTTCTCCTGCATCTGTGGAAACCACACAACACCCCAGTGATTTCGGCCGTGAAAGCCTTTGACACTATCCATTTTACTAGGCTCCCTCCCCATTTCTTTGCCCCTTTCCCTTATTATTTATTGTTATATTATTGTTTTCCCTTCCCTATAAGAATTGAATTGGCTTCCCTTTAAATTGGGTCCTCCTGTTTGGGTTGCCGCCCCATCCAGTTTTTATTATTGGGTTTTAACGGCATTTTTATATATTCATTTTAAATACACTATTTTTTTATTGGCAGTTACCCTGAGCCCAAATTGTTGGGAAAGAGCAGAATAAAAGCAGAATAAACAAATAAATAACAACATTTACAACTTCCGGTGATGAAGATTGCCTCCTTGCTAGTCTCCGTGCCGCTCCCTCACGTTCTTTCCTGTCAGCGGTTAGAGCGATAAGAGCCCTATCCTGCCTCTCCCTTCTCCCGAGTTTGAGCCTGGGCCAAAAAAAGGCCAGTGAACAAAGAACAGAGAAGATTAATTAGTGATAAATAATGTATTTTGTTCACACCTAAGGCAGCCTGGCCTCCAAACGGGCTCATTTCTCCAGTGACAAGCAACTATATGTTAATAGCTATTTGTCACCCATTGTGGTGCTTAAACAGCATGAACAGAACAGTATTCAGCTAATATGTCTGTGCCAGAGGCAGCCTTCCCCCCCCCCCCCCTGTTATTATGTCTTCAGAAAGCATTTCTCTCCTGTGGTGACTGTTCACAGCAATTATTAGAAGTGAAACAATTAGCAGGCTTTAAATGTTCTCATTCCAGCAGACCCTAAAAAAATGCAATGTTCACAGAAAGGCTGATCCCGAGCTTGTGTGAACAACACACACACACATAAAAAGAGAGAGAAATTAAGTATGGTCTTTAAAAAATCTCCCAGCAAACTCATCCGAGTACAATTGCAAGTGATAGTTAAACAGTGTAATTTATAAATGGGAGTTAATTATTATAGGCCATTCAGATTTTAATGTCTCCTTCTGCATAGTATAAGGGAAAGCGTGAGCAGCCAGGCAAACTGGTCTCTCGTCTTCTGGTGCTGGAATAGAAAGCAGAGGGTCTCTATATTAGCAAAATCCATCGTGTGTTTCATTCCGAGGCAAGGAGCAGCACAGCGTATTTCTGTGGTTTGGGATTCATCTCTGAGCATAGCCGAGTGTACATGATGCTTGACATGGGGTTGTCATAGAAAATGGGAGCCCTGAGTTCCCCTCCCTCTTTTTGTAATATTTAGGGCAGACCCACCACGGCTTACTTTGAAATAAGCCATATGAAAAACCCTGCTGGTCAGACCAATGACCCATCTAGTTTGGCACCCAGTTTCCCATCTAGGGCACGTGGAGATCTCCCATTATTACAACGGATCTCCAGGTGACAAAGATCAGTCCCCCTGAGAAAATGATTGTGCTGGAGGGTGGACTCTATATGGCATTATACCATGCTGAGGTGCCTGCCCTCCCCAGGACCCTCCTCCAAAGTTTCTGGGTATTTCCCAACCCAGAGTCAACCACCTCCTCATCAAAAAACAAAAGTAGGAATCCAAGATTGGTCACCAGTTTAAGGATGATCCTGTACAGGCAGCAACGGGCTCATGAATTTTGCTGCACTGCCGCCGTTTGCATGGCAGCTGCAGGAGCCAGGTGGAATCCCATAGGCAGAAGGCAGCATGGTTTGCACAGAAACACGTGCAGCTGAGATTTCCCCGCCCAAGAATCCCCCCACCATCCTGCATGACAAGGCAGTATCCCCTCTAATGGCGGCTGCCTGTGGAATCCACCATAATGGTGGAAAGAAGGGGGTGGGGACTGAACACTCCTGCTTGCTGTAGTTCACACAGGCAAGCAGGAAACATTTGCAACCTGGGTTTAACCAACAAAACTTGCAGAATTAGCAAGTTTAGTTAAACCTGAGTTCTGGCCATTAAAATGGTTTAGCAGTGTTTTGGGGGTGAGTTTTGTGCTTTTAAAAAGGGCATCAATTCAGAATGGACTGTGCAGAATGAACTGAAGCTTCAGGGTCAAAAATGAAAGAATCGAACTATCCTGGCCCAAGCTGTCTCCAGACATCTCCATTTTATGTGCAATGAAAGCTAAGCTCAGTTCTAACTTCTGTTCCTCATTAATTACCATTGAGGCAGATTAACGTTCTATTATCATGCATGTAAAGGGTGGGAGGGATCATCCTTTTGCTACTCTAATATTTTATGGAGAAATACTAACTCCCTTGTTCTATTCATAATATTAACAAAGGTTTGCTGTTATGTGATTATTAGATATGTTCTAAGTTGCCAACCAGGATGGATGAGAAGAAGTTGAGAGCAAGATTGGAAAAATGAGTGGGGGAAGAAAAGTTAGAAGTGGAGAGAGATGAATGGCAGATTATGAAAGGGTGAGAGCAAAATGAAGGAGGAGAAAAGTGTGGAAAAGAAAGAAACTAAGGAAAAGATAATTAACTTTTTTTTTTAAAAAAAAAACCCGTTGCTACCACATACATACAGGGCTGCCTTTTTGCATGATCCGGCTGTACAGGCAAAACTATGGAGCCAGGTGGAACTGAAGGAAGAGGAAAACCGTAGACTGATGAAGATAATGACTTTGTTAGGAAGTGGCATCCTGACAATGACAGTTGCAGCCACGAGGTGTGCTGGCTGGTCTTGCCTTGCTCCATTGCTGGATTGGCTGATGATTACCAGGATCTGAGAAGCAAAGTTTCCTCAGCCTAAAAGGAAATATTGCAGAAAGGCCCAGATTGCAGATTTCAAATAACTCCTGTTTATTGTGCTCTGCTTTCCCTTCACTCCTAGAGTTAAAATAAAAAGTAAATGCATGCTGTGATTGCAGCATTACACTGGCTTCAGGAAGCCTCCAGCTTACCTGGGCCCTGAGAACTTTGTCCCCCTCCCCCAAGTCCCCCCAGCAGTCCTGCAAATAAGTAGTTTATTTGTTTTTTTGGGGGAGAAGGGAACTACCAACAACCCTGCAGACATAAGGTGGGTGATCAATTTCTATTTGCCATTTTGTTAGAAGGAGTCTGTTTCATTTGTATCTCCCATTTTCCTACCCAGGTCCCAGTTTGTCATTCAAAATGGTGTCATTAGAAATGCATCAGGCAATAGCACACATGCAGCCCACATTTTGTCTCCCAAGCTCAATTACATCCAGGGATGTCTGGGGACAATTAAGTAATATTAGAACCTTGACTTTTTCATCTCCTTTCCCCCCATGCAGTTTTCAGTATATTAAGACTCCTAGGTTTATCCGATTGGAGTCGACTCCTTGGAGTTTCTGATCCTCTGTAACGCACTTTTGCCATAAATGAGGACTAATTGCATTTCTGAGAGATGTCATTAGTGGCAAATTTGTGCTGGCTTTCAAGAGAGTCATCATAAGACAAGGAACACTCCCCTTTATGCCTCTAGCTGATCTATTCCCCCCGCCCCCAAGCTTCAGAAATGGTGTGTGTGTGTGTGTGTGTGTGTGTATTTTTGTGTGTGTACAAAACTCTGACTTTTTGGTTAATAGCCTGAGAAGAAGCTAAGAGCCTGGGGTAATTGTCAGTTAATCATCTGGGAAAGGGGAGTGCGCTGACTTGACAACAGGGTGACTGGGGATGTTATAGCCTGCATTATCGTTTCTACGGCATTCTGTACTTCATTTATACAACTTTTCATCTCCGGGGCTCATCGTTAATAGTATACAGATGCTAACTTTACTAGGCCTCTAAAAATCACTAAGAGATAGATGATGATTACTAGCGTCCTAGCTTTCTCAGGCATCATTCTCTTACCCCCAATATCTGCCTCCTCCCATCAAATGAGATCTTTGAGTCTCGGCCAGTAATCGCTCTGCCATTATTAAGGTGAAGCATGACTAGGAGAGTATTTGCATGAAAGTCTGAAAACCAACAGATATAGGATTTAGCTGGAGAACTAATTTGGGATTCCAAGGAACTGGTGTTGCTTTGGGACCAAAGAACTGATCTTGCAGAGGCTTGATGCTGCATCCTCAGGACGCATCCATAACATGCACATTTGCAGCCTATGACTTAGAACTGCACAAACCTTGATGGGATATCCCTGATATTCACATGTCTTCCCCACTCACACAAAAAGCAGGAGATGGGTATTTGATTACACTGAAAGAGGCATAGGAATAATTTGAGAGCCAGCATGGTGTAGTGGTTAAGAACAGGTGGATTCTAATCTGGAGAACTGGGTTTGATTCCCCACTCCTCCACCTGAGTGGTGGAGGTATATTTGGTGAACCAGATGTGCCTCCGCACTCCTGCATTCCTGCTGGGTGATCTTGGGATTGTCACAGAACCCTCTCAGCTCCATCTAACTCACAAGGTGTCTGTTGTGGGGAGAAGAAAGGAAAGGAGCTTTTAAGTCACCTTGAGTCTCCTTATAGGAGAGAAAGGTGGGATATAAATCCAACCCCCTCCTCTTCCTCCTCCTTCAACTCCCCCTTTCCTGCTTGCCTCCTGGCATGGTTCACTTCTGGTATCATAGCTAAACTGAAATAAAGGAACGCAGGTGGATGGGGATTCTGCCTCTCTGTGTTAAGTCTTCACATTCTTCATCACATTCTTATCATAATAAGCTTCTATAGGTGACATAAATGGGAATATTGGAGGACTAATTCTCTTATGTGTTGCAACCCATATTTTTAATAATCCATCTCTGATGATATGATATGTATTTCTTTTCTCCTCTGACCCCCAGCACCATAACACCCCCTGCCCGGAAGCACTGAGATGGCCCCAGTCCTCCTTGCCCTTCCCCTCACCCAGGCACGTTTATCCTTTTAATCTTCTAGATCCCCTCCTATACCCTTGGAAGTGGGACCTCCACCTCTCACTCAGAGGGAGAGCAATGGAAAAACCCTGTGAATGGACTCTCATTCCAAATTGGGGTCTTTTGATCTGGGCATGCTTCCACCATGCCCCAGGAGCTCTAACCCACTCCTAAGCAGGAGGATAGATATCAATAAGGGACCCATGGAGGCAATTCCCCCTGAGGTGGGATCCAACCAGTTCTCACCACTTCTTTAGAAGTGGTTACTAATTTTTTCTGAGTGCCAAGAAGGGGTTACTAAAGCAACCTCCCTGCCCAATAGGGACTGGAGGGGCGTGTGTGCAGCGGCGCCACTATTTGAATCCCACCACCATCGGAACCTGTTATGAAAATTTTTGGATCCCACTACTCCCCTCTACCAAAATGCCAACTAACCCCCAAATCCCACAAGCTAAAGCTAAAAAAGCTTTAATAAGATTAAACAGTGACAATATAGCCTCACTAAGTCTGCCAAACCCAGTCACATGCCCATAAGTCCCACCCCAACTCGCATGAAAAGAAGGGGCCTGCCCCCAAACAGTCTCCAGAAAAGCCTGTGCTGCCACCCTTCGGCCACTGCCTTGGGCTACTGCTGCTGCTGTTGGGGTAGCTGCCAGGCCCCACCCCCTGGCTGCAGGTGTTCCCAGTAAGGCGGGGTTCAAAAGCTGCAGGTCACAGCTCACCCGGCCAGGCTTGCAGTTCTTCCAGTGGCCCATGCAGGCTTCTCTGGTTGACGGGCAGTATTGCAGGCAGGACTGACAGGCTGGGTGCCTTGGGCTGCTGCTGTTGAAGTTTTGCTGTTGAAGCTGCAGGTGTTCCCAATAGAGAGGGGTTCAGGAGCTGCAGGCCACAGCTCACTCAATTTTGTCCAATCAAATTTATTCCTAAATATTTGAAGTCACGTCGCTGCTGGCAATTTTGCTAATTTCTTTTTCCTTCAATAAATATTTCAGTATAATTTTTATCTTCTCCCGTTACTTTTATAACCTGAAAAGGATCCATAGTTGGATTTCCCATTGTCATTATCACATCAGCATATTTCATTTTAAACACCTCTCCATCTACTTTTAATGCTTTTATTCTTGAATCTTGCCTAATCTTATAAGCCAATACTTGTAATTCAAGGTTAAATAGAAGTCGTGATAACAGACATCCTTGTCCTGTTCCTTTTTCAATTTCTATCCTTTCAGAACAAACTCCATTTATTATAATCTTTGCATGTTGCTTTGTATAAATATTTTGTATCCAATTCAGAAATCTTGATCCACATTTTAAATTTTCAAGCGTCTTTAACAAAAAGCACCAAATTGTACTGTCAAATGCTTTCTCTGAACCCAGAAAAATAAACGTTGCTTTTGTCTGATCCCCCTACCCCCTGCCCTTGCCCCCACCCCAGAAATGTATTGTGTTGACTAGAAAGCACACACTATCTTTCATATATCTTTTCAGAACAAATTCTGTCTATCTTCATGTGTTGCATTTGCTAGACATCTTAATTTTCATGAAATTCAGTTTTAATACAAACAGCCTCTTGCCCCTGCCATGTTCAACTGGTCTCTCTTTAAAACAAAGAAACAAAAAAACTACACTGTTATTTCAACACTGTTTTATACAGTACCTAACAAGACTTTTACCTGCCTGATACTTGGATCACTGATTTTGGAAAGGTGGGACATAAATCTTTTAAATGAAATAAATACTAAATGATCCCTACAAGTTAGGAATCAAGTAATGCATACAAGATTATTGTGCCTTGCAGTCAGATTTAGCAGTAAGGGAAAGTCACTACAGACAAACAAAGGCTTTCCATTTTTTCCCCAATTTGGAATGGAACAGCCCAGCAACTACCCTGTTTCTCTGTAAATAAGACATCCCCTGAGAATAAGATGTAGTAGAGGTTTTGCTGAAGTGCTAAATATAAAACATCCCCCAAAAGTAAGACGTAGCAAAGTTTTTGTTTGGAAGAATGCCCGTCGAACAGAACACCAGAGCATGCAGCTGTGGAGCGGAAAAATAAGACATCCCCTGAAAATAAGACATAGCGTATCTTTGGGAGCAAAAATTAATATAAGACACTGTCTTATTTTCGGAGAAACACGGTAACTTATTTTTCCTCTCCTGCCATGCTGAATAAGAGATTTCATCATCCACTTGTGTTGTTGCACATCAAAGTGTTTTTTTCTCCAGCCCTGCTCCAGTTGTACATGCCGGTATTTAGCTAGTAGAGGTAGAATATGACCCTTGTTTACACACTTGTTTCACATTAGAGTTTCAGAAGAGTCCATCTGGACTTGTCCATTTTACACATATCAGAACTAAAACATTGCCTCTCATAACCTTGGATCCAGTCTCAGGAAAAGGGTTACCAACCTCCAGGTAGTAGCTGGAGATTCCTGATTGTTACAACTAATCTCTTCATCTGCTAACTTTGAAAGATGGCATTATACCCCAGTGATGTGCATCCCCACCCGAAACTCCATCCTCCTTAGGCTCCACTCCCAAAATCTGCAGGTATTTCCCAACACAGAGATGGCAATCCTTTTCTGAAAACAGTAGTCTGGGGTAACTGCTGCTGCATTTTTCACATGGCAGATAGATGCTGAAAATTCATTCGACTTCCCTGCAATCTTCCTGTCTGCCTTTGGCAATTCTTTGCTATCATTATTTTTCAGTGACTCAACTCTCTAGCTCAGGGGTGGCCAACCTATGGCGCTCCAGATGTTCATGGACTACAATTCCCATCAGGGGCTGATGGGAATTGTAGTCCATTAACATCTGGAGTGCCATAGGTTGGCCACCCCTGCACTAGCTTGTTCATTGCTTCTGATATTAAAAAAAACCCCAAACATTTACTGTTTGTCCTAATGTTTTCAGCAATATGTTCCTCAGATCTGTGGTTGTAATCTTCTACATTTACCCTATATATGTTGGTCCCTCCAACAGCATCACCTTCCCCTGCCCAGCCTCTACCCACTCCAAAACCCAAGCCCCCACTGGGCCCAGCAGAAGCCCACCCCATTCTCCCTGCCATCTCCCACCCCAAAGGCCAAGTTGCCCATCACTGTCCCCCTTCTTCCACACAGTTTCCACCCACCCCCAAAACCAAGCCCCTGAAGGCCCCAGCAGAAGCCCCCCATTCCCTGCATCTCCCCCCAAACGAAGCCCCCCCCCACAAGCCCTTCCCATTCCCCCATGCATAAGGGCTGTCCATTCACATAGTATTGAAAAGTTCCACCAAAATGTAAAGTTTCCAAGGCAACCATGCTCCTGGGACAGAGGTATTTGTTTCCAAAGGTGTGCTTCCTGCAAACACAAATGTGTTGCCCCTTGGGGCCTTCTAAAGCAGCTCCTACTCCAACAAAATGGAGGAAATTTGTAATTGGCTCTTTGATTTGTCAAAGAAACAAGCAGATTAAGTAGTATTGTATGGCTGCAGTAGGAATTGGAAATGGAGGGTAGCCTTTTGCCGCATATTTTAGTAGGAACAGCTTGATGTTCCCTATTTCAGAAACAGGGAATGGGAAACAGTGGGCTGGCTAGCTAGTCAGCTGTCAATCAATTTATTATGTATGTATAGCTCGTGAACTATCTCTAACTTGAAATACAGCAACAGGAACAAGAAACTGGTCTTAATAACTTCTAGCTCGAAAAGGCACCTTGTGTTCTCAGAGGGAGTCTCTTCAAGAACAGTCAAAATTCTGAGACATATGTATGAGATATACCTACAATAAAAAAGAAAGGAAAGTAGACTGGGTATATATGCAGGAAGGGCTTTATATCTTTGTGAAATAGTAGGGAATGTTGGACTCAAAGCCTACCTAGTGAGCATACAGAGGCCTGGTGCCTAATGAGAAGGCCAAGATGTCATCAGCAAGGGATACTGACAGCATGGAAACAGTGTGCACACCTTCAGCTTGCTTGAAGTCACACCTTATTTTAGGGAACACTGTCTTTTGTGAGCCATAATTAAGATGTTCTGAACTGAGGCGTTTTCCCCACCGACCAAATATCCTGGGATAGACCCAGAATCATACATACCAGGTTGTCTTTATCTTGGTTTCTCCCTTCGCACGGCTGCCCATTTCCATGAAGGAATCAAGTTAAGACCGGGAAGAAGTATTCCAGTTGCATTTGCATGAGCCTGCCTTTTTTTCCCAATATAGATGCGGCATGCATGCTTGAACAGTCCCGGTGTGCTGCATTCTGATTGGCTCGTCCCCTCCAAAGGCTTATGATTGACTGATCCAGAGCAATTGCAGGAAAACCGAACAGGACATCCCCCCTTCTCTAGCTTTGCAAAGGATACGGTGCTTGTGTCCACCCCCCTTTTCTCTAGCCGATGCAAGATGTTCCCTCACTCTCTGGTGAGGGGGATGAGGGCTGGCCATGACGGAAGAATGTGAGGTCAGAAGGGAAGAACAGGGAGGCAGGGACAGGGGCAGGGACAGCAGGCGGCGAGGAGGTAAAAATAAACCGGTCCATCCCCTGCAGTGTTCGCATGGAAGCAGGATCGGCACGGGGTTTTCAAAAGAACCACCAATTTTACAATTTAAAAAAAAACCTGGGAGAAGAGAAGTCTTGCGGGGCGGGCCCGATTTAGGACCGGAAGCCATGTGAAATTCATGGGCAGACCAGGATAATTCACCTTCCTATCCCGGGATATTATGTCAGTGGGAAAAAACGGGGGAATTATATATGTATAATTCTAATAAATAAATGAATATTCTAATGAATAAATATCATTATTTGTATGAAACAAAACACGTATTATTTAATTGCTTTCTTACCTTGAAGATCCATCGCATGTGTGTTGTGGCATCCTGAGTGAGCAACTGAACTCGCTTTGCTCACAGGTAACGTCATTCTTGACAAGTCCAGTTGTATTGAACATGTTCTATAGTGAGCTGAGGTTGCTCTGCCTTTGTGGACCATGTGGCAGTTGCACTTCCAAAACTGTTGTATTCCCAAGATTAAACTATATTATTAACCCTTTCAATACTATAATTATATTGATGTTATTTTTTTAAAAAAAAAACAGTTATTGGGGGGACCTTTTTATGAAAACGTCAGAATCCCAAAAACTGCAACAAACTCATGTAATAGAACAGTAGTTTATTGGTAATGAGGATCTTCCCTGGCTAATGCCAGAACTGGGATTCGCCCGCGCAAACCCCTATAGTTAAAGCAGGGTGCACCCCCCCATCGTGGGAATGCCCGCCAAAAGAACTGCAAGTGAGATAACAGTGAAGACAGCCAGGCATTGACCTTGGGCAGCACCTGGTACAGTATGGCATCACACAAATGACAGAGAAAAGTCAGTTAGTAATGCAATTAACCCATTCCACCACCCTCAGCATCCAGAAAGCAGCAAAAGCAAACCCCATAATAAACAGGCCTCCTGACAGAACCCATGGTCCATAGTAAATCTGGCTCTGGAAAAACAACTCTATGGGGCCCTCTTTACCTGAACCCTAACCATGTACTTATTTTGCTTAATGGTTAACCCAGGGCTGCAAGTAGACTTACTGAATATTTAGCTGCTCACCTACGCTTGTAAAATTCTCAAAATAACATTCACAGCACTTAGGAATAGAAGCCTTTGTAAAACTAAGTTCTGCATTACCTAATTAGAAGATGCAAGTAGAAGCTTGTTCTAGTGGAGACTTGCCATTTCTAGAAAAAGTTTAAAGATCAGAGAAAGATTTTAAATGAGATGACTGAATTCCAAATGGAACAGGGCTTCTGTCCCTTTAAGAGGTCCATGGAAAATCAGGGTGCAGCATGCACACTCCTTCATGTGATAGGGAGGAAACTACACCTTCTTTATGTTGCCCTGTTAAAGAATTTGTCTTGTCAGCTGAGCATGAAAAACAGCCTAACCTTCTCAGGGTTTTTAACAACAGCTTGATGTGCGCACATTTATCAGGTAGTAAACATTATCACTTCTAATGTCTGCACATTAAACTACTGTTAAAGCACACGTACAGCAGCCAGTTGAGTGGTTAGCAACTGTGTACTGAACCTTTAAAGTGCAATATGTCCTGCCTCTCTGGAAATATAAATATATGAATGTATCCTCTTTAGTTTCTTTCTGTATGAAAGCCAGCATGGTTAGAGGGTTGGACTAAGATGTGGGAGACATTTTGTTGTGAAAACTTGCTGGGTGTCCTTGGATCAGATATTCTCTCTCAGACTTACAGTGTGGTAGTTATTAGGATGAAATTGGGGTGGTGGAGGTGAAGAATGAAGTTACATGTCTCTTTGGGTCCCCACCAGTGAGAAAAGTAGGAAATAAATATCTAAGAGTACTCCCAAGAGTATCCCCCCTCCCGAATAAGAGTGGTGTGCTGCTGCGCCAGTGGATTCACCCTCCACAGGCCACTTAGGCAGTTTCTGCACTTGCACAGAAACGCAGTTCCACCGGCATGAATTGTGCCAGTGGAGGCTTGGGGACTGTTCACATGCTATCGTGCGAGCGGCCCCGACTTTCCCCCTGAGCCGCCTCTCAATTGGCCCCCTCCACTGACCTTCCTATCCAGCGTTACTCTGGAGGGCAGCAGGGACCTGCCGACGCTGCCCTCCAGCGTCCAGGGATTGGAGGGCAGTGAGGGTGGGTCTCTGCAGCCCTCCACAGCAACGCTGGACAGGAAGGTCAGTGGAGGCGATGGGAAAAGCGGTGGCATCCCGCTGTTGCGGTTCGCACCAATGGGAAGACGCCGCTTTAAAGTGGCAGCTTCACGCCACTCCGGGCATTTCAGCAGCGCTGTCCTGTGCAAACAACACCCCAGGGACAGCGTTTTTGCCATCCCTGGAGTTCTGTATTCTGCTCATGCAGAAAGGGCCTTACCTTGGTGGAGGGGCAATTACACCAATGTGAGATAACAGCTGCCATATGTGTGCTCTGTCTGTCTGTCTGTCTGTCTGTCTGTCTGTCTGTCTGTCTGTCTGTCTGTCTGTCTATCGAAAATAGAGAGAAAGAGAGAGAGAGTCATAAGTTATCATTGTGACACTACATTTCAGCCATTTCTTATTTCTGGTGCACTTGATTTGTTTATTTATTGTGTGACATTTGTGTGCCATTTATGGGCAACTTATACAAAATCAATTTAATAGTAATTTTTATGTCACTCTTTGTCAGTATGATGAATAAATTATGGTGCACAAATGTTTCATCCCAAAAGGGGAGGAAATTATGTCAGAAACTAGAACTTTTGAACCACAACAATAAGTTCATGAAATTCAGTAACATTCCTATCCAGAAATATGGCAACCTGACTTTTATGGTATATTGAATTGAATCCTAAAGCTTGCATCTACTTGTGTCAGGTTGAGCTGTTTTCTGTTGTGAAAATATTCCTCCACTCAATGAGCTGAAACCCACCCAGCATTAGAGCAAAATGCTTCACTATGGAGATTTAACACCAGAACCAATGAAAAGAAACACAAATGGAAGTAAGTCTTATGAGCTGAGGCAATGTAGGCAAAACTGTTCTTTTACATTATTGTCTCTGTTATTGTGGAGAAGAGCTGCTGTTGCACAGGTAAAACCTCACCAGATTAAATTATGAAATAAAGAATTCTAAAAGGGAAGAACAGCGTTTTGGTATATCTACCAGGGCTACTATGTACACTTATTCTAATTCAGTTCCTCATATTTTGAGGGAGTCTGTGGCTTGAATTTCCACTCAATGAACATAAAGTGTTTTGGAGCAAGTCTAAACCTTTCAAATTAACTTACTGCCCCCATTTTTTGTTGTTATGGGTAAAGTATCATCATACCACTGAATTGTTATGTCTGATTTTCTAGAGTGTGGATCAAAACATCCACTGAGTAGACCCAGGGGCAGATGGTGGAGGCTCTACCATCTATTGAAAGCACCAGATTTGCAGAAAAAAACTGAAATCTCTCTATCTGCTCCACTCACATATATTGGGAGATGAAAACTTCCCAAGTAACAGAAACAATGTCTGTAGCTCTAAGAAATGGATTCCCACTGAGTCGCCATTCCGGAGATTGCTAAGCAGCCACAACAGTATAGCAAAGTTTTCTGAGCCTTAATTTCTGGTAATCAGAGGTAGGAAGAGGAGCAGGGATGGACTGGATTCAGCTCTGAAAAGGACCCCGGGATCACCCCTGCCACATCTCCTGATTCAAGAAAAACTCACTCGGTCTGGGCCAGGCCAGATGGTGACCACTAAAGGACATGCCTAGGAAATTTACTACCATTCCACTTGCCCATTTCAGCTGGGCCCACTGGTGGCCACCACATGACTCAGCCATACGATTCACAGCTTATTTGATTTGCCCAGGCCAGCAGCAGCCACCGTGTAACCTTCCCAGATGGGATGGCTACTTCTCAGCATGGAGTTGTTATATTATTGCTGGCCCCCAGGCTGCAGAGATTAGGTCTCCTGGAGGAAATGGTAGCTTTGGAGGGTGGACTGTATGGTATCACATCCCTGCTGAGCTTCCTCTCCTCCACAAACTCTATCCTCCTCTGCTCTGCCTCCAGAAATTTCCAGTGCCAGAGTTTGCAACCTTACATGTGGGAAGAAGAGAAGGAAGCAGGGAAGGGAAGAGCTTATGGGGTCCACCAAGGGAAGAGAAGAAGGAAATGATGTGGGGAGGGGGAAAGGGGAACATGGGATGCCTCGTGCAAGTCTCTTTTTGTAATAGACTACTTGGGAGATGAGGAGTAGCAAGTAGGTGCTGTGCATTTTTAATCTTTGTAAGGCACCTACCTTTGAGTTGCTTATAATATATCAAGAATGTAGCCCAGCTACATTTGAGTGCTTAAGACATTGACACAAGAGACTATCCCAAACCATGACAAGCTCCTGAGTGGGAGAAGGGGAGACGTGTCCATATATTTGCCTCTTCTTCCCCTCCAGGATTAGTTGTACAGATAGCGGTGAGCTTAAATCATTGAAGAGGCATAGGAGTAAAGGGGAAACCTTTTCCAGTCATCTTTCCTCAGTTTTATGGAGCTGATCATCTCTTTCCTGAAACATAGGTGGATTCTGCACAGGCCAAATAGAACATCTGCAGGAAGTTATAAAAATTGTTGTAGGGGGGAACTTTGCACAGGTCCCGTTCCCAAAACGAGTTGGCTCATTTTACTCCCCTCAACCTGAGATTTTTGAAAATCACTGAACCAGTTATCCTTTTGCTCAATCCCAGGGTCAGAGGGACTCCAGCACAGATGCAACAGGCAGGAGACCCTGTATTTCCCTCCCTCCCACCCGTTCACTTAAGGTCCTGCACAGTGCTGTATGTCATGGAGAATCCACTCACCTGCCATTCTATGCAGGCTGCCCAGAACATTGTGGGCAGATTCTTTGAGTGCCTGACAGTGTACAAAGTCCACCAAGTCCACCAAGCACTCCCCCCCCCCCCGTGGTGGCAGCGAGTACGACCACCAGATCTACAGCAACACATGCATTATTTGCTTGGCCACTGCAGGGGTTCCCTTTTTTTGGTGTGCATTGCACATGTGCAGTCGATCAGATTGTGGGACAATTGGCATGGCTGCAGGGGGGCAGGGGGGGTCATCTCTGTATGCCTTTGCATGTGATGCAGGAAATTTAAAAAATAAGAGGGAAGCGTCTCTGTACAAAGGCACGAAAACAACCCATATTGTTTCCATGGGCTCCAATTGCTGTCTGAATGGGTAAAGGGCACACATCCAAATGGGGAAAAAAGGAAAAATGGTTCCTTTATAACAGTGATGGCGAGCCTTTTCGAGACCGAGTGCCCAAATTGCAACCCAAAGCCCACTTATTTATCGCAAAGTGCCCACACAGCAATTTAACCTGAATACTGAGGTTTTAATTTAGAAAAAACGGTTGGCTCCGAATAATGCGTTACTCGGGAGTAAGCTTGGTGGTAGTCGGTGGCTTTGCTTTGAAGCAACCATGGAACTCTTCGAATCACAACCCTAGGAGGGTTTACTTAGAAGCAAGCCCTGTTGCCAGCAACTGAGCTTACTCCCAGGTAAAGGATCGCGCTTTAGTTCTTCACATGAAAATCAGCTGGGTTTAACAGCACTTAACAGGGTTACCTACACTACTTCCCCAAAACTAGGTTTTAGGTTTAATGTTAATAATTGAACCCAGCAGCCCAGGCCAGCCTAGATGGGGGGTGCGATTTCCTCCCTACATGACGAACTCTGCGCGTGCCCACAGGCAGGGCTCTGAGTGCCACCTCTGGCACCCATGCCATAGGTTCGCCACCACTGCTTTATAATGACCGCAACCTGTTATATATATCCTGTCCTAAATCCACCATATATAGGCTTTGCTCTAAGGGCATGGTTTCCAGGTCGAGACTAGAATTCCAGCAGACAAATTTAGAAAAAGGCTATTAGACATAACGTGCTGGTGCCCTGTGAGGAAACAGGTGCATTCTGTACCTCCTCACACTCTTTCATCTGTCAACAGCTGACACTGCAGAATGTATTGACTGGAGAAAACCCATCAGTCCCTTGGACCATACCACTACTGACTTCCAATCTGACCATCTTCAAATGGAGGGAAGCAGCTTTGACCAAAAAAAGTTTTCATATAGAAATTGCCAACTAAAACAGCTCACCACAAACAAAAAAGTAATAATCTCCTTATTTTAATTTAGACCATGAGATTGTCTATTTTTATTCTGTACTCTACAATTACATGTTCCTGCTGCATATTTGCTAATTATATTTAATAGGATGAAAAGTTAAAATTACCCCATGACCTATTACCTGCAGAGAGAGGATCTGCATTTATTTTCCTTTACCAACGTATTAAAGGTGTGCAGTCTCTTCCATTGGATGACCTGAGTTTGACCTAAAAGCTATCACAAGCCTCTTAGAAAGGTTTAAAGGTGCTGAAGTTGAAGAATTTCTGTTAGGCACAGAACAACCTATTGCCTGTTTAATCATCGTTTTCTTCATCTGGTGATACTATTTGTTAGTTTCCCTTTCCCCTCTTTCCCTTTACATTTCTCCTTCCTTCTTTTTCCTTTTTCTCCCATCTCTTTCTCTGTTCCTGTTATTTTCTTTTCCCTCCCTGCTTCTTTTGAATTATATTAAATGTTTGGGGGTTTTTTTGGGAAGGAGTGAGTTGATTGAATGGTGCCGGGATGCAGTTGGAATTGTTGTTTATGGATTGTTTTAACGTTCATAATGTTTATATGGATGTTGTATACCACGCTGAGACCATATGGGGAAGGGCAACCTAGAAACTGAAACAAACAAACAAACAAATGTTGAAAAGAATCATGTGGCATTTTAAAGATGAACAGATTTTTTAAAAATTTTTGTGCCTTAAGCTTTCATAGGCTGGAACCACACGGTCATGGGTATATGAGTTTGGATGTTAAATTAACAAAATGCAAACCAAAATACATGCTGTTCTTTAGTATGTCTATAATACTAAATATGAATTTGAAAATTAACTTGTGGAACTAATAGGGAGTGGTTGTTAATCGTGATTATTTTGATACCTCACTGATACTGTTTCAGCACAATGAGAGGGGAATGCAGTTCAGAAGGAGAGAAAGTGAGTCAATAGTCAATGTAAGGTGCATTGTCCAATCAGCAGAGTATATCAAACTCATCACCAAAGAGGTCTCTGTCCATAGTTTTTCTACCAATTGGTTTCATTGGCCTGGGATTGGCTTTTGGAATTCCATGTAAGAAGGAACAACTTCACTGCTTCCCGACAGTTGCTTGATAATTAGACTGGAGTCTCTGAGAGAAAATGGCTCTCTTGGGCCGAATTCCCACTGAAAATTTAATCTAGATACAACCAAGTTTCGGCACCTTTTCATCCAGGTTCCAACATCCTCATTGCAGCATGTTTCTAGTGAAGACATCTAGCCCTGCCCATTGGGGGGTGGGGGTGGTGCCTGTTTTCAGAGGTGCAGTTGTTAAGCTAGCAGCACCAAAATTTCAGAGTATCGTTAGGAGACCCTCCTGATGATACCACCCAGGTTTGGTGAAGTTTGGTTCATGGGGGCCATATGGACCCTCAAATGTGTAGCCCCCATCTCGTATTAGCTCCCATTGAAAACAATGGGGGATGGGGCACCCCCTTTGAGAGTCCATAGCTTTTCACCCCCTAGACCAAACTTCACAAAATCTGGGTGGTATTAGTAGGAGACTCTCTTGATTATACTACCCAGGTTTGTTGAAGTTTGGTTCATGGGGGGCCAAAGTTATGGACCCTCAAAGGTGTAGCCCCTATATCCTATTGGCTCCCATTGGAGTGTTTTTTCAAAAAGGTGCATATACAAGTAGGTCCAGGAAAATCTCATGATGGGGGGGGGGGGGAGCACCAGAAACGGGACTGATCTGTGTTCCATGGTTTGGCTGTGAGGAGAACTCGAGGGAACCTGGATATTTCGGGTGACTATCCCAGGATTAATTGCCAGTGAGGAAATCACCTTGGTGCTCCTAAACAACCATTCTGCCTGACCTGTAATGCTGCTTGTATTCTTGGAGTACCTGCTTCTGCCCACTCTGCTCTGATGCTAGTGTTATAGGGTTGCCAAAGTCTAACCTTTGTTTACTTTGCCCTTTTGTCTGCTTTCTTGGATTGCCCAGTGCTTCTATGAAAGTGAGAATGTGAATGGCAAATCAAATGGAGACATTTTCTTCCACCAACCTGATAGAGCGAACCTAACAGGGCTACATTTTTTATATTTGCTAAAGAGGCACTAGTCTAGCTATCCTTGCAGACAGACAGAATCTGCTAAAATGTCACCCGCATTTGTGACTGGCATCTTTAGACACATGTTATAGTAAGATGTGTTTCTGTGTGTGACACACATACATTGCTGTGACATCATGCCTCTGCAGATGCCAGCCACCAGACCACAGCCACACAGACCAGAAAACCCAACAGCCAACTAATTCTGGCTAAGACAGCCTTTGACATCAATATAATCTTTTCTTGCATGCCCTTAATAGATCATGCATCTGAGGTACTGAAACCTGGACCACTACAGTTTATACCACAATAAATCAATTAGTCTTTCAGTGCCACAAAACTGTCAGTGGCTTTCTCTGTAACCACCTAACAGGGCTACATTTTTTTATATTTGCTAAAGGGGCACTAGTCTAGCTATCCTTGCAGAAACTATTTTTGTAAAGAAGTCAAAATTGCTTTCCTTCTGTCACACGCATGATCAAAAGTATATTTTTAGAGGAGCAATGTGAAACTGGGCTGTTCTTATAAAACTACTTTTCTAGCTATTTAAAACTGAAGGTATAAGAAACAGTCCACTGAAGCACATTTGGTCTGTACAGGTTCTGCTCTGAGGATCACAGTGTCAGCTACTTTCTAAACTTGATTGAATCTGGACTGCAACATAGTTTTGGCTAACTCTGTGGGAAAATAGAAAATCTACATAGCTTGGACAATGATTTGTGTACTCCAGAAACGTAGGAAATGGTTCGGTGTACAATAAGCCCTTTTGATAAAAGCCTATCAAGTTTTATTTTAGAGTCTCTTGCTTAGATCTTGTATCCTTTCTGTTTGCTCAGCATATTTCTGTGGCTCTGGCATGTATAAGCAATGTTTTTTTGAGGAGCTGAAAAACATGAGAGGAATGGTCTCCACACTGGAAGACTACCTGTATGACCAGATGTTGAGGAACACAGGTGGATTGAAAGTATATGATCCAAACCTCTGTCTCTATGGTTATCTATGTCTATTTTTTGGTTATCTATGGTTATCTATGTCTATTTTTTTAATTGTATCATTTGAATATTCCATTTTATATTAACACTCTTCTTCATTCGTTTTCAAACAATACATTTTCCCCTTTCCCCCCTCCCCCCTGTATTTTCTTCATAATTTTATCAAACAAACAGCAGTAAGTTCATTCTTTGTAATCTCTTCTTCCATATCTCCTCATTGACTCCAGCTTCTTTCATTCAATCCGCATATATTGTCCATATCTTCAAAATTTCGCTCTGTTTATCTTGCCACAGTTTATTTTTTGTTATTATATTGAAAATGTCCAGTGTCACTTGTTCCCAGATATATTCCAACCATTTCTGGATTGTCCATTTTTTCTTTTCTTTCCAGCCTAAAGCTATTGTTGTGTGTGCTGCTTTGATCATTATTTTATTTATTTATTTATTTATTATACATATAGCTATATTTTTTTATCTACCCTTCTATCCTCCATTACACCCATGAACATTAAATCATTATTTATCCTGCCTCTGAATCTCAACCCTGGACTTCCTTGGGGGTCTCCCATCCAACACTATCCTAATCCTGCTGAGCTTCTGAGGTCTGATAAGACTGAGATAACCGGGGATGTCCAAGTTGTATTAGCTTTTGCAGCTGTCCTTGTGTTTTTGTATCCAGGAGAAATGTGGGCTGAGTCTGGAATCGACATGGGATTCTGAGGAAGAGTTTTGTGTTTGCTAAGAATCATAGGAAGCTAGAACATAAGAGCATAAGAAAGAGCCTGCTGGATCAGACCAGAGTCCATCTAGTCCAGCACTCTGCTACTCGCAGTGGCCCACCAGGTGCCTTTGGGAGCTCACATGCAGGATGTGAGAGCAATGGCCTTCTTCTGCTGCTGCTCCCGAGCACCTGGTCTGCTATGGTATTTGCAATCTCAGATCAAGGAGGAGCAAGATTGGTAGCCATAGATCAACTTCTCCATAAATCTGTCCATGCCCCTTTTAAAGCTATCCAAGTTAGTGGCCATCACCACCTCCTATGGCAGCATATTCCAAACACCAATCACACGTTGCGTGAAGAAATGTTTCCTTTTATTAGTCCTTATTCTTCCCCCCAGCATTTTCAATGTATGCCCCCTGGTTCTAGCTAGAGATCCCGCTTCTCCTTTTGGCAATTCTTTCTGCCAATGAGCTATCCAACCTATTTTAATATACAACTCCATCATGCATCCTGGAGATTTGATGGCACACACACGTCCATCATTGCCAGCACTTCTGTTGTCCAGCAGATGCTGAAATTTTCTACTTTTCTTGTCAAAGGATTGTACATGATCTGCATGTTGTCAGCAAGCCAGATATTTAAAGCTTTGCAAAATCATAATTTCAGCTACACAATTAAGTCACAACTTTGTTCCAAATAAGTCCCAAGAGAGGCTTGGTATCATAAATCAGGCGTGATTACCCAGTTATACAAAGCAGATGGTGAGAGGGGTCAGAGGTTCTAGCAGCTATCTCATGCTAGAACATCTGACCTCTCTCATAGTCCAAACTGATTTATGATAACAGGACGCTCTTTGCTCAGCTCTTCTCCCTCCCCCCTCCCCTTCTGCAGCTTTTTTAACATAAAACTATTTTCTGTCTTTCTTGTATCCGAGGAAGCAAAATCCATCTCACAAAATCTTGCACTAGAATAAATGGTGTTGATCTTTAAGATGACCCTGGACTTGGCCTTTGCTTTGCTACAATAGACTACTGTGTCTATCACTAGGGTTACCAGCACCCCCCAGCCACTAGCGGGGGTTGGGGGGGTAGCATTTCCAGTTCTAGCTTGGGAAACTCCTGGAGATTTGGGGACAAAGTCTGTGGAGGACAGGGACCTCAGTAGGGTCCAATGCCGTTGAGTCCATTTTCCAAAGCAACCATTTTCTCCAGAGGAATTGATCTCTGTAGTCTAGTCTGGAGATGAACTGTAGTTCCAGGGGCTCCTCGGGTTCCTCCTAGAGGCTGGCATCCCAGCTCCCCCCAAGAATTACCAAGTAAACCCTGCCAATCACACTGAAACAGAATAATCACAGGATACTCAACCATCTACATTTAAGACTTCCATGTAGATATGACACATGTGTGTCTGCCAGGGTTGCAAGTCCCCCACTATGGCGTGAGACCTCTCACCAGCAACCTTTCCCTCATTTCCCCACTCCTTCAGCCAGTGGGAGAGAAATAAATCACTGGTGTTGGTGCAGGGTGACATCACTTCCAGGGAAAACCGAGAAGTGACCTCATGTCTCCCTAATGTTTGCTGGAAATGCTGTGGTTTTACCTTAGAGTTTTTGGTGACCCTCTGAGCAACATAACATCGCTTCTAGCTTTCCACTGAAGTGACACCATGTTGCATGCAACACTAATCCCCTAAAAGTTCATCTCCCGACAGATGTCAGCAATCTGCTGGTACCCCTAGCAGGGGCAGAAACTAACATGACACTAAGAAACTGGTCATTTCAATTGTAGCCTTTGCTAGTAGAAAAGAAAATGCAGGCAAAGCCTGATTTCTTTTCCCTCACAGGCCAGAATGCGTCAAACTACAGTTGCGGGGCGAGGAAGTCTTGACTATGAATGATTTTACTATCTGAGAGTAACCCATCAGCAAAACGCAGGCTTGGTAAAGTGAAGATGCACTGCGGGACATAATGGATGATACTATGCAAATTGTGATTGAGGCAGTAAAGTGGGTTTTCTCAGTGGCGTAACTGCATTATCATGGGGAAGATTTCTCACAATGAGGATTATCCCAGTGGGCTGGTTACAGTGTATAAGGGGATGCTGTGGGTTTTGACAATAAGGATTTTGGGTGCCAACAGTTCTGGCTCAGCGAGTGAGGTAAAGAGCTCCATTAGATTCCCTGCAGGAATCCCAAGCCAATTCTGTAGAGACAGGCTGTGTGGCAGAAAGAACGAGCACCTCGCTTAACCTAACTTCCAGTGAAGCCTGGTATCATCTGTCTCCTGTCACTTGAGATTCTGCCTCCATCTCTTCATCATTTTCCAACCTGCCACGGAGGCTGGTAATGAGACATTAGAGCAGGTCTGAGGGAGGCACAGCTGGAGAAAAAAGAAAAGTTTCCTCTGAAGGGGACACTTCATGCAGGAACTTTATAGGGGGGCTATGATGTTTTTGCTGATGTCTGATGTCAGCAAAAGGGACCAAAATCTCAGTTTTAAAAACCCAGCCTATTTATCTTATCTTTCTGCAGTTCTGAATCTTTCCCTTCTGCCATGAAGTTCTGGATGGCATCTATGGTTCCATACAGATACTGCCCCCCACTGTTATCATTATAATGACCCTATGAGATAGGTTCGACTGTTAAGTTGTCCGGGTTACTTGTGAGCTTTATGACATGGAGTTCAAACCCAGGTTTTCCTGTCTTCCAATTATCATTCTAACCGATGCACCGCACTGACTTTTCCAATGACTTTATTTATATGCTTAGCTTTGAGAACAACAAAAGCAAAGCAAGTTTGATTTAGAAATAATACATACCCTCCCTGAGCTACTTCTACCCCTGCAGCTGAGTTGGTACGATGAGATGGGATGAATCGCCCATGATTTATTTATTTATTTTAAAATATTTATAGCCCCTCTTTTCTCATTGGAGCCCAGGGCAGCTAATATATCATTAAAAACATCTTGCATAAACCCCATTATGTATAGCATTATACATACACGCTTGCACATGAAGAGCAGCTGGTATGCGTATATATGCACAGAAATTTCACAAAAATGCCCTCTGAAACAGAAAGTCCGCAACTGTCATTAGGGATGCCCAAACTCCTGTGGGTTCAGACTGCATCATAATTACATGTTGTGAATATGTCCCCAATGTATGAATGTTTGGATTGATTATTTATTGAACTATTCATTGGATGACTGTATGGCTAGAATAGTACCATGCATGCACATGCACAAGCACAAGTAGCTTTCATGCATGCATGCATGCTATTTAATGCACGCATGGTTTTGTAATGATCATGGGAACTGTATTTTTCCCATTCAAGTGAGATAGCAGCATCTCTCCCTCCCACTTAGGGGTGTACATTTGGGCATACTCCAGATGAAATTCTACTCAAAATTAGCAGTTTCTTGCCATCTGGGAAATACATGAACTAATTCAACACATTTGGGGAATGCACAGGAATGGGGCAATAAATATTAGAAGCTGGCTTGGGAAACAGCTGTTAATGTGCATGTCTCTTCCAATTTAAAGGGAAGAGAGATACTGACTGACAATAGATGGTTGATAGATCTAGTATTGACCTTTGGCTCTTTAAAATTTACATGAAAAAGGACTGAACCCAGACTAACCATGCCAACATCATCCCTATTGAAGGTTTCTCACCACCACTGCCACTGGGCATGGCAGAGCCCAACACACAGCTGGAAAATGGCAGGCAGGCAGGCTGGCAGGTTCCTGGACTCCTTTGAGGCTTGGCCACCATGGGAGGCTCTTTCACTGGGAGGCTTTTTTATTTTTTATTTTTGTTAATTCGGCAATTTTATAATATCACATCAATATAGCAGTAAAGTAACATGTGTATCAGGTTCTGTGACTTGCCAGCTTTCATCCCCCTCCCCCCAAGGTTAAGTCCCTAACCCCGTTCTTTGTGGTGATATAATGAGAAATATACAAACAATTTAAGGGGCTTTCAAACAGGATCTCCAGAGGAAGCTTATTTCATAGCAGTAAGTAGAAAAAGTGCAGAGAAGGGCAACGAGGATGATTGAAGGATTGGAGCACCTTCCTTATGAGGAGAGGCTGCAGCGTTTGGGACTTTTTAGTTTGGAGAGGAGACGGCTGAGGGGGGATATGATTGAAGTCTATAAAATTATGCATGGGGTAGAAAATGTTGACAGAGAGAAATTTTTATCTCTTTCTCACAATACTAGAACCAGGGGGCATCCATTGAAAATGCTGGGGGGAAGAATTAGGACTAATAAAAGGAAACACTTCTTCACACAACGTGTGATTGGTGATTGGAATATGCTGCCACAGGAGGTGGTGATGGCCACTAACCTGGATAGCTTTAAAAAGGGCTTGGACAAATTTATGGAGGAGAAGTCGATCTATGGCTACCAATCTTGATCCTCCTTGATCTCAGATTGCAAATGCCTTAGCAGACGAGGTGCTCAGGAGCATCAGCAGCAGAAGGCCATTGCTTTCACATCCTGCATGTGAGCTCCCAAAGGCACCTGGTGGGCCACTGCGAGTAGCAGAGTGCTGGACTAGATGGACTTTGGTCTGATCCAGCAGGCTAGTTCTTAAGTAACTATGGAAAAGGTGTTTGAGTGTGTCACGTCAATGCACACCATTCTCAGAGAAGACACTGCTAGAACATTTTGACCAACATAGCTATCAAGCCAACAACAACGAACGTTAGTTATGCATTTTGTCAGAATTCATATGAAGTGTTTTCAGTTTTCAGTTAAAGAAACTGGTGAAATACTTCAACCACTGCTTTGCCAAAGACTGGCTTGGGGATAATCAATGGTACCCACAAAGGATATGAGGGATTTTAGGGGGAGATTTTTTTGAGGCGCTTAGGATGAAATTTAACTTTATTTTTCTACTTTTGGTATTTGCTGGGGAAGACTGACAAGATGAATCAAACTTACATTTCTATACCTATGTGCCTAATTTTGAATTCTGAAACGTATTTAAATAGATAATACTGTAATAACTGACAGCCCTTTTTTTGCTTTTTGGAAAGTAACGACCCACTGCTTGCCAGCTGTCAGCCTTTCAATGCAAAATCCAGTATTACTGACCAATTTTATTTTGGGAGGCCAGACAATAAAGGCAATTGTTTCAAGCGGAAAGTCTTGCCAATTATTTCTATAAATCAACTTTAATAGCCAATTTACTAATGATTATGGAATATGTTTAAGTAAAATTCGAAGCATTCCCTCTTCCCCAGACACAGGCTGCCTTTCTGCTTCTCTGGACTGTGGGCTGGGAAATGAGAAGCAGCCCCCGCCCCCAGTAGTTCTCCTCCGGCCTGCTTTGCCCTTCTCTGGCCTGGGGGTTACCAAATACTGCTGTATGTTTGTTTTGCAAATGAGAATTTCAGCTGTAATCAAACCAAGTTGATTTCTCCTTTTTTGCCAGAAATTCGGCAGACAGGATCCCTTGGGTGGGGAATAGACTCTCTGAGAATTTCAACCCAACTGAATGAGAAACAAATACATTAGAGTCAACCTTTAATTGCCACTCAAATAACCACCCTTTCTGTTGTCTGACATTCAGCAGAGAGGATCCCATAGAGAGAGAAATACCATTTCCAAGAATGTCATCCAAATTCAATGTGAAACAAAACAAAACAAAAATGTTAAGGCAGAAACATGTCCTATTGAAGGCGAATGAAAGAAAAGTGAATACAAAATAAAGTGAATGAAAAAGAATATCTGGGCATATTTCTGCCATTAAGTGATCAAAATACATTTGTAAATCTAAGAGTTTAAATCTTTTCTCTGGCTTTCATCTGTGACTCAGATGAAAGTGTCATTGCTCAGTGCTCCTGCTGAGTGCCTCTGCTCAAGGGGTCTCCAACCTTTTGGAGTCTACAGCCACCTTTGCAATTCTGACCCAGTGTGGTTGGTGCCACTGCAAACTGGATACCACAAAATGGCTGCTGCAGGAGATGGAGACAATCACAAAATGGCTGTCTCAGTTTACCTTTAGTGATACAGTGCAGATTCTTGTGCTGTGATGGCAGCTGCTGTCAAAGCAACAATGGCCAATCACATCTCCAGTGGCCAATCAGAAGCTTTGCTGGGCAAAGAAAGCCACCTGTCCATGCAAACGGTCCCAGGGGTGTGTGTTCGTCAGCGTCTTTTGCGCCGACGCACCCCCGCACAGTTGCGGTGTGGAAAGGGCCCAAGTTTGGGAGCCCTTCACTATTCATTCTGATCACTTCCCTGACCCTAACCTTGCTTGTATTGATACACATGAATCTTCTGTTCATGGGTTGGCATGGAGATTTTTCTCCACTGAATAAGACATAGCACTTGCTTAAAGATCAGGGGTTTTACCTGGTCCACAGCCATTCATGTGTTGTGTTTATCAACCTCAGAGTTCCTGCACACGGAGTTTTGATGAATGGATGCAGCTATAGGCACATGAATGAGTAAGGAGATTCCCTCTCCAGTGGATTAAGCAAAGAAGTTTAAAGAACAATGTGCTCACATGACAACAGTTGTGTTTGAAAGAATTATTACTGGATCAGGACAAAATATTGGAAGTGCATTAAGAGCTGAACTGAAATTTATCTGACTAAGAACTTTTGACACCGGTAGTTTTTATAGAGATATGAAAGAATGAAAGACACCACTGTTAGCGTGGAAGAATAACCAAGTAGTTTACAGCACAATAAGATTATGAATTTTAATATCTGTATATTAATTTTATATTTGCATGTACATCGAGCTGTTAAATTGATGCTGACTGATCTCTTGAGTGTAATAAATGGTGATTGGCTGCTTCCCACATCTTGTCTGAGGCCTGATAGCTGGTTTGCCACATGCACAAAAAGGACCATGATTGTTCATTCTTTGGGCTGTGACAGCCTGGAGGGGAAAAAAGGCACCCCTTCCCCTTTAATAGAGTCTTAATTTGTGGGAATGGGCAGTTGAAGCTTTTCATTGAGGTAAATGGCAACTTGTGGTAAATAGTATTCCATAGACCAGTGCATTAATTGCTCCACTCTGGGTAATGAGCAAATTCATTGTAAACTGGTTTTATTTTGAGAATTTTTCAATCATTATTATGCATAAAAATGTGTGGAAATTCCTTGACTTTGATGTATTGTCGAAGGCTTTCACGGCGGGAATCACTTGGCGAAACGTCAGGAGAGAATGCTGCTAGAACACGGCCATACAGCCCGGAAACCACACAGCATGCTTGACTTTGCTTTGATGGAATTGTTATGTTTCCATGCCCCCATGTAGTTGCCCAACCTCCCCTTCATCCATTATTATATCCTGATTTTAACATTAAGGTGAAAATATACTTTGGTTCTGCATGTAGCAGCGAATGAAATTGACAAGAGAAATTGCTTTGGTAGGAGGAAACTGACAAGAGACTGCTGCAGTATTGACTGCATTCCCTAATTGGTCTTTAAAATGTGTTTTTTTGGGAGGGAGAATGAGCGACATGTTTCTGTTCCTTCAGGTAATGGTTCCTGACCCAGTAGGTTTTATTTGGGTTTTTTGTTATTGTTATTTTGGCTTACATTTTGTGTGGATGGTTTTCAGTGGTAGAAATAGAGGCTGAAACATTTTTAAATTGCTGCTACCTTGTAACTGTGCAATAGCTCTGGAGCACCTGCACCAAGGACATAGGTAAGGGGGGGTTCCCGGGTTCAACCCCCCATTACATGCCTGAAGCTCCTAATCTCCACACACCCCCTTGCCCCATGACCCCTCTGTGCCCCCCACTGGCTGGGCTCCCAGCCAGTAGTCCCTCCTGCCCTCCCCTCAGGGGAGAACAGACTACTATCTCTGGCCTTGGAGAGCTGTTTTTATAAGCACTGAGGCCAGGGGCAGGGCTCAAGGGGTGGGGCCATGCACCTACCCGTCTGTGGTGGTGTGGCCGTGCCTCCCCAAGCCCTGCCTCCCAGCCTCAGTGCTTATAAAAGCAGCTCTCCAAGTCTAAGGACAGCAGTCTCTTGTGGCCTCCCCAGAGGGGAGCCAGGCGGGGGCTGGTGAGGGAGGAGCTGAGGGGGTGGGCCTTGGGGAGGTGTGACCATTCCCCAGGTGCAGGTGGGGGTGTGGTCCTGCCCCCTGGACCCACCCCATAAAAATTATATCTACATCACTGACCTGCACCAAAGAAAAAAGAGCAGGGGTTGTTCTTTTGCATCATGGATGACAAAGTACCACCATTAGGAATAATACATTTTCAGCAGTAGTGTGTGAATAAATGCAACTGAAGAGACAAGGGGGAAAACGATGGGCAGGGGGAATGGAGGTGTGCGGAATGACTTCACAAAAAACATTTCTAAGACACAAGGTTTGACCCCTGGGAAAATCTGGTAAGCAGTGCGTGCGGAAAAAAAGCCTAATAGTTGTGATCTGAGAGACCATTGACTTTAGCCCTCAATTCAATAAACGGCCTTTGGCCTTTTAGGCTCATTCAGCCACTTGCAACATGTAAGTAATCCCACTAACCGACCTTGCACAGTTGTTGCAGGGTTTACTGAGATAATTAACACTCTGAATAAGAATAGCACTCTGAATACATTATATAAATACCATTGTTATTACCATCAGGCCAGAGGTGGGATTCAGGGGGTTCTGAAGGTTCTGTAGAACCTATTGTTAAAATTTCCATTTTCACTTTTTTAAATACTTAAAATATTTTTAATTATTAATATTTTTAATACTTAAAATAAAAAAGTGATATTAAAAATATATTTTAATACCTTTTAACAGTCATTATTTGAATCCCACCACCGTCGGAACCTGTTGTTACAATGTTTGAATCCCACCACTGCATCTGGCCTGTTGTAAGTATCCCAAAGTATGGACATGATCTGTCAAAATGTGTCCTGCGATATTTAGAAATCCACCTTTTAAAGGAAATCCAGAGCTAGTGATCTATATCCAGAATGTGCATGCTGAAAGGACAGAACTGTCACTTTTTAACTGGCCTTGCACAAGTGCTTTTAAAAGTGGCATGATTCTCAGAAAGAAAGCAGAGAAAGCTTTCCCTGGAACTGGAGATAAAGGGCATAAGCTTGGCCAGTTGGGACACACCAAGCCAAATGCTGGTTACTGGTTATCTCAAGTAGTTCCCAAGGGGTGCAATAACCTTCCTGTTTTGCTGCTAGCCAAAGACTGCTCTGAATAATGGCACACCCGAGTGGTCTGCTGGCATGAACACTTGTCCTCTCTATTTTTGGATCTGGTAAATAATACAGTCGGAGCTCAAGCTGAGCTGATGGTGAGATTCTCGAGCGTAGAGCAGGCTTCTCTGCACAGCTACTGTGCTCACTTGCCAAGTCACGAGGAGCACAAGCCTGTTTATACATCAATGCCCACTCTCTGGTGGAACCATTAGAAGAGGCTGACCTGGTGTAAATCTCCGGTGTACGTAAGAAGCTGTCTTCTACTGAATTAGACCTGACCATCTGTTTTGATCTCACTGTAGCCGTTCTCCGACTGAATTTTCCTAGTCCTGTCAGTTGATCGTTTAAAAAATACTGCAGATTAAACCTGGGATTCTGTGCATTCAAATCTGACATCCTACTACTGAGCTACAGGCCTTTGACTTTCCTTTATGCCATGAGAGGCCCAGATTCACTCACTGTCCAGTCGTCATTTTGTTCCTGTTTCATATAGACCTTTTTGTTTCTAGGAAGGAAGGAAGAAGCAGCTGGTGAAGATGTGAGGGCAGAATGTTGTGGGGGAGTGACTGATTGCTGCCGAACAATTTTGAACTATTGTTCTCAATGACTGTTTGTGTTCATGCCCAGAACACTGGAACGGAACAACTTCTGCAGAGCTGAGCGCTGCAGAGTAAGTACTTTGCCAAACAGCCACGCAACACAAACAATGTGCTCAAATGCAATGTGTGTCCTACATGATTACAAATACAAAACCTCTTTAGCAGATTTGATTGCCAGTTGCAGCATAGCTACTAACTAGGGAACCCATCCAGCCCCTTAGCATAAACCCTGGTATGCATAATTATGTATTTATTTACATGCATATTGTCTCAAGATTTTGAAACATCCACACACGGACATATGCATGAGTGCACAAGATGAGCACATAAAACACAATGGGAGAAAAAGACCTGCAGGATTGCCTTTCCCTGTATAAATCCTTGAAACAGGTCGGCTCCTGAAACCTATTTGTTATTCCCTCCTAAAGGGTAATTACGACAGTCACTGATAGATCTAAGGCTCTTTTAGTGACTACTCCTGTTGTATGTTATCACCTTCCAGACGTTCTTAGAAAGCCCTCTTCTTTCTTACAATTCCACAGATTGTTCAAGGTGGAATTATTCAGAAAGGCTTTTTAATTAATTCAGCCCTGAGGGGGGGGGGGGTCCATTGTTCTGAACCTGTGAGTGAATTCAATGGACTGACCTGGAAGATTAATGTATTCTCTCGCTCGTGTTTGAGTGTTGTGCTTTTTAATATAAGAATTTATATATACATTTATTCTTTTGCAACATACATTTATTCTTTTGCAACAAAACTAATGTAATAAACAGCCTCAGAAACAATCCAGGCCTTATGATTAAAGAAGCAGACAAAGGAGGAGCAGTTGTCGTCATGGACCAAACTGACAACATCCAGGATGCCAAAAGACAACTCTCCAATACTATGTTCTAAAAACGATTATCCTCAAGACCCACAAGGAACACCAAAAAGAACTAGACAGGATTCTGAAAGAATTGATCACATGATACATGAATGGATCTATATGGACATCCCACAAGAACCTCCATCAGACATTTTTAGAATAACAGTGTGTGAAACAGGAGGGAAACAGAACATCAAAGCCAGAATGATATCAAGTAGGGTTGCCAGCTCTTAGTTGGGGAGTACCTGGAGATTTTGGGGGTGGAGCCTCAGAATGGTGCGGTTTGGGAAAGGACAACAGCAAAGTATAATGCTATAGACTCTGCCCTCCAAAGCAGCCATTTTCTCCAGGGAAACTGATCTTGGTTGCCTAGAAATCGGTTGTAATAGTGGGGGATTTCCAGGTGCAACCTGGAGGTTACCAACCCTAATATCAAAGGGTAATCTGCTACAAGATAGGCCCAAAGAAAACAACAATAGAACAGCTCTCAGCTGGAATTGATTCAATGCATCATTAACAACCTACAACCTATGCTGGACAGGGATCCCCCTCTCTCACAAGCATTGGGAGGCAATCCTTTTTTTTTTTTGCCCACAGACAGCCTCTCAGCCTTAAACAACAACTCACTGATGACAATGCCCTTCCTGACATGGACACGGGCTCTGGGACCAGGGTCTGCAACAAACCAAGGTGCCAGCTCTGACTCATATCCACTCTGACAACACACTCTCCAGACCTAACAACACCAGCCCTACTATCATAGGCTCATTCACTTGTTCATCTTCCAACATTATATATACCCTCATTTGGATTTCGGCAATAAATAAATCATTTAATTTATTACATTCCAAATTCCTTCGGAAACTGATGGGGCTCCCTAGATGTGTGCCTTATGCTGCGTTGTGCATAGAGATGGGCCAAACAACTCTAGAAACCTTGGCATGGATAAGGACCATAAAATATTGGTTGCATATACATTTTCTAGTGGGATTCAATAGTTATATTCCCTCTCTGTTATCAGATCTACTTTATTTCAAGAATGAGTATGCACTTTGATCTTTTAGAAAGATTGAAGCTTATTTGGTTTCCCTTTGGGGATCACTCCTTATGCTCACAAAAGGTGGAAGCCTTCGAACTATTGAATTAAAGAATAGGCTGCTTGGATCTTGATTTTCATAATTTGACTCCTTGCAGCCAGAGACAACCGCTGTTCTCCCAACTTCATTATTTAATCCCATGCGAGCGATGGAATTATGGCAGCTTATATCTTCAACTGCGTTGATTAATCCCACACCAGGAGGAGAGCCTTAGCTATTACTGCAAAGATGTCAATGTGCTTGCGCCATCAGCTCTCCTGGAGGGAAGATTCAAGAATATGGAACGTTCTAAAAGAGTTTGTTCATGTGATCTGATTACGGTTGAAACACTTGACCACTCTCTGTTTGTATGCCCTAAGTACAATGAGATACGCATGAAATACATGAATACATGAATTCCATTTTCTTGCAATGTTCTCAGTGGCAAGAAGTGTTATAAGATACCCAATCTCCTGAACAGCTCTGATGTGCTCTTTTGTGAAACTGTTGCAAATTTTATACTGGAAATTAGTAATTTTAACTGTATTTCTTAAACTTCGTTTTGCTTAAAATATTGTCCTGTTTTGTATGCCAATAAAGGCTTGTGTGTGTGTGTATATATGTACCATCAAATGTCACAATGCTCTTCTCTTCTCTACATCAGATAGTCAGTCCCTATGGATGGGGGAAGAGGGGTTATTTTAATCAGCAAAATGCTGCAAGTGAAAAAGGACAACATCCTCTCCCTCCCCAGCAGCCCTAATTGAAACTGTGGTCTTACATGGCTGCCATTTTACTTCAGTAAATCCTGGGAAGATTCATTCATAGGTTTCCCGATGTCTTGTGTGGTTTGGCCCTGCATGGACTAGAAGAGGTTGTCTGGTGTGTCCACATGAGTCTTCAGGTTTGTCTTCAGCCAGGTTGTATGCCCAGGACTGGGACTCACTGAGACATGCTGGGGTAGTCATCGCGAATGTTTGTGCATGCTGAAGAAATAATTGCGCCTCCAGGTGTCAGCTCTGAAAAGAATTGTGTTTTAGTTCCAGAACTTTAGGAAAACCTCTTGTAGCTTTAAGTAGTTATTTAATCCATCCTTTCTTTTAGACTGATTTCTAAACAAAAGAAAAACTCTCTCTTTTGGTGAAATCAATAAAGGGCCTCATGTGAAGAGAAGAGGCACAGCGGGTTTAGTTGCATTTTTAGAAGGATGGTACAGGTGCCACAGTGTTTCTGATCAGCACTTTTGGTGAGCTCTGAGTCCCAAATCCAAGGAAATGCTTCTGACAAGATGGAGTGCTTGGTTTCTTTTTAAAGCACTCACATTCATCTTTTCCTGGAGGCTATGAGAGCGGGCATATTTCTAGAGCAGCATGTATATTTTAAAATAGCTCCACAGTGGTTAAAATAATGCTGCATATCTGTCAAAGAATCATCTACATAAATGACACAGCAGCCATAACTATAAATAGCAGTGCTGTCCATGGAGTGCTGTATCCCCATCTGTGGCTTAAGGCCTTTGGAGAAGGCAGCAGAGTGCAGTGGGCGCTCAGCTGCAGGAATCTCTCCCCTTCCATTAGGAGAGAAGGAGCTTTGTGCTAAGAAACATGTTCCTTCCTTTGCCACTGAGCAATGTCCAAAGGGGGCTGCTTTTGCTACCACCTGATCCAATTAAAAATATAATGACTCTGTGGTATGAAAAGGGTGAGCCTTGACAGCAGCATAACAAATGAGAGCTACAATGCTTTCCATTTTTTAAAGACAGGAAAAGGATCAGATTCCGTCTTGACATCAGCAAGGAAGGAACATTTGTTATTGACTCCAGACAGAAATGGGGAAGCATGGTTTCTCAGAGGTGTACATATTTGGGCTGGAAGCTGACTCTTTTTTTTCTTGATAGTAATTGCTGAGCCTAGTAGAATGAACAGAAAGCCAGAGTGGTGCAGTGGTTAAGAGCGGCGGACTCTAATCTGGAGAATCAGGTTTGATTCCCCACTCCTCCACATGAGCCTCACGCTGTTATCTGGTGAACTGGATTTGTTTCCCTTCTCCTCCACTTGAAGCCTACTGGGTGACCTTGGGCTCCTCACAGTTCTCCCAGAACTCTTTCAGCCCATGTGGAGGAAGGCAATGGCAAACTACCTTTGAACGTCTCTTGTCTTGAAAACCCTACAGAGTCACCATAGGTCAGTTGTGGCATTATTTTACAGTGGCCAAATGACATGCCAGTGTGATCTGGGGTCTTGACTTTCTTGGAATTGTGCAAGCGTGTATTTGAGAGGTCAGGGAAAGTGGGTTTTCATTGATGCTGTCATCCATACTTCAAACATATCAGTTTCATGCCACTTCCCCTAAACAGTTTGTGTAATGTGATTTGATGAGAATGCTGAGGGTTAGTCGGGTTAGTAAGAGCTAGTATGATAGATTGGGCAAGAATGCGAAACCATGAAATAACCCTGGAAGAATGGAACAAGTATTGGACTAATATGTACAAATATTCCCCAGATGCCAGGCTCTCTCTCACCCCTTCCTTGCATGCCACCTCCTTCCTCCCCACCCTTGCATGCCACCCCTCACTCCTCCCCTCCCCTCCCTCACTCCCTTTCACTTGCATGCTACCCCATGCCACAACACTCCCTCCCCTTCCCCTCCCTCCGCTAGGTTGGGTGGGTCATGTCCAGATTCCGGGGCCCCTCCCTCCCCTCCCCTTGCATGCCACCCCTCCCTACCCTCCCTCCCTCCCTTTCCCTTGCATGCCACCCCTCCCTCCCCACCCTTGCATGCCACCCCTCCCTCCCCTTCCCCTCCCTCCGCGAGGGTGGGTGGGCCATGTCCAGATTCTGGGCCCCCTTCCTCCCCACCCTTGCATGCCACCCCTCACTCTCCTCCCTCACTCCCCTTCCCTTGCATGCTACCCCATGCCACACCACACCACTCCCTCCCCTTCCCCTCCCTCCGCTATGGTGGGTGGGCCATGTCCAGATTCTGGGGCCCCTCCCTCCCCTCCCTTGCATGCCACTCCTCTTTCCCCTCCCCTTGCATTCCCTTGCATGTGGGAGTATAACTTTAAAATGTTTTATAGAAGTTATATAACCCCATTGATATTATCCAAAATAGATAAGAACAGTTCTTCTAAGTGTTGAAAGTGTGGAAAAGAAAAGGGGCCATTTGAGCATATATGGTGTTCATCCAGTAGGATTAGGGAATACTAGAAACTGATACACATTCATATTGAGAAAGTTTTAAAAATCAAATTCTCCTGTGAGCCCACTGCATATTTATTGAGCCCTGTACTATCGTCAAGCAAACATTTAAAACCACATATGCACATTTTATACCATATGATAATGGCAGCAAGGATAGTATTGGCAAAGAAATGGAAAACAGAACATATCCCGTCAATTGAAGAGTGGGTTATTAAAGTACAGGAATTGTGGCAGGTAGATAGAATGAGCCATCAGATTTGTAATGCACCTTTTGAAACTTACAAACTGAATTGGGAATACTGGACAAGATACACTGAGGAAGAGAGGGGGGTACATATATCATTTATAGAATTCTAGAGTAATATTATAATGTAATTTATTGAATTTGTTGGTAAGGATATTAGATTGTGGAATTGTGTTAAAGGGGAGGTGTACTAGAAAGAAATTTATTTTATGTTTTGTTTGTTTGTTTGTTTGTTTATTTGGATCTGTCATTTTATAAGGATGTAAATATATGAACTGTAGCTTAACATGTAATTTAAAATGTGTGTTAATTGTGATTATAAGTTTTGAAAATGTTTAAATAAAAATATTTAGCAGAGAGAATGCTGAGGGTTTCTAGCTCTCCTCAAACTCCATTTTCCTATGTTCTTTGGAAGGAGGGAATGTTTGTTAAATTGATGAAATTGTGTAGTGCACATAACACGCCCAAAGTATCCATGACCATTATGAGATCCACGATAACAGATGCACTAAGGACACGATGGGATGCTATTATACTTAGAGCTTTGCAGATTCTTGTTTGGCAGTGAGGTATGTATGATTTATGTGCAGAGAATTGATTGAAAGCATTATTCCCTCACTATGATCCCATAGTTAGGCTTTTTGATTTCACATAGGCAATTATGTCTCAGCTTGTAAAATGCAAAAATGTTGCCAATGCTGCTGGCATCATCCATCGCTCCATCGCTCCATCGCTCCATCGCTCCATCCCTCCACCCCCCCTCCCTCCCTCCCTCCCTCCCTCCCTCCCTCCCTCCCTCCCTCCCTCCATCCATCCATCCATCCATCCATCCATCCATCCATCCATCCATCCATCCATCCATCCATCCATCCATCCATCCATCCATCCATCCATCCATCCATCCATCCATCCATCCATCCATCCATCCATCCATTTCATTTATTGCCCCTCCTTCTCACCAGAAATCAAGGAGGATTAAAAAAATGTAAAAATTACTTTCAGACAGTAAAGTCCTCTAGTAAACCATGCCAAAAAGACTAGGAGCACAGAGTTGGAAAACATCACAAATAAAAAAGGCATGACATTCAGAGGCTATACATAGTCAAAAACAGCAGATAAGAGTCCAAGCTGAAGTCTTATTCAGAGACATATATTGCCACAGCTGCATTCTTGCTCCTCAGACCAGACACCCTGCACCAAAGTTTGCCAAGAATCAAAGGGGATTGGCTGTTTCAAATAACCCCTTTCCATTCCCAACTTTCCTTTGCCTGGGGCTGTAATTCTGGGAGCTGAGCTCTCTCTGGGGTTGCATTTATTTATTTATTTAGATTTAATAGACTCCCCCACCCCCAACCCAGGTGGTCCGGGAGTCTTCTCTCTCCTCTTCTCTCTCTATCCAAATCTGTCAGGGCTCTCCCATGTAGTGCTGATGGAGATGCTCAGCATAAACAGAGTCGCCCAGTCAAATATGGTTAGGATTCCTATGTGGTCTATTCACACCTGAAGACCATGAATAAAATACACCCCAAACATTTCAAAAACTAAAAGCAATTCCTGAAATTAATAAGTCTTCAGTAGTGAAACATAAATCCAAGAAAGTACAGATAATTGAAAACTGTCAGTAGACAGCTGCCTCACTTTATGGTGAAAAGCCACAGTGACATAATGGCTAGTGTGCTGGACTAGGAGTTCTGAGGCCCAGGGTCAACTCTCCACACTTATTATACTGAATCAGATCCTGGATAAATCAGGGTCAGTATTGTCTATTTAAACTGGGAATTGCTCTCCAGGATTTCAAACCAAGGTTTTTCACATGACCTACAAGCTGACCCTTTCAACTGGCAAGGCCGGGAATGAGTCCAAGATCTTCCAAATGCAAAGTAAACGCTGTATTACTGAGCGACAGTCCCAGATCATACTGGGTGACCTTGGTGATCAGTCACTCCTTTCTGGTACATTGTAAGATTATTCTGAAGAGAAAATGGGGAAGAGAGAACTGTACATGTTTCTCTGAGCTTCTTGGAGAAAGTCTGGAAAAAAAAGGAGAAAGACTGAAATAAAAATGACTGAGAGAGATCTAGCCTGAAGTGGTGACATGTATCTTTGGCTCTGGAAAGCAGCATTGTCCAAAAGCCTGCTTGGATTCTTGTAGTTCTCTGGGATGGTACAAAGAAGTGAAGCTATCTTTTTTTTGGTAGATATCACACATTTTCTTGATGCTTTGGTGCTTTGTGCAAAAAAACCCCCTCCTTGTAGATCACATATTTTGGCTAATTTCCAAATTACTTTACTGCTATTCCACTTGTAATCTTCCTCTAAAGCCATAATTGTAGGAGGTCATCCCTCCCTTTGTGTTCTAAAGAGGGAGCAGGTTAAGTCAGGGGTAAGGGGAACAATTTTTAAAGTGGTTTGAGGCTACCAGGCATACGGACGAAGAATCCACGTGATTCAAGGTGACTATGGCAGTCCATTGAGTCATCCTAGGATTGGTACTGTAATATTCACCCCTCATTAATGTGCCTGCATAAGAGAGCTCAAATGTCCAACCTGAAGCATCAGTATTTTACGTTTCCAAGGCAACTCCAGCTTTAACAGCCTTGATAATGACATTATTTGGTTGAAATGAACATTCATGATCTTTTGATTACCAGTGGAAGTATAAATTAGGCTGCTCATCCTGCTCCCCACCCCTCTTGAAAAATAAATGCACTGGGGGGAGAAATCCCTCACAAGAAGCCAAATGGAAAAATCAATTTATACGTTAATGGAGTCTTCAGTTCAACATTCTTTCTCTTTTATAGATTTAGACAGTGTGTGCTCGTCAGGGATATCTTTATTTCGCAGAGCAGCAAAATTAATTACTTACTAATGGCGTAATTCAGAAATTAATTCACACTATCATTTCAGATGTGTCATTGTTAATCAATTTAAAAGAAGGACCCTTGAAGCTTGATCCAACCAACCTGAAGTGCTGAAGCTGTTTCTTTGAGGGGCGTCACAATGCTGGCCTCTGTGGTAGAAAAAGAAAGGAGCAGTTGAGTATTTGGGCCATGGAAGAAAAGGCTTTCTGCTCTTTCAGATTCACAGTCATCTCAATGCACCAATGAGGGAATCAAAACTGAAGTGGAAATTTAGGGCTAGGTGTTTTTCACAACTTAGAAAAACCCCTAAGCCAATTGGGAAAGAAATATTCAAATTAGAAATCACATCGTGTAGGCAAATTGGCTGAAGAACAGTGGTGGTAGACCACACTGAAGGAGAGCACCATCTCGATTGTGTGACCACTTCCTGCAATTGTCATGCAAATCTCTTCCTCAGAAGTAGCAAAAATATTCCTTGTTAGATTTCAAGGTTTAGGGTAGATTGTGATGAACAGCTGAACAGGTAAAGGATGTCTGGTTTTGAGGGTTTTTTTAAAGTGATGGCATTCTTGTCATGAATTTAATATGTTACACATAATGGATAAAATCTGAGGCTCATTCCGCACATGCAAACAGTTGTGAAAGTGGTTTGAAAATGCATTATTTTGCGTGTGCGGAAGGGGCCTGAGTTTGCCACCCTCCAGAATTTCTTGATGGTGGGAGAAATTTTTTTTGGTCTTGTCATGTCACCATCTTCATTCAAGAAGAACTATATGGAAAAAACACTTAGAGAACATGATGGCTTGAGTGTCTCCGGCTGAGAGTGTATGACTGGTCCAAGGTCATTCAGCAAACCTTTGTGCCGTGAGGGTGGGTTTGAGCCTGGGTTTCCTACGTCATAGTCCAACACCTTAATAATGCAATATTAACTCTCGTTAATGGGCTCATTGGTCAGGAACGTTCTCTAGACAATTGTTGAACTTGCATGTATGATCAATAATATTGTTAAAATATATGCTAAGAGTTTCAAAAGAGTTTCTGCTTCATAAGGTATTTTTCATTTATATACGGCAGTTGTTTCTATACATTCTTTTCTCTTTTCTGAACACTATATTGTAAACTCAAGACTATTTCACAGCGTAGCCCCTTCTGAGATGTTTTCAGAAGGGAAAGTCCTTAAAAAACATATATTGATGCCTCATGGTTGTAACATTGTCTTTTCAAGTCTCCTTATTGTATAGAAATTATTTTAGCTATATTTCAGAATTACATTGCCATAGCCTTTATGTATCCTCTATGGAAACCCCATGCCAGTAGAGTGTTTATGCTAGCACTATTAGTGCATTTGAACTTCTAATAGTCTGGGATGGTTTCAAAGTGCATCCTCTACCCCGCCCCCTCCCCAGGCATTCAACTGAAGTAGACTGTATTTCAACCATTGTTTGCTTTGCTGAAATTCATATATTTTTTACCTATCTGATGTCTTCAAAGAGAGCCTTAATACTGTTTTATCTGTTTTTACATTTTAGTTAACCTATTTTATTTACCTGTTTTTATGTCTCATGTTTCCTTTTTGCATTTGAGTTAACGTGTTTTATTTGCTTCACCTTACTTTTCAGTTTATCTTTTGTGTCTAATCTCAAATGATGTATGTATTTGTTCCCATTCTCCTTATATTGCATCTGAGTTTTACAGCTCTGGTTTAGGAATTCCAAAAGCTGACATTTTCACTCTTTTTCTGTTCTGTCATGGCCAGTGGACTATGCAAACAAACCTAAGAACATAAGAAGAACCCTGCTGGATCAGACTAGTGATCCATGTAGTCCAGCATCCTATTTCACCCAGCAGTCAAGCAGTCACCCTGCAGGGCCAACAAACAGCACAGAGGGCAAGGCCTTCTTGATGTAACTCTGGTATCCCAAAGTTTACTGCTTCTGAATATACAGGTTCTCTTTATTCACTATGGCTAGTGGTCATTGATGAACCTATCCGCCATTAACACGTATATTTATTTTTATAGCTATCTGTCCCTCTGGCCATCACTACATCCTCTGGTAGTGAATTCCATGATTTAGTTACTCATTGAGCAAAGAGGTACTTTACTCCGGCCTGAATCTATTGCCCATCAACTTTACTGGGTGCCTCCTAAGTTCTAGTAATTTGGGAGAGGTGGAACAAGGCCCCTCTATTCACCTTCTCTCTATTATGCAAAATTGTAATAACCTCTTTCATGTCCTGCATTATAAAGTGGGATCTTAAACTGGTTTATTCAAAACTAAATCACGCAAAATTCAGTGGGATTTATTGCCATGTAAGAATGTGTAGGATTGCAGGTTTCTCTTCAATGCAGCTATCAAACATAGTCTTTCATCACTTTGCTCAAGTAACTCTAAATTTATATAATGTGAATGAAATGGCAGGTCTATAGAACTGTTGTCTAGGGAATAAGGTCTGGATCTGTCTAGTGGGACAGAAAAAAAACAAGGCCTGTGGAAAGGCAAGCTAATGGTTGGCATATGTTCAAGACAGTGGACTGGTTGAACTTTCTGCCATGAATATGGTGATGGGTTCTGGCTCAGATGGTTTAAAAGGGGGTTGGAAAAATTATGGAAACCAGGTCTACTGCTGGCTAATAGCCAATAGCCATGCTAGCTATGTGGGACCAGATTTAGAGCCACAAATAAATGTCCTCCCCCAGAGCTGTTACATTTGTACCTCCAAACCCTTTTGCCTTCAAATGTCTTAGCTGTGGGGAACTGCATCTGGTTTGATATTCAAAACAGGGTCTCTCGATCAAGATAGGATCCCACTCCCAGGCTCTTTTAAGAGGAAATAGCCAACTGTCTGAATGCTACAGAAGAACACCAATCAAGTTTGAATGTCTACTTTAGAGCATCTAGGTTTGCAGGACAATAACCAAAGCTCTTGAAATCTCCTTCACAGTGCAGTTCCCAGATGATCTATTCAAAACCCAAAGAAGGGCCATCGACCTGTCTTCTGACTATTGTCAGCAGACCTAAGTCAAGATTGCCTTCAAATTAAGACCAATTCTGCATGTGTGGTTTTTGTCAGTTTGGGCCAAAACTACTTTGACTATTTTTCTTTTCCACAGGTGTTTGCTCCCTCAAGAAATAGCGTCAGTTTTAGCTCAGCTTTTTCCTACCTTTTTAATGAGCACTTTTACCTCGAGGTTTTTCTCGTCAATTCTGAGTCAGCATCAATCAACCTGCAGAAATGCTCTATCTGTGGTTTTGTTTTGTTTTGTTTTGCCACCCATTGAGGCCCACACACAGGGGCGAATCTAGGCAAACTGGAGCCCGGGGACAAAATCTGAGTTTGGTGCCCCCCCCACCCCCACCCCAGGTATGGACGACCACCCTCCCCCACAACGACCAAACAATGATTTTTTGCACCAGCTCACAAAACACCTCCCACCACCAGCAAAACATACATGGCTTTCTCCCCACCACTTTCCTAATTGTGTCCTCACACCAACCCTGTGAGGTAGGCTGCTAGCCTGAGAAACAGCTCCAAGCCAGTGCAAGTGGGAATTAACTTTTAAGCATGTAAATCTCTCACAAGTCACCCCGCATCTAAAGGTTTACCAAACAAACATCAGCATCATCTCTCACAAATCACCTCCTACCCCCAGCAAAACAGGCATGGCTCCCTCCCCACCACTTTCCTAATTGTGTCCTCACACCAACCCTGTGAGGTAGGCTGCTAGCCTGAGAAACAGCTCCAAGCCAGTGCAAGTGGGAATTAACTTTTAAGCATGTAAATCTCTCACAAGTCACCCCCCATCTGAAGGTTTACCAAACAAACGTCAGCATCATCTTCAGTTCTGTTGCTGCTTCTGGGCTCCCTGCTCAGCTTGCCTTTTCCTGTGCCTGCCAGCACCTGGCTGCCGGGAGAAGGCTTCTGAGTAATACCACACTTAATTGAAGGCGAATAAGGCATGCTGGGTTAGAGGGAGGGGAGGTGGAGCTCCCCAGTCCTGCTCCTGGGAGCCCAGTGGGACTTCTCCCCCGCCCCCTGGACACTCCAGGCCACCGCACAGAGTGGGCGGGGCTACGACAGGCACTGGGAGCAGTCCGCTGCTTCAGTGCCTGCTTTCTAGGGCTTGCTCAATCCCTCCCTGTGTAGGAGGATGTTTTGGCGCCCCCCACGTGACCTCAATCGATGCGCCCAGGGACAAGGGGTACCCCATGTCCCTAGGCAGGAACGCCAGTGCCCACACACACCTACCTCCAACCTCCCCAACTGATTCCACGCCCTCCTCCCATCTTCCCCCACCCTACCTGGTTTCCTTGCTCCTTTCTTAAATTAAATGTGCAATATTAGAGATTGAACTGAGGAATCTGCCTGAATGCAGCAGGTTTCTGCGGGTCAGCCCAGCAGCTATGAAACTGACCAGAAAGCCATGCACCCATGAAACTGACCAGAGGTAGACAGCAGAGGCATTTTTTCTCTTGCCCACCCCAAGATCTGGTCAGTTTCATGGTCCCATTGTTTTCTGTTCAGTTTTTTTAATGGAAATAAAATACTGTTAGATCACTGGAGTGTTAAAGCAGTAGTCTTAGCACTTTCTCTGAATTCCCAGTCTTCTTCTTCTTTTTTTAAAAAAAGGTAAGTCTCTATTTCCTTCCCTTACAGAGATACAAGGAAAGTGATACATCTTAATGAAGGAAGCGGCTACAGACTAGGGCTCATTCCGCATATGCAGAATAATCCACTTTCAAACTGCTTTCAGTGCTCTTTGAAGCTGTGCGGAATGGCAAAATCCACTGGCAAACAGTGGTGAAAGTGGTTTGCAAATGCATTATTTTGCGTGTGTGGAAGGGGCCTAACAGTCCAATCCAATTCCTGGAAGCTGCTGGGGATAGCACTGCTGCCACACCACCTCAACAATTTCCAGAGGGCTTCCAGGTGCCAGAGAGAAGCACAGGAAGCCCCAAAGCCCTTCCTACACCAGCAAAAGGCTGGTGTAAGTCCATCTTCCCTGCTGGCATAAGTCCCTCTTCCCTACTGGTGTTGCTGGAGTCAAAGCCTGGTGGGAGCTGACTATTTTGGCTCTGACTCCCAGAATGCCCCAGAATACCACCCCTCCAAATTGTGTTGGCCTCCATCGGTAGCTCCATGTAGTTCTGTGGTGCCCACACCCCTCTCTATTTGCCTTCCCTGCCAGCGTAAGTGCCATCTCCAGGAGCCGTTCAGTTTCCCCATCTGGACTAAGTTGTTACTCTTTCTAAAAAATGAAAGCTGAGAGTTCAGAGAACCTAGTAAGACTACTGCTTCGATATGCTTGCAATCTGACAACATTTTATTGCCTTTAAAAAATAGGAAAAGAAATCACTCATCTTCAGGAGGACAGGGAGGAGACTCTGATCCTTTACCTACTATTTAAAAAGGCACCAGTTAATGGTGGCTCAGGAGTCATTTTCTTCAACGTTCCATTCCCTGATTCCATGTTCACTGTCCCCTAAATGTTCTATCGCTAAATCTGTCCTTTAAAAACAAACAAAAATGGTGGTAGCGAGGAAGCCACTTGTGCTGGCCATTCTGTCAGGAGATTCTGTTAGTTGCTACCACTTGTTGAAAAAGTTTTACTCACAGAAAATGGTTCCAGTAAAAGCAAACAAAATGGGAGCCATTTTGTTAAACATTCTCTTCTCCTGTTTCTCCCACTATACTTTTCAGTCCCATTCTTGGGTAGCCTCTCACCTAGCACCCTCCTCTAGGTTGGTTTGCATCTTTCCTCTCAAATTCCCCGCTTTATTTTCTGTACCCTGGATAGGGGTCTACATCGTTAACTTACTAGTTAAATTCTTGTCTCCCTTCCTTTATTTTCTCTTCTCAAAGATTTATTTTGCCCAACTGGGGCAAACTTGTGTGTATGTCAGACTATAAGGTATCCCTTTGCCCTCTGACTCATGTTAGGTTTTTCATCTGTAGGGAATGGTCTTGCTTGATAGGGCTGACACAGGACTAGTTTTGGGTAGCAGAATGCCAAAGGCTGTTGGATGCTGGCCAGCAGTCAGCAAGTTGGGGCTGGTGGCAGCAGGCCCTGCTTGTGCAGGCTTGCCTTTGTCCTTCTACTGGCTACTGTTGACAGCAGGATACTAGGCTAGATGCACCAGTGGTTTGAACCCCCACTCTTCTTGTATTCTTATGGCGGTATCTGCAAGAGGTTACAGCCTAACATGTCTCCTTTGAAGGAGCTGTCAAATGTCCTAGAATAGTCCTCCTCCCTGCAGTTCTCTGAAGTCAACATTGGTGAGAAGAGAGGCTGATGGCCAGGATCTCCAAAAGAGAAAGACCAATGTTTGCAGACTTGATCAACATTTGCTCTACTATAACAACAATTTCCACTCAGTCCTACTTGGTCTGAATACCTTCCTGATCCCTGATGGGTGTTGTGAGAAGAGCTCAAAGACATTTATGCGCCACCTTCATACTTTGACTCTGGAAAGGGCTAACTTTGATATTGTGAAATTTTTTTTTCCAGTACAGATCAGTTAAAACTCCACCTCATCTACTGTCAGAGGCAAGGCAGAAGTATTACAGTCATATGTAATAAATTTAAAACAGCCGCAGTGTAGCGCCTTTGGATTAGGTCAGACCAAAATTTCATGAAACACTGAGCACAAATTTGTCAAGTTCTCTAGAATTATTACTAAGGTTGAATGGGGAGTACAAAAAGTGGGGAGGAGGAGGAAAAAATGTTTTGTGACATGTTGTAGAATCCCAAAAGTTGGCAATACGTAGCTTTCCTAAGGAGCTTAATTAAATTACGTAGTGCCGTAAAAGCTCCCCTCTCTCTCTCTCTCTCTCTCTCTCTCTCTCTCTCTCTCTCTCTCTGTGTGTGTGTGTGTGTGTGTGTGTGTGTGTGTAGAAGAAGCAAAAACTGAACAATCAGTAGTTCATCAAAACCCTCCTCAATACTACCTGGAGCACACCGGCTTCTGGAAGGATAAGACAGAACAGTAAAAAATATGGCAGTTCTTATGATCACAAAGCTGATTTTAGAAACTGAATTAGGAAATCAATCGAACTGGGCAGCATTATTAGTGGTTAAGAAACATGCAAAGGTCAGTAGATCCATTTGCAGAAACCCTTTCTTGAACAGCTAAAAGTGGTATTTCCCCAAACAGACAAAACTCCACCTCATGTGTCTGGCTATTCGCTCCTATTTCTATGGAGTGTGGGTTTTAAAAACCTTCTCTGCCCTCCCATTCCTAGGTTTCCTGAAAGTTCACTGGTGTCGTAGTTCTTATGAAATTGCAGAAAGATTTTGCTGGAAAGTTGTAGCATATTAATCAAAAAGCTTAACAAGATGGAATATATCCAACTTGGCTGGCAGAATATACCGGAACCTGGTACGTTTTAAGCATATTTCGGCAAATGCGGCTTCTTTATGCTGTTTGCGTCTGCTTTACATAATCAGAATAAATTGAGATGGGAATAACCCTCATTCTATGTGGTCTGTGTCTGTCTGTATGCAAACACACATAAACGCTAACACACTGTGTTTACATCAAAATTTACATACATTTGAATGAAGTCTGCAAATTGCCAGAGAGAAACTACAAATCCTTCATTTAATTATAATAGAACTTGTCATATCCTAGGCTTTTAATACATAATAAAAATATTTTGGCTAAGGCCATGCCTATGCTGTCAACGCTCCCTACAAAAATAGTTGCCACGTAGGATTGATATTCAGCTCACTTTCTGAATGCCAGACCTTGGCAAAATGGCCATCAGTGACTCACTCCGCTACTGCCTGGTTTGCCTAGACAGTGGATCCTGGCAGGTATATCAACCACTCTCTCCCTAGCAGCTACTTCTACCTCTGATCTGCTGCCATCTCTTAGAGCTCTTCTTTAAACTGCACCATGCTGACAATGCATTATCTTCTTTATCAAAGCTTACAGTAAAGTCCCAGTTTTGAGACCAATCATTTCTTGCTCCAGTAGGTAACAGGCACAAGAAGTTTCCAGGACACATTTAAAACACACTGTTTATTTGAGGGGGAACATGGAAAATACATACATTCACATCACTTTTTGCAATGTATTGTCGAAACAACACCGCACCCCACTTTTTGCAAGTTACTGTACATAGTTCTCTGCCCCTGTTGGGGAAATTAACAAGTAATTAAGCTTTGAAAACAGGCCACATTGAACCAAACTGTAGCCATTATTTCTCACTAGGAAAGCTTGCTTAAGCCACCTTATGCTATAACTTTCACCCAGATGTTCCCTTAGAGAGACACAGCGACCCTGTTTGCTTAACTGCTTAAACATAAGGTTAATGATTGTCATGTAAGGGTTTATTATGTCCCTTAAGAAAGGTCATGAATGAACACGAAGTCCCAAAGATTAGGCAAATACAGGAAAACGTACTCTTTACTGACTCTCTCTGCATAATTAGGAGGGATTTCTTTGAGCAACTGTATAGGTGTTTGTATCAGTCTATATAACACAAACGTAATTGTTAACCCATTGACAGACTTGGGGATCACTAAGTGCAGATTCTCTCCTTGCATGCTAGCTGATGCAAGCTTTCTGTTTGTTTTAAGATTTTCTGACTTTCTCTGAGTCCCTTTTGGTGGGTCCATTCTCCAAGCTGATGAATCTCCATCCCAGCCAGGCTGGCAAAGAAGTTCCTGAGCACCCTCCCCAGCAGTTTTCTAGAGCGTGCTGTATTTGATTGCACTTCTGGGGTTCTCCTTGTTGCTTCCTTGTTGGGAAGCAAAATTAGGATTTTATTCACAATATTGGTAAGCCAATTTTTCAGTAAAGTTAACAAAAGGCAAGTAATACAAGCTATTAACAAAACCCAGCCTAAAATAGCACATGAAGGCAATAGATGCAGCAACATCTATTGTGGCTTGGGACCCTCATACCTTTGCGACCGTCTCACCCCATATGTCCCGGGTGGCCTCTGCGATCAGCAGAGGCCGATTTACTGGTGGTCCCTAGCCACTCCTTTTACAGCCCTGGCCCCTGCCTGGTGGAACACCCTTCCATCAGATGTGTTGGCCCTGCAGGATCTTGGCGAATCCTGCAGGGCCTGTAAAACGGTTTTGTTCCACTGGGCCTTTGGTTTTTTTTAAATAATTTTTTATTGTATAGGGTATTTATATAACAGTTACATACAATTTATTTAATCAAACTATACATTTTTCCCTTTTTTCCTCCCCCCTTCTTCTTTCTCAGTTATTCAAGCAAGCAGCAGAAAGTTCATTCTCCGTATTCTTTTCTCCCAAATGTCTTCGTTAAATCTGGCTTCTCTCATCCAGTTCTTCACTGGGCCTTTGGTGAGGCCAGCTGCAGATTCCCCCTCCAGGATGCCCTTGTGTTGCATGCTATTCCATCATTGGCATGCCCAATATAGCATCTAATTAGCACTGCTGTCCCATCCCGGTCTTGGGATTGAGTGCCACATCTTTGTAATGCTGTTGTATTTTATTGTACTGTATTAATGTTGCTATGTTTTATAGAGTTTGTAAATTGTTTTTAACTTAATTTATGTTATTGTGTGTAATGTTGCTTCTGGCCTATTGTGTGTAATACTGTTTTTGGCCTGTTATACACCGCCCAGAGCCTTTTGGGGGTGGGAAGTTGAAAACCTAATTAACAAACAAACAAACAAATAAATAAATAAATAAATAATAAACAGACAGACAGACATCAAGTAGTGTGAGTAAGCAGTTTGGAATGTCCTTGGAAAACAAATTGTAATTAGGATCTGCATTTATCATATCTAGTACGTAGAGTAGTGGTGGCGAACCTATGGCACGGGTGCCAGAGATGGCACTCTGAGCCCTTTCTGTGGGCATGCACAAACAGAGTTGCCCCCCCCCCACATCTAGGCTGGTCTGGGTCGCTGGGTTCGATTATTAGCATTAAACCTAAGACCTAGTTTTGGAGAAGCAGTGTAGGTAACCCTGTTAAGCGCTGTTAAACCCCACGGCTTTTCATGCAAAGAACTAAGGCATGATCCTTTACCTGGGAGTAAGCTTGGTTGCTGGCAATGGGGCTTGCTTCTGAGTAAACCCTTCTACGGTCGTGATTCACCAGTTGGAAGAGTTGCATGGTTGCTTCAAAGCAAAGCCACCGACTACCACCAAGCTTACTCCCGAGTAACGCACACCTCTGAGCTAACTGTTTTTTCTAAACTAAAACCTCAGTATTCAGGTTAAATTGTTGTGTTGGCACTTTGCGATAAATAACTGGGTTTTGGGTTGCAATTTGGGCACTCTGTCTCGAAAAGGTTCGCTATAACTGACATAGAGAGTACATCTTCCTTATTTTAATTTGTTTTAAAATTCATTTATTTTTATTTTATTTACTCCTCAATGGTAAGAGTGCCAGCATGGTGCAGACGTTAAGAGTGGTGGACTCTAGTCTGGAGAATGAGAGTTGTTTCCCCTCTCCTTCACATGAAACCTGCTTGGTGACCCTCAACCAGTCAAAGTTCTCTCAGAACTATCTCAGTCTACATGGAGGTAGGCAATGGCAAACCACCTCTGATATGGAAGACCACTCAACCAGTCAGAGTAGACTTTACTGACCTTAACAGACCAATAGTCTGACTTGGTATTATCCAATTGCAGGTGTGCGTGTGTATCTTGCTACAAAAGCTTCTATTTAATTTTAAAAATCACTTCCTCAAGAGTCCAACTTCACTCAGAGTATTCTTTAGAATACTGGTTGAGTAAAAAGTTTGTAATTGTTGGGGTGGTATAACTAAAATTTTTGATGGCTCATAGTACTAATCTCAAATTTGCATTAAGTCACAGTCCACACAGAGTCTCTGTCTGTTTCTGCACGGGCAGAAAACAGCACCCTAGGGATGGTAAAAACACCGTCCCTGGGCACTGTTTGCACATCTGGCACTGCTGCATCGCAGCAGCACCATGCTCGCCCCCCTCAAGCAGGGCGAAAACGCCGCTTTTGAACCTCGCTCCATGTGCGAGGTTTTTCAAAAGTGGCATCTCCTACCCGCTGCCGTGCGAATGGCAGCAGGTGGAAGGCAGTGTTTTCCTTGCACTGGCCCCAAACACCTTCTTACCTCCTCCTGGCCTCCGTCCCTGCAGTCGTCATTCTGGCCATGGGGGCGTGTCCCCTGGCCTCCACGGAGCGACGGAAGCCAGGAGAAGGTAAAGAGGCATTTGGAGGGCTGCGCAGCCATGCGGAGCCTGCTCTGCCAGCTGCGCAGCCAGCAGGGCTGTCTGTTCGAATGGCCCTGGGGCTTGCATTGGCATGAATCATGGCAGTGCAGCCCCGCTGCTCTGTCTGTGCAGAAACAGCCTCTGTGGGAAAGGTGGGCTATGTATAAATGTAACATCACCAATTGTGTTTAACAACAATAACAACAACAAGCAGTTTGAATTGCTAAATCATGAAGTCTGAGAGTCTGAAATATTCTATATGTTGCTCTTAAATGAAACCAGACCTTAAAAAACTCAGTCATTATCGAAGTTTTATTTCACATTACCAGAATAGTTTATTCTTTTGTTTCAATATCTTGAAACCAGGCTGTTGAATCTGAAAATCTATTGCACCTCATATCTTAGCAACAGAATGTCACAGTAACAATTCTGCTGAGTGGCATCATTGCATCAATTTTGTTTTGCCTTTAGCAGTATTTGCAGTCAGCCCTGAGGAAGATGTTTTGTCAGAAATGCATTAGGCAATGTATTTAAACAAATACAGTTTCCCTTTTGCTTTTGTTATTCTTTGAGCTGTTTTGGTTTTTTTCTTTTTGTTTCGAGTTCGGACTTGTGCCAGTCAATATGCAGAGTAAGTGAACTGGGACAAGATATAAATGTTGTTGAGGCATAAGCCAATGAGGTCTGCCAGATGGGGAAGAGAAAACTACCTTGTTCAAGTTGTGAAACACACCTCACACAAAGGCAAACATTCTGAAAATGGTGAGTGGTTGTGTGGGACTGGGGACCACCCAGAAAAGTCGGTTGCTTTTTAAAGTCTTCTGAAGCCCTGAAGCCCCTTCTCATATTACTGCCTGTTAATAATGATAATAATAATAATAATAATAATAATAATAATAATAATAATAATAATAATAATAATAATAATAATAATAATAATAATAGTAATAGTAACAGTAACAGTAACAGTAACAACAACAACAACAACAATAACAATAACAATAACAATAATAACAACAATAATAATAGTAACAACAACAATAATAATAGTAACAACAACAACAACAACAACAACAACAACAACAACAACAACAACAACAACAATAATAATAATAATAATAATAATAATAATAATAATAATAATAATAATAATGCTTCCCCGAGCTTCCTCCTCAGTGCCATCTTCTGAGCTCACTCAGTTCCCCCTCACCTGTTTATTTGCAGTTTATTTGAAACTTTGAAAAAGGAGACTGAGAGCTTGATTCTTGCAGTCCAAGAACAAGCAATTCGAACAAACGCCATCAAAGCCAGAATTGAAAAGTCAACTACAGATCCCAAGTGCAGACTCTGCAAGGAAGCAGACGAAACAATAGATCACATACTTAGCTGCTGCAAGAAGATTAGCATGAGCGGACTACAAGCAGAGGGCACTAATGCTGCGTTAGCTCAGATGAAGTTCACTATGGAACTTGTGCCACAACGCCTACCATCTGCCTGTGACAAAGAACTGGTGGAATCCACAAACCTGAAAAAAAGGTCACTGAAAATGAACAAATATTAAACTACTCTGGGATTTCCGAATTCAGACTGACAAAGTTTTGGAACACAATACTCCTGACCTCACGATTGTGGAAAAAAAAAAAGAAAGTGTGGATAAGATTGATGTTGCAGATTCCTGAGTGACAGCAGGATTGGTGAGAAGCAACTGGAAAAACTTACACGATCACGAGGATTTAAGGATTGAACTAGAAAGACTCTGCGCACGAAAACCAGTTACAGGTTAGTCCCAGTGGTGATTGGCACACTAAGGGTGCAGTGCCTAAAGATCTTGAGCGGCGCCACTTAAAAACAATTGGCGTAGCTGACAAAATCACCATATGTCAGCTGCAAAAGCCCACCCTATTTCGGCTCTGCGCGTGATTATTAGATGCGATACATCACACACAGTCCTAGATGCTTGGGAAGTGTCCGACGTGTGATGTAATACAAAATCCAGCATATTGATCTTGTTTGCTGTGTATAACTGTTTTATAATAATAATAATAATAATAATAATAATAATAATAATAATAATAATAATAATAATAGTAGTAGTAGTAGTAGTAGTAGTAGTAGTAGTAGTAGTAGTAGTAGTAGTAGTAGTTTGGATTTATATCCCCCCTTTCTCTCCTGTAGGAGACCCTTACAATCTCCTTGCCTTTCCCCCCTCACAACAAACACCCTGTGTGGTGGGTGGGGCTGAGAGAGCTCTGAAAAGCTGTGACTACTAGGCCAAGGTCACCCAGCTGGCGTGTGTGGGAGTGCACAGGCTAATCTGAATTTTCCAGAGAAGCTTCCACAGTTCAGGTGGCACAGTGGGGAATCAAACCCGGTTCCTGCAGATTAGAATGCATGTGCTCTTAACCACTACGCCACTGCTGCTCCTATAATACTTATATCTGTTTGGTTGCCTTGACTGGGATGGCTGATCTTGGTTGCCTTGACTGGGATGGCTGATCTTGACTGATCTCATCAAATTTTGGAAGCTGAGCAGGGTCAGCTTTGGCTAGTACTTGGATGGGAAGTTTAGGGTTGCTACACAGCGACAGACAATTGCAAACCATCTCTGTTCATCTTTTGTGTTGAAACCCCCACAGGGGCACCATGAATTGGCTACAACTTGACTATGTTTTCCAACACCATCTCTTTTTCACACCCTTCCTTTTCTCTACGACACACAATATGCTTTGTAGACATTGTCTCCGTGTGCTCCTTTCTTACTATACATGGCATGTTACAGTTCCTCTGTTGTTAGGAAAGGTAAAGAATCCAAGTGGAGATGTGTGTGATTTTATAGTGAAACTGAATGAAAAAGATCTTCATGAGATACTAAATGAACCTTCTGAGGGGGTAAGGACATGATGTGTGGTGTATTACAGTACCCCTGGCTTCATGAAGTCCTCTTACAGTTGCTGCCTCCATTCACAGAGGAATCATAAATAGAACATCCACATGGTGGTAAGCCTCTGGGATTGTCAGTACAATTCATTTAAAATTTTTGAGGCAGGAAATAAAATGTTTCCTCCATGGAGTTTCACATTGTTTTTATCCCCAAAACATTTTATTTTCAGCCTCAAAACATTTTAAAGCAATTCTGTGGCTGAAATTTTTTGAAAACGTGCCATCTACTGATTGTGGCCTATGCTTCTCTGCTTCCCCGAGCTTCCTCCTCAGTGCCATCTTCTGAGCTCACTCAGTTCCCCCTCACCTGTTTATTTGCAGTGTTTCAATGCTTGTTCTTTTATTGCGGGGGGAGGGGGAGAGAGATTTTTGAAGCATCAAGTATACAAGGAGTAGAGAATGCAACATGAGGATGTAAAGCATTGGAGCATCGATTGAAGACAGAACTGAAAAAAAAGGAAAAAATCACAAAATGGCAGCCAGGAATGGTTTCATGGGAGCGAGCATGAACAAAAACAGGGGATTTAAAATGTTTTACAAACGTTCTGGGAGATTTGTGCAGAAAGCGCCTCTGCCTGAAGCAGCTATTGGTTCTCAGACCTGGATCAGTCAGCACCAAGGAGAGCTCCTTCCACATTTCTCTGGCTTTTGCTCATCTTGCTTGTCAGCATGCAGCAAACCCAGTGTCCGTTCAGAGTCATTGGGCAGCAGAGGAAGACAAGGAAGTGGTTGCAGTTCCCCTTGATTCTTTCTGCTGCAGAAAGAACCTGCGGGCAGATGGAGAGAGATGGAGCTAGTCAGCATGTAGTAGTGAGGAAAAAATAGCTGTCCTTACATTGCTGAGAATTGGTAGATCTTCACAGCTCCTCATTACTTGGGGCTCCTGTGTTTGGAGCAAGGTCTTAGTTCTTTTTCCAAGATCAGTAAATGTACCAATTTTTGTGTGGGGTGGGGAAGGGACACTTTATTGAAAGATACTGTGTAGAAACTGCATCTGAACACAATTAATGCTTCTACTTTAAAGGCAGCCAGCCAATCCTCTCTTGTAATGATATATTGTCCCGTTAATGTTGATGATATCTCACTACTAAATAGAAGGATATGAAAGCCTGCAATTTGTAAGGCTGCTTTAGGTCTTTATCTCCATCTCTATTTTATATGTAGAGGGTTTTTATCATTATTAAAAATGTTTGCATTTTAGCAAGCAAGAGTACTTATAATGTTTCTTTATTATGTTGTGCAACTTTCAGCTCTGAGCTGATAGGAAACTAAAGCCATTTTCTTGCTCAAAAAGGTTTCAAATTAAGCCTGTATTCTTTATGGATTTTTTTAGTGTTTTGTTTTCCAGGCCAATTACTTGCCTGCTCCTCACATCACACAAATTTCATGCTGAAAGTTCTCTTCATCAGGCCAGAGTAATGCATTCTTCTCTAAATGCTAAGCAGGAAATGAATAGGAGCAAATGAACTGCAGGTTGCAATATTAATCAAAAAATAATTCCAAGTCTGGAAATAAATACATATACTGTCTTCACGCTCTTCTAGCCTCCTCCTTCTTCCTTTTTCCATTCCTGGGGCAAATGTTGATGTGATAACAAATGGAAATTGCCTAAGATTATCTGTCTAACCATGGGATATACTTGCATAGCTAACAGTCAGAGACTGATTTCTATATAAGATGTACCAGAGATCAAGCTGACTTGGCTGTCCAGCTTCTGATTTGATGTTTTTCCTCTGTAATCTTAGAGATATCATGGCAATTTTAGCAGCTGGGAAGCTGAACTGTATGATTGATGCTTGAGGAAGGCTCACAAGTAAAACAGTTCATTGAAACAATAAAGCAGCATAAAAACAAACCATGAAAAATACAGCATGTAAACATCCTCTGTATCAGCAGCTATTACCCCCCAAAAGCTAAAGCCATACAGAAACCTGGGGGCGGGGGGGGGGGTGGGGACAGGGGAGGACAGTTGACTTCATACCTTGTTTGAACTTTCCAAGGTGTTCCTGGCTGGATGTGCTGGAAACAGGATGCTGGCCTTGATGGACCTAGATGGACCTGTGAGGTTCTCTCTGCACGTTTAGCAGTTTGTGTGAAGCAGCTTTACATTAATCAGGCCAGTTCTGCTCACATCATATTAGCAGGATAAGGATGAGAGATCCTTGTGGTTTGGTTTCAATCCATCCCGCAAGAGCACCACGTCATACAAGCAGCTAATAACGTACATAGATTTGGCTTCTTGGTGGCAACCACATTGCTGGACTCATTCTGAAGGGGCCATGAGTAATCACAATTAGCCAAAATTGATAGGAGAGTCATGTTATATCCTCTATAAGCATTCTTATGCAGTGCAATTTCTGCATTAGGTATGCTGCAGTTCAAGCTTTGGTGAGTCTTTTCCCATCAGCTTTTCTGCTGAGGAATTCCTGGGAACTGCAAAGGATTCTGGGAAAGAATCTAGTTGACACATTTGGTTTGTGCGAAGTGGGGACCATTTCTTTTGGACATCACCAATGTCAGTGCATGACATAAGAGGTCACCTTACCTCAAACCATCTTTGCGGCGTCCAACCATACATTTGTGGGAAAAGACTAGCAGTAATGGGCAAGCTGTCTTTACCGTTATTGATCTTGCCCTTAAGGAATCCCTGATAGGTTTCTGATGAAACACAACTAGAAATCCAGTTGTCTGGATATAAACATTGAACAGGTGCCTGAAGGCAGTTTTGGTGTAGATGAGGGCTAACTAATGAAACAGAGGTGCTACTAAGGGTAAAGGGGGAGAGTTTGACCATGGAAACGGATTATCCCCTGTTCTGGGTAGGGTTGCACTTCCTCAAAAAGATCAGGTTCACAGCTGGGGGGTAGTTGTGGTCCTGGCCCTCTTGTTGGATAAACAGGAGGCAATGGTGGTCTGGGGCATCTTTCACCAGTTGCAGCCCTCCTTGGGTGGAAAAGAGCTTCCCGCTGTGGTGCATGCCCCGGTAACAATTTCATTAGATTACTACATGAGGCTGCCCTTGAAAATTATTCAGACACATCAGTAAGAAAAGAATGCTGCAGCCACTCTATTGTTGAATAGAGTGGATTGTAGGCACTATGGCCCTTTCTGCTTGGACCAGTAAACACGGGTGAAAGGTGGGTTACATGAACCCATCCTTGCTCCGGCCTGTTTGCTGTCCCATGGAAAGCCAGCCATGCGAACAAGGCATGCGCCTTCACACGGAGGCACATTTTTGTTTTGGGTCCCTGCATTTGGAGGCAGGCACAACTGACCCCCCCAGGGCCATGGAGTGGCCCTTTGTCCTTGTGTAGCTCCACAGATGGGAGCCAGGACTGTAATTCTCTTGCTGGATTGCAGCCGCCTAATGCGCCTCAAATCTGCGGCCAAGCGGCGTGTTAAAACAAAAGAATAGCATACAACACAATTCTTGAAAAACCCAGGGTGTGTGTGTGTGTGTGGGGGGGGGGAAACGCAGAGCAGACTCACTTTAGGAGCAGGATCCATGCAAAGTTCCCCCCAACCTGGGTTTTATCCCACCTTTAACCCATGTTTATTGGCCCATGCGGAAAGGGCCAGAATTACCCCAGTCTTGGCTCCTCTACTCCGACTTCAAGTTTGCTTCCAGGCTCAATTTGAGGTTTTAGTGTTGAAATTTAAATCTCTGTATGTCCTGGGACCAACATACTTTAAGGACTTCCTTCTCCCATATGAACTTACACACTCACTTCAGTCCTCCTTAGAGGTCCTATTTTGACTGTCTCCTGCCATTCTGAAGCTAGATGGGTGGTGACTTGAGAAAAGGTTTTCTCCTTTATTGCACCCAAACTTTGCAACTCCCTCCCTAGGGAGAGTTACCCATCTCCCTCTATTGCTTCCAGGGGAGCACAGATTTTGTTTTGTTTGATTGGCATATTCCTAACGATGGTTATTGGTCCTCCTTCCTGGTTCTGGTGTTGTAGGGTTATGTCTTTATTGAATTATTTTATAATTTTAAATCTCGTTTTTAATTGTACAGATATTTTTATGTGTGCTACCTTGGGGACCCTGATCAAATGGCAAAGCAGCATAAAAGTATTCTAAATAAATAATAATTAAATGAAATTTGTGGGAAGGGTAGGTTGTGTTGAAAGAGGTTTGGAAGGAAGTTCTACAGGTGGTTGGAACAGCTGATGCAACTTCCGTCTTCTGCAGTCACCCTGAAACTTCTTACCCTGTTAATCAATTATCACCTCGCTCTTCAACTTTCATTCAAAGTTAGCCACTAGGCTAGACTGCCTGTTGCCCTACGGGAAGTGCTTTTCTCTGAATGCCCTAACAAATAGCTACTCCTAGTGACTTGGTGCAACATAGAAAGAGTATTAGAAGGAAACAGCAGACAACATAGGCCCAACTGATACTCATACAACCTGAACCAGTAAGTTTCAGTACTAAAGGCAGTTATCTAAACATAAACATGAGATTTGAATTGGCAGTACATGGAAGTTTATCCCTTTCCCTCATATAAGATGCGAAATAACCTTGGCAGTGACTTCCTGACTTGACTGTGGAAGTTTTGATGCAGTATTGAAGCTTTTATTTATTGCCAGAAAAAGAGAGTGTAAAATGTAGGGATGTGAGACGATCAAATGGTTTTTGCTTTCTCTGATGCAGAGACTGGGAAGGAAAGATAAAGTCAAGCAAAAAACCCTCAGCTTTTCAGTGTTTACTGTACAGATGCGGTTTAAAAATGGTTTCCCAGAATCCTCTCTCTCTCTTTGGAAAGGCTAGGAACTAGACATTTGTGGCACAATTTTGTGCACACCTTGTCATATTTCCATTTCAATAGAAATATTTGAGATAATTATTCATCTTTTACCATAAACCTAATTGATGAATTTTGAACTAACTGACCCCAGAGACATATGTGACCTTGATTAAACATTCCTAGGCTGGTAACCCCAGGAAAGATGGGTAAGTAGTCAGTGAGGGAGGAGAAAGCAGGTGTAAAGGAAATGAAAGTGGGGTGGCACCGTGGCAAGCAGAGGAGGGGGCCCCCTAGGGAACGATCTATCCAGGACACAATGAAACCTGGATCTGTCCCTGATGGACCCCCTTTCAGCAAGGCAAGTTCCCCCTTTCCAAGCACTCATTGCAAGCAATGTGTCATCAGAGGTGATCATGCAGCCAGAGGAAGGTGAAATGGGCTTCAGAATGTGAAAAGAACACATTTCCTAAAGGGTGCTCAGATAACTGCTTGTACCACCCAGGGATAATCAATCCCCCTCCCTCCTTCCCTTAACAGCTTAGAAGCAATGTCACCACGGACGGGGGAAAAAAATCTTCCTAAATCTTTAACAGGACTGTTACCAAGATGCTAAACATGAAAAGCAAACTGTGTCTTCCAAGCCCAGTTTTCCATTCTGTGGAAATTACTCCTATTTGTTTCAGTTAAGGCATCATGCTCCTTGCCCTGTAAGTACTGGAGTGGAAGTGTTCTTTGCAAAATCCTGCTGAACAATTGATTGATTTAGAAGAGAGTTATGAACATGAGGCTTAAATTCCCGGTCTCACACATGACTGAAGAGGCCAAGTAAACAAACATGGCAGGGACTACGCTCCAGTGACTCACCCAGCGCAGCTCATTCATTCTGGGGGGCCTCTGGGTTTTTATTTGGTTTCCAAATGTTGTCATATGCTTCAAAGAGAAGGAGGACCAAAAATCAGGACAGCTAAATGAATGCATATATTTAAAGATCAAAATTTGAATTTTCCGAGGGCAGAATTTGGAAGGGTTAAAATGTATTTCGTCAATTGAGTTTGCGTTCTGCCTTTCCAATCAATCAATCAATCAATCAATCAATCAATCAATCAATCAATCAATCAATCAATCAATCAATCAATCAATCAATCAATCAATCAATCAATCAATCATCAGACCTTTATTAGGCATCAAAAATAGAGACCAGATAGCATATCAGAACATTTGTGTCCCATTAGTTAGTTAAAACCATGGTTAAAAATTCAGCTACCAGCTCTATTATCTCTGCTGAACAATTATCCAGCAGAGTTCTGCCTTTCCTTCAAGAAGCTCTGAATGGAGTGTGTGTGTGTGTGTGTGTGTGTGTGTGTGTGTGTATGTGTGGGAATTGTCTCATTTTATTGTCACAACATTCACGTGTGAGAGGGACACATACTAAGAGCTGCCTAACTAAGGACCATTTTGTAGCTTATGCCAATGGTCCCCAGCCTGGTGCCCATGAGCACCATTGTGCCCACTGACATCTTTTCTGGCACTCGCCAAGTGTTTTCAGGAAGTGGGTGTGGCCAGGTAGGACTTCTGCCTGGCAAGGGTTCTAAACAGGTACTGGATATTTAATGGGCTGTGCAGAATGTTGCTTTAACAGCAGCTGCGACCACAGCACAAGTATATTCACTATGTGACTAAAATAACATCATGACTATCATTTTGTGGGTGGCTCTGTCTCCGCCTCCAATGGCAGCCATTTTGTGGCTGTGCTCACAAAGTCAGAATTTAGAAGGTGCCACAGGCCCTTATGTAAAGGGCTTGGCTATTGAGGATGCACTCCACTGCATGGTGTAGTGGTTAAGAGGAGGTGAACTCTAATCTGGAGAACAAGGTTTGATTCCCCACTCCACCTGATTATTATCTGCTTGTTTTCCCCCTTCTACACACAAAGCCTGCACAGTGACCTTGGGCTAGTCACAGTTCTTTGAGAACTCTCTCAGCCCCACCTACCTCACAAGGTGCCTGTTGCGGGGAGAAGAAGGGAAGGAGTGTTTAAGCTGCTTTGAGACTCCTAACAGGAGAAAAAGACTGGGTATAAATCCAAATTCCTCCTCCTCCTCCTCCTCCTCCTCCTCCTCCTCCTCTTCTTCTCCCATTTTTTTAAAATTACACATGTAGACAACACAAACAAAAAAGAAAAAACCCCAAATCCAATCCCCCTCCCCCATTATAATAAAAATCATATTTCAATACATCACTGCATATATGGTGACTTCCAGCTACTTCATTATGGATTCAAACTCAAATCTAGTTTTGTGCTTATAGTTGGTATCAGCATTTCCTCCACTTTTAATCCTTCTTGTAAAACTATGTTAGCCCAATCTGCTATTTTCATTTAAATCTCAAATCTTGCCATTATTTCTCTATTTGTATATATTTTAGTAGGTAGTCTGCAAAAGGTTTCCAGTCTTTAAGGAAATTGTCCATATTTTTGGCTCTTATAAACACCATCCGCCTTGCTATCTCTGCATATTCTGTGACTTAAAATCCAGCCTTGTTTTGTTGGAATTGTATTGCCCCTTCATTTGTATGCATATTGCTGCAGTTGTCATGTACATAAAAAGTGTTCTATATTGATCTGGAATGGATAGTAGAAAGATCACATTTTTCTTTTTCTTCTTCACGGCAGCTGCATTTTTCCTGCTTTCTGACAAATATACCTGTAGGACACATGTTTGTAAATGTGTTTTTCATAGTCATACTTTATATTTTTAGGGGAATACTTACAAGTCTTACATGCATATCTGAAACAAAATGAAAGGCTCCATGCATGCGTTTGGTCCCAAACTGGGCTTAAAGTTGTTTTATGACAAAGTAGGTGACGTGATTTGAGTTTCATGATCAGATCTCTAGCAAGCTGTTTTTAGCTTAAAGCAATAACATCCTTGGTGGGGTGGGGTGGGGTGGGGTAGGGGATAAAGACCCCTTGCCATTTACCAGGCACTGTTTTCCTGATCTAAGTGCCTCCTTCCAGGTGATATTTACTCAGCAGGGAGCAACATAAGAAACCACTTTCCAGATTTAGTGCTACCTTTACTTTCTTTGAATTTAAAAAAGTGGGAAATCCTCTTACTATATTGTGCCCAAGTTGCTGTATCAAGAAGAACAAACACTTTCATTTATATTGAAGATGGCTTTGTGCTCTAATTGAAATTGGGCTTGCTAAAATCAACTATTTAGTAAAAACTAAAAAAACCCAACATAATTTATACCCCCCTGCCCTATTTGTTCAGTTCCAAGTCCTGAATTGGAAAGTCAGTGATGCTCCAGTAACAGAACTGGACATTCCATATGTTTTCCCCAACTTTTCCTTCAACTTTCCATCCAACTTAACTGGCTGCTGACAGCAGTATTCTCATAAAATTATCAATCAATAAATGGACAAGCAGAAGAAGTCTTTCTCTCTCTTCCTATCTCCATCTCCTTCTTGCGCCTCTTTCCAAAACTTCAAATACCATTTTGCAGCATCCGTATCAGTAAATGTATCCTGGGAAATGTAGTTCTGAGGGTGCATACTAATATCACATGCCTTGGGAACATGTTTTCTAGTGTTCCACAGATCCTGCTGAAACAGCATTAGAGGCATCATGGAGAGAAGGAGGTGGAGGAAGGGAGAGAGAGGGATTCTCTTCATTCTTGCCTATTAGTTAGCCAGAACTACTAGCACCAGCCTACCACAACAGCATCTGACATTTATAGTATGGTAATTTTTTTTTAGCAAGGGAGAGGGAGGCAGGAGGCAGGGGAAATTTTACTCATTTGGGATGGAAAAAATCAGGGCTGTAACACTTGCCTTCTTCTTGAAGATAGTCATCTCAAGGCACCAAAGATCTTACTGCAAAGCCAGGGAACTATATGTGCTACACCATCACCAGAACATTTATTCAGACTAAAAATCCCCAGTGTGCAACTGGTACATGCGTAGCAGCTAAGGGTTTGAGATGCTGGAAGAGTGTGACAACTCATCAGGAAATTAATTGATCTTATTGTGCCAAGTTTAAACTGGGCCTCACACATCCCACTGCAGGGGTGCTTCTAAGCAGAAAGCTCATTAACAGTTTGTGTCAGCAGTGAGATCATATCTGTGAATACCTAGTTCCAGTGGTGGGATCAAGGGCGTAACGAGGCAGCCCTGGGCAAACTGTAGCCCTGGGCAAAACCTGAGTTGGATGCCCCCCCCCCCATGGGCGGCCACTCCACCACGACCAAAAATTTTTTTGCACCAGGACATTGGTGCCTACAGGGGGTGAAGTTTTTAGACATATCAGCACCAAAATTTCAGCATATCATCAGGAGACTGTCCTTATGCTACTCCCCAAGTTTGGTGAGGTTTGGTTCAAGGAGTCCAAAGTTATGGACTCCCAAAGGTGGTGCCCCATCTCCCATTGTTTCCAATGGGAGCTAATAGGAGATGGGGCTACAGTTTTGAGGGTTCATAAGAACATAAGAACATAAGAAATAGCCTGCTGGATCAGACTGGAGTCCATCTAGTCCAGCATTCTGCTACTCGCAATGGCTCACCAGGTGCCTTTGGGAGCTCACATGCAGGATGTGAAAGCAATGGCCTTCTGCTGCTGCTGCTCCTGAGCACCTGGTCTGCTAACAATTGTGAAAGTGGATTGAAAGTGCATTATTCTGCATATGCAGAAGGGGCCGCAGTCATGCATAGGGCTATGGACTTTGTATTGGCAGTTTCTTTGTACTTTAGGTGTTTTCCATGATCTTGTGGTGCCAGAGGGCCTTGGGGCACCAGCTAGAAGGCTCAGAAGGTCTCATAGAGAGACAAGCTTGTAACAAGCTATTTTTCTTAATCCACATTGCATTTGCTTCTTCTCAGTTTCATTTGATTTGGTCAAATGCCAGCTGTGTCTAAGCTCAAAATAACTTTCATTTTTATTTTATTTACTTTATTGTCTGCTTGTCTCTTTAAAATGCAAGGCAGATTACAGGTTATAAAGAGTGCAGTCAGACAGCATAAAACAACCAAGGAATAATGCTATAGGACTAGGAACACAGGAGTAGAGAACAATTTGAACAACAAAGTCTCTCAGGCAAGGTATATCATAAATAATAAAGTACATTCCCATGTAAAGACAATGCCGTAAAACCAGGTGGTACCTATAAGAATCATTACAGTGATCATGAACATAAGAAAAGAAACATGGCCTTCCTGATTCAGATAAAAGTTTTTTCCTGTACATCCCCAGCGGTAGTCAGCCATATATCCATGAGAAAGTTATCTGTAAAGTCACATATACTAACCTTTGTCTTTGCTTGATTCTCAATACTGAAATCAAAAGTATGCTGCTTTGAATATTTTTTAAAAATCACTTAACCACCTGGGGTTGTAAGAGACAAGAAAACAGACAATTTGCTGAAAGACTGGAAATCCTTTGCGGACTACTTATTGAAAACATTTACAAACAGAGAAACAACAGGAGGATTAGAGACTGTATATATATATATATATATATGTATATATATGTGTGTATATATGTGTGTATATATATGTATGTATATATATATGTATATATATATGTGTGTGTGTGTGTGTATATATATATGTATATGTATATATGTGTGTATATATGTGTGTGTGTGTGTGTGTGTGTGTGTGTGTGTGTGTGTGTGTGTGTGTGTGTGTGTGTATATATATATATATATATATATATATATATATATATATGTATGTATGTATGTATGTATGTATGTATGTATGTATGTATGTATGTATGTATGTATGTATGTATGTTTTGTGTATGTGTTTTTTCCTTTTCTTGTCACTTATTATTATTATGGGGGGGAAGGGGGACTAGATAGGATCTTTTCTTTATCTTTCTATGTATGTTCTATTTAGATGTATAAAATAAATAAAAATCACTTAAAAGCTTATTATGGCTGAAAGTCCCTTGACATGAAAGTGATAAGACAGCGTCAGTAGTGATGGTCAGACACCCCATTCTGATTCAGAATATATATGTGCATAAATGCCATCAAGTCACAACTTATTTACAGCAACCCCAGCAAGGGGCTTTCAAGGTAAGTGAGAAATTTGCCGTTTGCCTTCTTCTGTGGAGTATTCCTTGATGGTGTCGCTTCCAAGTACTGACTCTGCTTTGTTTGCCAGGTCTGACAGGATTGGCCTATGCCATGTTGCTTTTCCTCCCAAGATGCAGGATGGGTCTCATGAAATTAGACTGATTTGGAGGATACCTAAAGAATGTTCTACATTAAATCGATTCAGCACAAACTCCCATCCAAAATAGTGCTGTCATTCTTCTGATAATGTAATCTGGTTTAAAGGCTACCCTACTCCTCTTACCTTCTGACGAATTTATGGAGGCAACAGAGGAATCCTGAAATTGCTACAGTAGTAAGAGATGCCATCTAGAATTTCAAATTTTAATATTCTGAGAATGATTTTAAAGGTTGACCTATGCTCTGTATAGTGTATTTATTTTCATGTATTTTAGTGGTTGTTAGCCATCCTGAGGGCAACTTTGGTTGGAAAGAGTAGTATGTGTGTGTGTGTATGTATTATATCACACACATCCCTTTCCTTGGTACTCACCTATCTTCAAAATAGAGGGCCTGGGACTCTGTTCTTTGCTGTTGCTCAATTAGATTATGTAGGACAATGAGTGGGTGGGTGCATCATTATGTTGGTGCAAACCTCTATGGTTTAACCATAGAGTTTGGGGGTGAATACTAAAATGTCACCCCCATGCAATGACACTGCTTCTGGTTTTGAATTGGCAATGATATTGCATGTTGGCCTACCACCTGGTCTCTGCCCCTGAAATTCTCCCTTCAGGGTGTCAGCTAAGACATGACTTTGAGTTAGGATGCAGAGAAAACTAGAAATCTCATAAGCTCTCTCCCCCACCTGTAGTAAACAGTACAGACTAAGTTGGTGGGATTTATATCACAAATAAAAAGAAAAGCTTAAAATGGGCCTCTCTTGTGGTCTATATCTTGTCTCATAGAAAGAAAGAGCCTCAGTGTTGATTAAAACCGCAGTTACTTCCTGGACGGTCTTTGTATTTAAAGGAGGTGGTAGCCATCTGAGGGGACCAGGAAAAAATGATGAAATTTGCAGGGTGGAGTTTTGAAAAACCAATGGGTGGAGAAGAATCCCTAGGTGACCCCAAACAGAATGCAGTTAAAACCACTGTGATAGCCTAAGGGAGTCCAGAGATACAGACTTTTTACCCACGGTGACCATCAGAGAAAAACCAAGGGGGTCCAATATTTCTTTAAAAAATTGTGGGCAAGAAACCTCAGAGGCCACTGAGCAGAGTGCAATTAAAACTGCTGTGATAGCCCAAGGGATTCCAGAAATACAGGTGGTTTGATCTGTGGTGGCCATTTTAATATCAGGACTTTTTTTCTACAGTGGAAGCACACTGCTTTCACTTCTCTCGAATAACACAGAACCACATTTTTATCTTTTGGCAGAACAGAGTACAGCTAGCTCTTCTTTGTTACTGTATATCTCCTCCCCATTCACTTGAGAGAGGGCTGGCAGAGAAGGGGCTAGCTAATAACAGGTTGTTTTATATTGGTCCCTCCACTTAAACTTAAGCCTAGCTCAAAATGAGATGAGAATGTTCAGGCTGAGGGAATATTCATATTATGAACCCTTACCCAATTAAAAAAAATCTATTGATATCATTAGTAGGGACAGCATTACTATTCCAATTGACTGCATTACTGAACAAGCAACACCAGAATGATGTTGGAAAAATATATTCAAAATGTTGCAGAATACTAATGTCTTCCAGTATTTGATCTGGATTGCCTGAGAGATCACACCTGCAGTAGGACAGCTTGGTCATTACAGAATGTAACCATTGACTTCTCTTGAATCTCACTTTCTGTCTGCTTTTTGTGTTGACAAATGTTTTAAAATACCTGCACACACTCAAGGAACAAATTCTCACACAAAAGAGTTCAGAAGTTCATGCAAACCTTCTATTTTCTAAAGCTGGTGAAGCTCGAATGGAAAGTTCAGGTTCAAAAGCTACAGATCTTTCTGAAGCTCGTCCTGATTTTTAAAATAGACTTGAATTATGCTCATTTTTATTTTCTGAGAGGGAACAGAATATTTAAAAAGTACATAAATACATACCCAGGACAATTAATTTGGTTTGTAATTACTCTGACACTTCCCAGCCATGATGATCCACAGCTGAACAGTTGTTAGAAACATTAATTGGATATCCCAATTAACTGCTAGTCAATGACATTACAGGGATGTCAATTTTCTGTGGTTTGTTTTCAAAAATGCATTTCTTCTGTTTCTGCGTGACAACTGGGGTTGCCAAATCTGAGTTGGCAGATTTCTGGAGATTCAGGGGCAAAACTTAAGAAGGTTTCAGGAAGGGAACGGTTTCAGGATGAGAAGAAAGTCAGCAGGATATAATGCCATAGGTTTCTCCCTCCACTGTGCCACCCAAAGAGGATTTGGGTGATGTGGAATGGAGGGACATTTAAAAACTCTCCTGCTGCCCAAATTGCCCCACTGGGGAAACAGACTTGTGCCACATAAGTGGCAAGACTCAGAGGGCAGCAATTCCAGGCTGGGATGCTAGAGGAAGCCAACTAAAGTTAGTTTCACCCTCCCAGGAATGCCCCCACCCCCATGTACCAGCATCCGCTCAGATGTCAGCATAGTATCCTGGTGAGGCCCACTTCTGAGTTTGGCCACCATGGAGTTGTGTGGTGCCCAGATGCGAGCACGTTTGCTCTCTGCCAGAGTGGGTGCCCCTTTATGCTGGTGGAGGAGGGCAAATGCCGGGCCCTCTGCCACTCCCTAATGCCATTTCACCTCCTCACCTGGATTGGGCCTTCAAAATAATGAGGAGATATAAGTGCTGTTTTTAAGCCCAGATAATAAAACCTGGTTTTTGTTTACTACAGTGTTAACGGTCTCTATTTTCAACTTTTTTCTTCTATGTGTCTATCTGGAAAAACTTGAAGTATGCTTATGTATCTCATGGTGCAACTGCTCACAGTCTCATTTCTAATGTTGGGTATGTATGTAATTATTGTATTAGTAAAACAAAAGCATTTCTCTATATATGTTTTCTATATATAGCAAGCAATACAATGTTATGTATTAATCAAGTATAATGATACCATAGTTCAGATTGCAAAAGAAGAAGAAGAGGAGTTTGGATTTATACTCCACCTTTCTATCCTGTAAGGAGACTCAAGGGGCTTACAAGCTCCTTTCCCTTCCTCTCCCCACAACAGACACCTTGTGAGGTAGGTGGGGCTGAGAGAGTTCTGAACTACTGTGACTAGCCCAACATCACCCAAGCAGGCTTCGTGTGTAGGAGTGGGGACAGAAATTCAGTTCACCAGATAAGAGTCTGCTGCTCATACGGAGCAGCAGGCAATCAAACCCAAGTCCCCAGATTGGAGTCTACATCAGGGTCAGAGCTAGGGGGAACTGCACCTGGGGCACGTGTGTGCCCTGCACCCCCGCCACTCCCCCCCACACCCAGCACCAGCATACCCCTGCACCGGCATGCCCCTGGTGAATCGTGCCCCACATCCCCTTGGCATTACGCCACTGGTCCACATGCTCGTAACCACTACACCATGCTGACCCCAGTAAAGTGAGTTTGTTTTCATGAAGTAGTTGGTATTTAATGCATAATTTCCCTCCAAAATGCTCATTTTCCCCCAGCTTCTACAGGCCCAGAGCTGAAATATTATCTCAATGGAACTTATGTGGTAACTCAGGAAGAGATTTGCAGATTTTTACGGAGTCTTCCTGTTGTGCCACTCAGGGCTGGAGCTAGGGGGAACGGCACCCAGGGCACCCCCCCCCGTGTCTTCTTGGTGCTATGCCACTGGTGCCACTGTGACTGTAGTCCCAGTTTAAATGATGTTGACAGGCAGGTAGAATTGAACAGTGTGACTTTGTATGTGCCTAATATTTTGTTTCGGCTGAGTCAGTACATGGGCAATCTCACTACACATGCAATGGTGGTCCACACACTCAGGCTATTGATCTCTGGCTTGGTGAGTCCTTGCCTGAATGCTCTGAGAGCCCAGTTGTAATGGGGGCCAAAGGCAAACTGTCCTGTCCGCACAACTACTTTTCTTTTAGGTGGCATCTCATCAGCTTTGCTCATCAAACTATTTCGATTCCTTGTAAATAATCTACATGAAAGCAGGACACTTGTTATGTGATCTGCCCCATCGCTTTTTGCACTTGCTTTTTTCTGCTTCCATTAAAGTTCAAACAAAAAGGAGACATGAAGATCTATGGCCTCATCTAATTTCTTTTGGACAGCAGTTAACTTGAAATAAAAGGCATATTCTTTAAGGAAGGGGAGATAATTCGCTTGCTGTTTGAATAGCAACAGGAGGAGACTTGAGTAAAGCTACAGCAGATACACATTTCACCCCATTACACTTTGGAACTTATTCATGGAATTCATGGCAAGAGCAGAGTTAAAATAATGGGTTCAATATGTTTACATTGATGCCCACAATCTAGAGAGGGGTTTCCTGTTTCTCCACCCCATTTTACCCTTATCCAGCAAACGACTTTAGATGAATTTACAAGCAATCTTAGTCATTCCTTCCTAGGATCAAGAAACTGAACCATCAAAAGGATCACAACATCCTTCTCTCCTTTCCAGACAATGGCATTCTGAGTCAGAGGCGTGTGGTGGGAAAATTGCCCCAAAGACAGCCGTTCTCTGGGTGCCCCCTGCTACACTCAGGGGGTGGGCCCCTTGAGTCCCCCCCACCCCCACCCCCACCCCCACCCCCACCCCCACCTCCTCCTGGCTCCTGGCTCCTGGCTCCTGGCTCCTGGCTCCTGGCCAGCAGCCTGCAGTCCCTTCTGCCCTCCCCTCTGCGGAGAACAAAAGCAACTGAGGCTCCGTCCTCATCTCTTTTGCTTTTATAAGCATGGGGCGGGGCTCTGCCCCTCAGGGGCATGGCCCTGCCCCTTGCCCTGCCTCTATGCTTATAAAAGCAAAGGAGACAAGGGTGGAGCCTCAGTTGCTTCTGCTCTCTCCATAGGGGAGGGCAGAAGGAACTGCTGACTGCCAGCTGGCAGCACGAAGATGGGAGAGAGGGCAAGGCTTTTTGGGGCAGTGTCCATGGGTTTCCTTGGCCCCACCCATGTTGATGACAACAAGGGTGCCTGAATACAATGAGGCAGCAGGACTTCCTGCTGACTTGCCATCTTCCTGGTCACGTGGGGGGCGATTTTCACCTCCTTACGTGACCAGATTAGTGGCGCCCGGGGACAGTGGGTACCCCCTGTCCCTAGGGCTATATGCCACTTGTCATTTTCTTGAGGACAGTTAACAAAAAACAGAACAGCAAAGAAATATTGACAGTTTTTCACAACCATCTGGATTTCCTTTCTTTCTTGGATTTTGGTTTAAGCTTGATATAACCGGTTACCTCTCACTTGTCATTGTTGCCTGGAAAGAATATGGTCTACAGAAGTCTACAGGATAAACCAAAAGACCAGTAACATCCACTGCTTAGCTCTATTGACTTCTGCGAGAGTGATGAATTCAATCCAGCTAGTTAAGATGTCTCCTTGCTTAACTCACTGATTTCTCTATTCACTTGGCTCTGCTTTCCATGCCACACCACACTCAATTGTACTTGCCTCTCGATTGAACAGCACACCTGCCACAACCTTAGCAAAGAAAGAGGCTGCTGTGATTGACATGGAGAGACTACGTGTGTGTCAGTGGCGTTTGGTAAAGGATGAACTCTTTTTTGACAGATTCTTTCTGAAGTATGTAGGAAATTAGTCAAGCAGCAGAAATAAGAGAATAAATTGCAATTTTATGTAAGTATTGGAAGAATCAGGAAGGGCCCCAGAGAGTAGATACCAAGGAAGAGTATTATGTGTGTGTGTGTGTGTGTGTGAGAGAGAGAGAGAGAGAGAGAGAGAGACAGAGAGAGACAGACAGACAGACAGACAGACAAAGAAAGAAAGAAAGAAAGAAAGAAAGAAAGAAAGAAAGAAAGAAAGAAAGAAAGAAAGAAAGAAAGAAAGAAAGAAAGAAAATTATCATGAACTATTTGAATTATGTTTTACTTCCCAAGGTGTTGGAATGTAGGAGCCATGAAATATAGTCCAAAACAGAAGAATAAATTCATCAAGCATTATTAAAACATGAAACGATCCCACTTTTACTACTTTTTCTGTATTTATCAGGTAAAGCATATACCACATTATAGAGCATCAGAGGTATTTAAGCAGGATAGCTGGTCAAATATTTCACCTTCTGCTCATCCTTGTCTAAAAGAGAAACTGCTTCTCCACTTTCACTTTAGCTCAGCCAGTGCTGGAGCCCAAATCTGGTGCTCAGTAGGCAACACAGAGAGCTACCAGGCTCCACGCAGCTTGCGACTGCCTACTCAGCCTGAGCAATTGTTGTTTCAAGAGCTGCTTTTGCTTACATGTCTTCTGGCCTGTTTGTCTATATAGTCATCTACCTATTCAGATTTTGTTTTGTTGTCATTCAAATGTAACACTAAGTCAGGACACTGAGCAAACAAAATTGGACGGTGCCTTGGGGCTCCCTTGCCTTCTCAACTATCCTCTTCCATTCTGTTGTCACAAGCTACTTACTTCTTGGTTTTCAGCAAACCATAGTTTGCCATTACAGTCAAACCAGCAAACTATAATTAGTACTTGCCCTGCAGATCAGAACTGACTATCATGGTTTGTTCTCAGTTGAAAGGCGTGGTTTTCACAGAATTCACAAACCATCGTTTGTTGGTCAGAGGCGTAGCTCCAAGGGGACGGCGGGTGTGTGCAATGCACTGGGCATCTCAGGGGCATGGTGGGGACATTCTGGGGTGGGACGGGGCAGTGGACTCACCAGTGCACTGGCCCTTTCCCTCCTTGCTACACCTCCGTTGTTGGTTTATTTGCAAAATTACTGTCATAGTTAGTTCATGGCCAGTCAGGAGGTGGGGAGAGGGGAAAGGACTGCATGAGCTTCAGACTGGAGTTTCTTTCAGATTTAAATAGCCCCATACTGTAGTATGGCATTATTTGTGAACCAAGCCATTGGGTTGGATCCAGTAGGCTTGAAAGGGACTTCTATCCATGAAGCAGTGCTTTCTTGCATTCAAATTGCAGAACTGAGTGATCCCCAAAATGCAGCTTTGGAGAGGGGATCCTAAGGGTTAGCATGAAGGGCAAACTGGAGGTCTGTGGTGGAGAAAAATTGTTCCCTTCTATTAGCGAAAGTTTATAGCACAATCCAGCCCACTGTCTCCCATACTGCTACTTGTAACATACTCTAACATATGGGTGTATGTGTGGATGGAATGATCACATAGTTTTTAAATGAAACCCCACTCCTTTTACACATTAATAAAGAACACACTGTAGAGTATCACATCTATCAAGCCATTTTGAGATGGCAGTGCGCTTAAAAAGGCAGTAATGACACAAAAGTATAGTGCAAAACACCATATGGAGTGTTTATGAATAGGAGTTCAGTCAATGAAATCAAATCATCTTTATGCAGACAAAAATACTATAGACAACTATGTGAAATTTAGAAAAACAAACAGAAAAATATTTTTCCATAATAAAAATAATAAGCATTGGGAGTCTGGAGAAATGTGTGATAATTTCAGTTAAATGGCTTTTCCTCTCACAGACTGGTTTTTATCCTGTGTAGTTCACACTTAGAAACGCAAATAATGTTTGTGATTTCTGTTTCGATTAGTGGACATTTATCTGTATCCTTTTTTTCTGAATGAGTCAGCTTTCCCCAGGGAGTCAAAAGCATCTTTGATTTCAGCTGGAATGAATTAAAAAAAATGCTACTCATCTTCTTTGCTTACTTAGCCCCGTCTCCTTTGTAACCGGCAAAGAGACAGCACAACACATCTCCTACAATAAAAAAAATGGTACTTATTCAGCTTGTATTTATTTATGGCTAGTCACCAATGATTGTTTCCATCAGCTTCGTGAGGTGGGTTTGTCGTGGTTTCCATTTTAAAGCTCGAGGACGGAGACTGATAGTGTTTTTCCATACAGCCAATCAATATGTGACCTAAATTCATTCCACAGTTTGCATGGCCTCAGAGATGAGCTTTCCTGGAATCAGAATAGAGTGCTGGAGAGAGAAGACATAGGGAAAGTTCTACAAAGATGCCAGTCCATGGTCAGGTTTAGAATCTAACCTTGGTTGTCTGGTTTCATGCACTGCACTCCGAGTCGCATAAACCTTCTGGTACTTATTTATTTATGTATATTTAGAAAAAGAAAAAGAGCTGGTTTTTGTACCCCGCTTTCCTCTATCTTTGAGGAGTCTCAAGTGGCTTGCAACCACCTCCGCTCCCACCCCATCACAGCTACCTTGTGAGGCTGGTGGGGCTGAGAGAGTATGAAGAGAACTGGGACTAGTCCAAAGTCACCCAGTAGGATTCTTGTGGAGGAGTGGGGAAACAAACCTGGTTCATCAGGTTAGAGTCTGCTGCTTGTGTGGAGGAACAGGGAATCAAACCTGGTTCTCCAGATTAGAGTCCACTTGCTCTTAACCACTATACTCTGCCTTTCTTCCCAATGGTGACGCAAAGCAGCTAACGTCATTCTCCATTCCTCCCTTCTATCCCCACAGCAACCTCCTGTGAGTAAGTTAGCCTGAGAAAATTTCACTGGCCCAAAGGCACCCAGCAAATTTCCATGGCACAAGTGGGAATTTGAAACTGGATCTTCCAGATACTAGTCGGGCACTCTTAACCAGTGGTGGGATCCAAACATTTTTGTAACAGGTTCCCATGGTGGTGGGGTTCAAACTGTGGCGTAGCGCCAATGGGGCTGGGCGGGGCATGATGGGGGCATGGCTGGGCATTCCTGGGTTGGGGCATTCCTGGGCAGGGCTGTGGCAAGGATGCAGCCGCTGCGCTGGTCCTTGGGCGGGAAACGAATGCACGCAGGCGCAGGCTTCCACACATTCCGGTGCACCTCCTGCTACACTGCTTCAAGTTCTGCATGCTACTGCTGAGAGGAGGGGCGTAACTAAGGCACAAATCACGTGGCAAAATCACCAATTAGTAACCCCCTCTCGGCACACACAAATAATTAGTAACCTACTCTTGGGAACCTGTGAGAACCTGCTGGATCCCACCTCTGCTCTTAACCTCTGCATAACACTAGCTCTCACTTGCAGATTATAGCATGGTCTCAGCACATTTATGCAGTTTGGAACTATGATTTGTGATCTCTTTTTTGAAGTGCCCAAAACACTACAGCAGTAATCAGGAGTAATGGCATCCCTTTCTGACTAACTTTCAATATGTTGCCCCCTGCAGGAGTTACTTTTTCTGTTTTTACACAGCTGACATTACATATTTCACCAAACATTTGGATGTTGCATGCGCAAATGTCCATTCAGAGTAGCTATGCAAACAGTAAGAAATTCAGAAGGTGCTGTGAAACTAGGAGGAGGAATGGCTGTGCCAGAAAGCATGTAACCTGTTTCAAACACACTTCTGTTTTACAACTGCAGCTTCTCTGGCCTTTAAAAAACAAGACAGATGCTGAATCTTACAGCAAATGGAGAGCTTTTAGTGGAAATCTCTAGCACCATCCCTTGACACCAGTAACACAGCTTCCTGAGTGCTTTTATTGCTTCTTGAGAATAAACTATTAAGGCTGACCAAGAGGGCAAAAATTAGTGTCAACAGGACATATCCCCCCACTTCTTGGGGCACACAGGCAAGCAAAATATCACTGTACTGTTTTCAGAACCATTTTTAATGGAAAAATGGAAACATGAGCACAAAGGTGGAGATTGAAACTGATTCAAGGCTCCCAAAGCACTGTCAGACAACCTACCTGTACAGGAGAACAGAAGAAAAAATGGGTGTGCTCAGGAATTAGCACAGCATTAGCATAAGTGCTTCGGAAGTGCTGCCGTACCGAAGCTTTGGGAGGGATCAGAAGCTCACAGGGGGTGAGCAGAGGAGGAAAGGGGCTCCCTGGAAACAGTCTGCTCCCCCCCCCCAGCAAAAAACCCTGGAATCAGCCCTGCATAAAATCTTTTAAAAGGTACCATCATTGGTTGGTCTATTAATTACTACAGTCATTTAAAAGGTTTCTTTGAGGCCCTCTTGTTGCCATCGAAGTTAGATGTTGACACATTGAAAAACCTTTGTGTCTTCCGCACCTGACCCTAACAAAAATTCAACTGCAGTGTAGTTCTGATAAAACATAGCTTCAGGAGCAGTTAGAGTCCCTGATAGTTCTGGTGGGACTGCCAAGCTGGACAGTTACCAGGTTTACGAGAGTTGAAAGCAGCATGTTAGAACCATGGTTTCTCATTCATCTATTTTGCTCCTGGTTAAACAGAGCCTGTAGGTTTTTGCTTCGAAGAACTCTGTGAAACCTGAGAACACATGTGACTGAAATGCTTTTGTACATACTATGAGCAGTGAAACCTGCATCACATCACTACTAGTCCTGTGGAGGAAAACACAGGGGGTTTTTAGCCTCTAAAAGGACTCTGTACCCTTAAGCAGCACCTCACAGTCTAGTAACCCCATACACCCCATTTTCTGGATTAGTGCCTCTGTCCTGGATGAGAAGTATTTGAGATCAAGAGATCCAATTAGAAACAGGGGTGTATCAATCAGCAGGATAACAGATCACCTATACAACAATGTGATGACAGATATTAGATTATCAGTGGCACCACTGGGACTCTTCACATGTCATATACATGACCAAGCATGGGGGTAATTATTAGCAATAGCTACAACTAAGGGTATTAAATCATTTGAGAGCAACACTATACTCTGTTCCACAGAAAGATGATCGTATGGTCAGTTGAGGTGCGGTGGTTGAGAAAACTGAATGTTTCTACATTAGAATACACTCCCGAACAAATATGAGAATTATAATTCATTTTTACATGCATTGTCAAAACCATTAGTTTGTGAATTATTGAACATGGTGCTTTGATACAAGAGTAGCTTGGACAGCACCTCTTGGAGACAAGAGCTTGGCTCTCCACATTCAAATTTTGGTTACGCCTCTGCTTTAACTCTGAAGCCACTTCTTTGATTCACAAATCCTTACAGCTTCATTATCACTCTGAATGGTGGGGCCATATTGAACCCAAAATCCTCACGCTAGGCTACTCTTTGGATTCCTTGGCCATGCTTTCATGCTTTCATGCTTGGCCATGCTTTCATCTACAGAGATATTTGAACCTCTGAAAAGGAGGCTGCTGAATCAATTCTTAATCAAAAAGGCCACTAGGTCTTGCTCACCTCTAGCCCTGGGTATCCCCTGTATGGGAATAATTTCACACATGTTATGTAGAACAATGATGCTGGCTCGCTGCGATGCTCTTCCATCAGCTGCACTAATAGGGAGATTTGCCAAAATGCCTTACCATCAAAGACTTTGTGCATGCAATGGGGAATGTGTAGATTCCATAGTACATATCTTACTCTACTGCCCCCTTCATACTGCATTTAGAACAAAACTGCTATCACCATTGTTAGCTAAAAAAAAAGAGCATGCTTCCAATTCGCAGAAGATCGTCTTCTTATTAGACAATACCAGCAGTGATGTAACTGATTCAGTAGCCAAATTACTTGATTTATTTATAATTCAGAGTCCTAAGGGTAAACTTGACTAACATCTCCTTCTTCCTTTTTATTTTTATTATTTTTTTCTCTTTTCTTTCTCCTCCTTTGTCTGGCTTGAATGAACCTCTTGTTTATGGAAATGCACTGTTATGCCAATAAAAGTTGTTGATGTTGATGTTACAAGAGTAGCTTTCGTTCGTTGAATGACTATCGCCAATGCTTGCCTTTTGCAAACTGCATCACACTTTTTCTTGGCAAAATGGCTGACGTAGTGGGAGCAGGCATGTCAACTTCTGGAGAGAACTCTCCTCACTGTTGTTTTAACCCAATCACAAAGGGCTATCCCTGGGCTATTCTGCAATCACCAACAAAGTCACGAAGGCGAGGAGACAGGCAGGCCCCCTTCTCCAGTGCTGCTGGTTCGTGGGCCCATCTGGCAGCTGCTCATGGCCGGCAAACATTATCCTGGTGAGTGAGGCTTGCAGCCTGATGATCTTGACCAACCAGCAGTGGCAGAAAGATCAAGTTCCCTGTGGGTGGGTGGGCACCATCAGCGTGGCAAGTGAGGAAGGCCAGCTGGGAGTAAAGGTGTGTAACTGAGTTGGGTGCCAATGTTGTATAATGTCGTATAATTAAACTGATTGCCAAAATGTATTTTTACTTCAACAGGGAGAGGGGTGGCGGTGAGTAGGGTTAGGTAGGCACTAGAACCCAGGCAGAACATTCTGCAACAAAGAAAGTCTTGCATGTGGTGGATGAATATACAACCCTACTATCATCTTTCTGTGGAACAGAGGTTAGAAGGGACAATCCAGACCACAGGGATTATAACACTTCTGGTATTATTACTTGTAAAGAAGAATGGTAACAGGTAGGACATCTCACTAACGCTGGATATATTCCACTTACTATTACATTTACTCCTGCAGATCTGGTGGAAATCAGAACACTTCAAGTTTCTGTCTTTAAAAATGTTTACAGAAAAATTACCACTAGTGTCTGTTTCTCCACTACTGGAGATGTCTGGATCTGGGCTTGGACCCATTCCAAATGGTATAAAGCAGTACCATTTAGTTAAAAGACTAAATGAACCACAGTGGCATTCAGTCATCCTAAAAATTACTTACATATTTAAACAGCAAGTCTCTAGACCTTATAGATGTAGAGATAAAATTGGCTGAGAGTAGTGTCATCCAGAAGCATGAGGGGAGACTAGCACTTCTCCTGTGCAACTCATTAGTTGTAACTTCCAGTAGCTGGGGGAATTTGGACTTCACAGTCCAGCGTAGCTCCTTCCATCTTTCCATGGCTGGCAGAAAGTGCATAAATTATGCAAAGTAGGGGAAACATATATATTTATTCAGTCACAGAACTGGCTACTTCAGGAGACTTTTTCAGAGCAGAGAATCCATCAATAGGGCATTCTCAGTGCTGTGAACAAACAATATTGTTGGTTTGAAGATTATAGGACCCCGAAGATTGGCCACTTCTTATCCGTTATAGCCCTCTATGCATGGTGCCCCAATAGAAAACTTGTTCAGAGCTTGCTTAATATGTATTTTGGATAATTTTGAAAAAGTGCCCCTCTTTTAGGTTAATGCTAATATATATTTGATATTCTTTCTTCAGCTGCTACAGCAGGGATACGCTGTCAACCTTGAAGATGAACTCAGAAGATCAATCATGTGATTCCAGCCATGGAATGTCATGTTCAAACTGATTAGCCAACCAACCTCCTCTTCATTCACTTGATATGTATGTTCTTTCCTCAGGGATGTTTCTTATGTCACAGCACTCAGATATTACAAGTGATGTGTCTGAGTTTTTTCAGCCCATTTCTTATTGTAATAAAAAGTCTTTGGTAGTTTCCCTGTGAACCTCAACTACACTGCGGTGAGATACTACTGGGCAATTGTGGTGTAGAGATGGGAGAGAAATATTCATAAATGATGCGTGCATGCGTTCCCAAATAAATATCCCTTCCAGTTCATTGCTGGGGCTTAATACGTGATTTATCACCATAATTTAACCTTTGCTCATAAATAGGTGTTGCTCCATTCCAATTGTCTTCATCTTCTCTCCTTCCTCTTCTTTAAAACTTTCCTTCTTGGGACAGCAATGGTGGGTATATATGGAGGGGGGAGGAATCACTTGTCCACAATATTCCTGTAAGCTGCATAGCTGCACAACTGTGTAGCCACTGTATTGGTGCCATGCAGATAAGGGGCCGCCTGGCTGGGTGAACTTTTCCAGGCAGCTCAGTTCTGTGTAGTACCTGGAAGGTTCCGTGCAGCATGGTGGGAAACAATTAGAGGGACTATTGTTTGTCAGCCATTCATTGGGTTGGGTCCAATGGAAAATGTCCAGCAATGGAAGGAGTAAGGTAATTTTCATAAATTCTTCCTGCCTCCAGAAGCAATTGGAGGAGGAATAACAAATTGGGCTGCAGCAGAAAAGGGAAGGCAAGGAAGTCCCATTCTGAGATTTACCATGGGGTCTAAGTAGGCTTACCAGCCCCCCAGTTAGGGTGGGGAATCTCCCACCCCCAATAAAATAAATAAAGTTGGCATTGTTGTGTGCACTGTTAGGTCATTTCTGGTGAAAACGCAGATGTGATGGAGGATAGTTCTAGGAATCATCAAGAATGTTATGATTTCACCATAGAGTCTCTGGCAATCCCTAGAGCCAACTCATGTTGCTTCTGGGGTTTCACTGGAAGTGATATAGTGTTGCATGTGTTGTTGCAGCCCCTCTCCCCCCATGTCCCCATCCCCATTAAGCCTTCAGGAACTTCCCAGCACAGCTATCTCTTGGAATTGTAGTTTGCCAGAGTTTCTAGAAAGTTTGTAAGGACACAAAAGCCTTGGCAAACTAGAAATCCAAGGGATCCTTCTTGCACTGGGATGTTTCTTTTGTAAATCATTTTTTGGCCTAATAAAGATCCAAAAAGTATCCATCCTTTTTTGCCTCTCTCTTCCTTCCCTCAATGGCTGCTGCTGGAAGATATGTTTTTGGGAAAGTGGGGCAAGTGAGTTGATCCAGGAAGACCACCACTCTCATTATACTAAGGTGACCAGATGGTCACCTTTGTGAACTGGGATGGGTGGGTAGGCGGATGCGCACGTGCGTGCAGCTGCAGGAATGCACGGCCTTCTGGGGCGCTCCCGTTTCCCACCCTATCACAGGGCAGGAAATGGGAGCACCCCAGAAGGCCGTGCGCTCCTGCGGCCGTGCACGCGGGAGGCTGTCGCACTTTAACCCAGTACTTTAGAAGGCAGCGTGTAGCCTTTCAAAGAAACGAGGACACTTGAAAAAAAAACTTCCGGCGGAATGGCCAGGACAAAATTGTTTTTAAAAAGCGGGACGGTCCCGCCAAAAGCGGAACGTCTGGTCAGCCTACATTATACCCCTGGTAAGATCATTGGGAGCACATTAAGACCTATAACTGTTGAATGTGTTTCAAAACACACTAATTTGGTCTTGACATAAATTGAGTCCGTATTAGCTTGCTACATTTAGGGGAGTTCATTCTGAATTGAAATGGCAGAATGTCACCTATCACTATTACGATGCTCTTCCAAAATCTTTGTGTTTAAAAATATGCAAGCAGAGCATGGGAGCGAGGAAGGCATCCAGACTAACAATGATAGTATTTACAGCAGCATAGTTTTCCCTGGGGGGCAAGGGGAAGCATGCATTAGCAGCCAGCTGCAAAAACTCAATCTCTATTAATGACTGTATCTGAAAAAAACACTGTTCTTGATTCCCGGCCCAAGTATGTGGAGCACATCGACTATCTAGTAACCACCAGCAACTATCAGTGCTCATCTTTAGCTATTTAATTTTATGTGTATGTTTATTAAAACATTTAATATACCCATATAATTTCAATGTTGTACATAGGAGATACAATATAACCCTCATTAGATAAGGGTCCTGTTGGATCAGACCGGTGGTTCATCGTGTCTAACATTTTATTTCACACAAGGGCCAACCAACCAGGGGCCTGTTTCACACAGGGGCAAATGAAAATTGTATAGAGGTGGTAATTAGAAATTTGCTGTCTTTGGATATAGAGGTTCTCTTTGGTCACCATGCTTCGTAGCCATTGATGGACCTCATCTGCATGAATCTGTCAGATCCACTTTAAAGCCATCGATGTTCGTAACTATACTCACATTCACTGGGAGTGCATTCCACAGTTTACTTACTGAGTACATTGCTTTGTGCATCCTTAACCTAGTGCCTGTAAACTTCAATGACTTGCCCCAAATTCTAGTATTGTGGAAGAAGCAGGGGGAAAATCATTTTTTTAATCCATACAGGCATTGAAAAACCAGTAATCTTTTTCTCAATTACTATCTTTCTTCAGTTAAGCACCATTAAATTGCCTCAATGGCTTCTTAGTAATTCAACATCAACAGTGTTTTCAGTAGTTGGCCTCAGCAATGAAGCATTCAGTATAGTGGGTGACTGGTTTGGTACTTGCTTTTCACTGTTTCCTCGAAGCTACAGAGACATGAACCCCCCCCCCCCCCCAGTAAATACAGAGCAAGATGGCTGGCACAAGCTTAGAAAATAGTGTCAACAAGGAAGTCCGGAGACTGCAGAGTGGCATGGGAAACATTTAAAGGGATCCATACAGCAAGTGAAAACACTTCCACAAAAAATTAACTTCCAGAAAAGCAGTTCCAGAAAAGACTCACTAAAGAAGAGGATTCGTTTAAAATGTTTTCAGGCTAAAAATAAAACATTTTTTGGGCGGTAATGTGGAACTCCATGGAGGAAACACTTTATTTCCTGCCTCAAAATGTTTTATTTTGGTTGTGCAGAAAGGACCATTGTGATCCTAAGCCTATTTACTGTGTTCAGTTGGACTTTTGCCCTAGAAGTGTGCTTTGATTTGCAGCCTGAAGTCACGATAATATACAAGGCAGGTGTCTTCACTTCAAAAACAGCAAATCATTTTACAGCGGGCAGCCATTAGATTTGTGTTTCACAGCCCCAGATTCCGCTGTATCTCTGATAACCTGGTTCTGATGTCTTCCAGATCTTTGAAACTGAAACTGGAATTCCCTTCTTTCAGCCTAACAACCACTGATCCCTCTGAGTACCTTAGTTCTGTCTTTCATAATGCCGTTCTGGCCACTGCCTCCTTGACTATTTTCACCTCTGCATGTCCTTTCAGGGTTTGGTCTCTGTGGAATGGAGGTGATGACACGGAACACTTTTCCTGACATGCAGAAGTCGATTAGACTACTGGTCTGCGTAGAGATGGATCATATGAATTCTGTGGTTTTAAAATACTGATGCTGACCTTGGGGTTTTACAGAACAGAAAAGTCAAGGAACTAGAAGCAGCTTCTTTGAAGTTTGGGTTTTGTGAAGATGTCACCTTATATATAAATCACTGTCCTGGCTTCCTTGCCTTTCCTATTATTCAAGGGGATATTGTCTTTTAGACTCATGTCTAAGTTGGAAGATATGTGAAGGGGGAACAAAACAGTGGAGGGAGAAATTTAATTACGAGCACAGCAGTTATACATCCTGGTGAAATATAGCACTGTTTGTTTATGTTATTAAAAATAGTAATGTATTAGGGCTTGGTGCTTAATGCATATGGGGCTTCACATTTCCAAACACTAAAGAAATAGAAATTAATTCATCCACACAAGATTCCTGCGAGGCTCGTGGGCAAATTTTATTAGCCTGTTTTAAAAATGAGGAGTCAGAAAGAGCAAGGAACAAATCCATCCTTGCTGTATCTCCGCTAAAAAAAAACCTTGAAATGAATTAAATGATTTGCTAAAGACTGTTCAGGGAATCTGTTTTGACATATGGATTATACTTCATATGCATGATCTGCTGGAATTCTCTCTTGTACAACCCCAGTAAAAGAAACATGAGCTTTGCAAGAGCACAGGTGCTAGCTCCATTGAAATGAATGACAACTCCCACTCATTTCATTGCGGCGTCAATAGGAGAGCTCACTGGTGATTTGCATTCACCAGCCCAAATCATACTATTATTCTCACACCTAAAGCTAGGCTCTTTGCCTAGGGACAGAATCAGGGCTGGCAGCTCTGGATTGGAAAATTCCTGGTGATTTTAGGTGGTGCCTGGAGAAGGGAAGGAACTCAGTAGGGATGACATGTCATAGAGTTCACTACCCAAAACTGCCATTTTCCTTCAAGGTAGCTATCTAAGTAGTAAGGAGATCAGTTGTAACTCTGAGAAAACTCTAGGCCCCACTTTGTTGTTGGTAACCTTATGTTTATTTCAGCCTGTCACAGCTACTAAAGCAAACAAAAAAAGGGTAGGGGTAAATTTACATACAAGTGTACATCACATGTGGTTTACCCTTGAATAAGTCTACGTAGGAAGGATTCTGCTTATTTAACCATTGTAGGCCGTCTCCCACTTTTGCTTAAAGGGGTGTTCCCTGGTCCATTTGAAAGGTGCATTCACAAAGCTGTGAGCAGATGGCTAAGGAACCAGGGAGCAAATGGAACAAAGCTCTTCATTCTAAAACAAAGGACCAAAATGCAAACATGCATTTATTCACTTTTCTAAATCAGGCTGTAAACACACCACAGAAATTCTGGCAGTAATGAGTTCTCTGACAGGCTTAAAGTCTCCAACTACAGAAGTCATAAATGTAAATGAGGGCCTTTTATGGATCTTTTGTCTTATTCGAGACACTTTCCCTCAGTGCTAAAATGGAACTTCTCCACTTCCTTTGGCAAAAAGTAAACCATCACTCAGGAGTTCTCAGTGATATTTAGCTTTTTTGTTTTTCTGCCAATTGCAGGTTGGTGCAATGCTCCATAGGAACTAAAGGCAAAAGTTTACCATCTCTTTTGGGCTCCAACCATGTTGCTATGACCTACGTACCCTCCCCCCCTCAGGCAGGGACGTAGCTACTTAACATGGTGCACAGGGCTCACCTGGGGCACTGTGCCGCCCTCACAGCTGCATGCTGGTGAGTGGGGCTTGCCCTGCCCCCATCTCCACATGGAAGCCTGCAGTTTAAAGCTGGATTCAAGTCTCATTGAGGCCAGGCTCAAATGGACCCTTGCAAATTCAATCACCATGTGGAGATGGGATGTGTGTGTGTGAGCTGGGATGGCTCACCAGAGTTCAACTGTGCCTCTGTCCTGAACTCCATGGCGGATTTTGGACCAGGGCACCATTGTGTGTGTGTGTGGGAGGGGGGGGGTAGCCTCAAAATCCATCCCCAGGAAGTTGTGCTCGGGGCTCCACCCCCTGAACTCCCTAGCTATGCCACTGTCCTCAGAACTGTAACCCCTAACTGTTCCTCAGACAACATCTATGTCTATAAATGCAAAATACCACTGACTGACTCACTGACTCACTTATCAAAGGAACTCAAAAACCACCTAACCTACAAAGTTGAAATTTGGCACACCGGTACATTATGTGATTTAGGTGCTCACTAAGAAAGGATTTTTCAAAATATTCAGTTATTACACATTTACTGTTTTAACTGCTCATCTCTGGCCATCTGCGTGAACATTCTAAGGGCAAGCCAGCCCCTCAGTCCACAGACATGCTGCGCGAACATTCTAAGGGTGACAGTTAAACACCAACAGCTTCAACAAACAGGTTGCAAAAAAGCATGCTGAATGTCACCCGAAGTTAACAGACAGGCTGTGAAAGAAGCGGCTGTGACTTACCACGGCCACCATTGCTGATGGGGAAGGGACAGCCTCCTTGGTGGCTGCCACCTTCCCTGGTGGCCTTGTGAGCTTCCAAGTGCTCGCGAGGTTTTTTTCCGGGCCCTAGGGGGCCAAGCAGTAATGCTGGGCACCCTGATGTTGGTAAGGAGGTGGGCCTAGGCAGCCTTTATAAGGCTGGGCCTGGCTTACAACCTCTCCATTTGCCAGAGCTCAATGTTAATGCATGCCTGTTTTGTTAGAGGGTTGGCGGTTTGCGCATCAGGGACTGATCTTTAGCTTGGTGTCAGCGGGTAAAATACCCGCTTTATTGGAACCTCCTTATGAGATTTGGGGTGGAGCAAGCCAAGGGGTAACCTGCCCAGACGTGGGCTTCTATGGCTTGCGCCCCTGGCAGCTAAGAGTCTTCAGGAAGTGGCAACTGCCCATCTGGAATCTCACAGCTGCTCCAGGCGTGTGATAATTTTCATCGGCGGAGGCGTGCTGAGAGAAAAATTTAGGTGTCTGGGGACGAGACACTTGTGCTGCCCAGCACACCAGATCAGACCCTCATGTAACTGCATGCTTTACGCTTTGTTTACCTTGAACCAATTTTTTGTTAATAAAATGGCTATGGCCAACTTTTTCCCACACAAAAAGTGTGTGTACTTTCATTTATTCCAGGAATGGCAAGGAGGCCTTTAGTTACTTCCCTCAAGCAGCAAAAAGTACCCACCCTCCCGTTAACAACACCGCTACAGCCAAATACAATCAAAACAGATTACAAACCACACTATCACCTTGGACTACTAAACATTTGTCGGGTTTTGCATATGGACATCAGATTGATTACTGTGCAGACAAGTTTACTGCTCTCGGCCTCCAATCACCCTGTGCTCTGAAGTCGTGCTCTGAAGTGGTGTCGTGCTCTGAAGTGGTGGGATGAGTCCCCAGGAATGAGCTGCAGTGGTGGTACTGTCCAGCTCCCTGCCCTTCAACCCTACCCTGAACCTCTTCACAGCCTTCTCACTCATCAGCATCCAATGGTAGAACACTTCCTTTCTGCATCCCGAAAATACAATGGCTGCTTCCACATGAAATCTTTTGGAGCCCACCAGGTGAAAGAGAGCAATAACTCATTGCATTAGAAAAAGACAACTACAGGAAGCTGCTGCAAAATATGTGAAAACAAACCCATCAGTCCTCAGACAGGCTGTGAGGAAATATGCTGCATGTCACCCCAAAGTTCACAAACAGGCTGTAAAGAAGTATGTTGAATGTCACCCTGAAATTCATAGACAGCCTGTGATGAAGTATGCGTAGCGAAGCACGGGTGCCCTGCTAGTACATGATAAGTGAGGCAAAGGATGATGAGTCTATGAGAACTGTGATCGTATGATTATTAATTTTTCCTGCCTAGAAGGGTCTTTTATACAAGGTTAAAAAAGGATGAAAGAAAAATCCCAAGAAAAGCCCTCTTGCACACATAAGCACAACATATTTAGATTGTCTACAGAAGATGAAATAATTCATAAGCTTTGCCTCAACGTTCCTATTTTCCTGCAGCTGCCCCCTCCCCACCTTCTGTCACAGCCGCCTAAATGAATTTTCAAGAAGAAAGAAAACACTTCTTGCTAATGTTCATGGACAAACGGAACATTAGCCAACGAAACAAAAATGAGAAATTGTGGCTTGTAGGAACAAGCCCCTCACAAGAGACTGAGCACCTTATCAGGAACAGTCTGTGAGAAGTGAAGGCAGGGCACAGGGGGAATGAAAAAAAGCTGCTCGGGACAAGAAATGTAGCGTTTATAAAAATTATCCATGTTTAATCCCCGTTTCCAACCAAGCATTCACTTCCTTTAATTAGTTCTCGATTAGAAGCAGATTATCTAATAAATTGTACAAACAGAGAACAGGGTTATCTCTGCACACAGCGTTCTTTTGAATGGACAGGGACAGAGAGACAAGATCTGAGAAGGGGCCAGAACCCCAAGGCCCAACCCATCCATTTCGCTTCAGTTCATCCAAGTCTTTAGATTCAAACGCTGTCCATCTCTAGCGTTTGCAATCCAGCCAATGAAATAAACCCACATTTAAATTAAATTAGTTTGTACAAATAAGCCTGGTGAAAGCAGGCAAAGTAGGTTCCTCTTGGAGACTTTCCACACTGAGTTGCAGTGGAAGAAGGAACGGGTTTTCATGTGTTGGCACTTAAAAAAACAATCTATAAATCCAAAAGTGTACAACAGCAACAGAGTACTCTGAGATGCCTAGATTTTTAGAACCCTGTAACTGCAGAGTGCGTTTCAAAGCATGCCATCCAATTCTGCTGCTTTTTAGAAGTAGTCAAAGGCAACATCAGTGGTTGCTTCAAGATCTCTTCCCCCCCCCCCCCCTTCACATTTACAGAGTGAGAATGTGTGCAAACACAAACACTGACACATACTGGGATTTCAGACTAGCAATGGGCTAAATTTTTTGAGAGGTTTGACATTTTCTGAGAAAGTTTGGAGCATAAAGATGGTAAATAATAAAAAAAGGTTCCATATCTTTCAATTTATTTTTTTCCACTGCTGTTGCAGTCACTGTTGCAGTGATTGGTGGCTGCTACCAGGAAGAAGAGGGAATGCAAATTGAGTGCCCAGACATTTGAACTAACACTTCTGGCCTTGCCAGTGGCTGCCAGCACTGCAGAATAGGGGTGCCAGTCTCCAGGTGGAACAGAGCATTTCCAGACGGCAGAGATCAGTTCTCTCAGAGAAAATGGCTGTTTGGAGGCTGGACTGTATGGTATTATACCCTGCAGTTTTCATTCCTAAGTCTCCAGCAGTTTCTGGCAATTGTATCCCCTTCATCCCCTGCCTGGCAGCCCTTTTGAACAAAACTTTGACTTGCATCTAATCTGGAGGAACTGGGTTGATTCCCAGCTCTGCCGCCTGAGCTGTGGAGGCTTATCTGGGGAATTCAGATTAGCCTGTACACTCCCACACACGCCAGCTGGGTGACCTTGGGCTAGTCACAGCTTCTCAGAGCTCTCTCAGCCCCACCTACCTCACAGGGTGTTTGTTGTGAGGGGGGAAGGGCAAGGAGATTGTAAGCCCCTTTGAGTCACCTGCAGGAGAGAAAGGGGGGATATAAATCCAAACTCTTCTTCTTCTTCTTCATTACATTTTGGAAAGCAATTGACCTGATAATGTACAATAGGATATGCATTCAAATATTGATGTTGCATATTCATGACTTTACTTTTAATTGAATGTCTCTACAGAGCAGTCTGAGGCACAGTTACATCTCACTAAGTCCACTGAAGCAAAGAAGCCTGGAAGTAACTCTGCTTTGGGATGCTCAGTCAAGTCAGTGAAATGTAACTGGACTGAGGTGAGGCTGAGTGTCAGTTGCCCTGGCAACTGAGATGTGCTCCCTTTTCCGACCTGCACTTGTCCCATAGCAAAAAGTTTCATACCCTTGCACAAAGGCAATGCAATAAGCATTTTTAAAAAAGGAGATTTGTTTAGCATGGTGTAGTGGTTAAGAGCAGTGGACTCTAATCTGGGAACTGGGTATAATTCCAGTTGGGATTTGCAAGTGTCTGTCACAACCAGTCATGAAAGTGATTGTTGTGGGTTTTCCGGGCTGTGTGGCCGTGGTCTGGTAGATCTTGTTCCTAATCTTTCACCTGCATCTGTAGCAGGCATCTTCAGAGGTGTATCACAAAGAGAAGTCTGTTACACACTGGGGAATCCAGGGATGCAGGGAGGTGACCGCAGAACGTGACAGTTAGATGCATTGTCTCTGCCAGTATAGCTACCGGACTAGATACAGTGTGTTACAGACTTCTCTCTGTGATACACCTCTGAAGATGCCAGCCACAGATGCAGGCAAAACAGGAACGAGATCTACCAGACCACGGCCACACAGCCCGGGAAAACCCACAACAACCAGTTTAATCCAGCTGTGAAAGCCTTCGACAAGTCATGAAAGTGCTAACTATCTATTTGTATGTAAACAAGATGTTGAGGTCACATTCTAAAGAGTTGACCTATTGATTAGGCATTGGTCAGTGTAGTAGCCATTTGTTATGAGCATGTATACCTGAGGTTATAAAGTTAACTTGGTTTCTTTGTTCTGTGCCCAGTTGGACCATATGTCACCATTTAGCACCACTATGTAGCACCATATTGTCAGAACAAAGGGGGTGGGTTGTGCAACCAATGTCCAAATCAAGTAAAGAGTTGCACAATTATGGCTAGCAGTCATGTAGCATCATGCAGTATGTAACAGTATAGTATAGTGTCTATTATTTTTCGCCATGTTATCCTACCTTATTAGCTAGTAAACTTTTTATTAAGCGGCTCATTAACACCTGGGCCTTTAGTGGCATCTGCTAAACTCTGCTGTTAACATAAATCTTCCAACAGTTCCCCACTTCTCCACATGAGCAGCAGACTCTAATCTGGTGAACTGGATTTGTTTCCCTACTCCTCCACTGAAGCATGCTGGGTGACCCTGGGCTAGTCACAGTTCTTCAGAACTCTCTCAGTCCCACCTACCTCACGAGGAGTCTGTTGCAGGGTGTGGAGAAATGGCTCCCCCCCCCCTTTCGTTTCCTTTTTCTTCCATCCTCTCCTTCCCCAACCAGGTACCAGAGATTTGGAGGACTTAGAAATCCCAGAGAAACATCAGGAAATGCTACCTGACTACAAGGGAAATGGGATATCTTGACCCAGCCACAGCCTGGTCAAAGGAGGGTGGAGTCTGGGATCTGATAGAGGTGAGGGGAAGAGGAAGTGCCAGTCTCTCTGGCTCCAGGGTCTCTCTGGAGGGGAACAGAACTCTTGCCCTAAACTGGGAAGGCAGCATCCATTTTCAGACCATGTGCTCAGCCAGGTAATGTGAGCTCTTTGCCAATGGCAACATTTTAAGCTCTAAGGACCTACCCTGCTTTCTACCATCTTTAGCCAGGGTATGTATTAGTGATAGGAAAAGAGGATTTGCGTTTTATCTCCTTTTAATTTTGTAACCCTTGCTAAAATCTGGTGTGTGCTAAAACATATGGTAATCTATTTTTCTTTTTAATAAATACTTTTAAAACCTTAGCTGTGGAGAGAAGTTCTCATGTACCCACTTATGCCTCTACTGTCTTGAGACCGCTGATTCTGCAAAACAGGAGGCAGAGGAAGGCTGAAGCAGCTTTTCCTCCAGGATCATCCAGTCTACCCTGTGGAGACCTGCAGGAGAGAGAGGGAACCAAGGGGAAAAACTGGAGGCAGGGGCCTCGTGCAGTTGGAAAGGAGGCTGGGAAATCCTGATCTTCCCCAGCAGGCAGTCCTCTAAACTGATCAGGTGGTGGCAGCAGCCACCTGAGAGAAAGTTCAGCCCTCCCAGGGAAAAGTCCCGGTAACTCCTGGGGGTGTGCAGAAGATAATGAGAAATAAGGGCCTGCCAGAAGCCAAAAGAGCAAGCCAGCTTCGGCCCACAATTCTGGTGCTTGTGATTGAGATGAGAACAAACAGAGAACTGGTGATTTAAAAAAACAAACGAGGGAACTTGGAATTGGGCAAACGCGACACGCAGAGAGACAGCAACGGAAGTTTTTTTTTTTTTTCCGGGTCAACTGGCAGTAGGCTGTCAGAACAGTTTAGCTAGGATGGAGCTAGGAGGAGCATGTGAGGGAACTCATAAAATGACCGCTAGCAACAGCTTCAGGAGGGAATGCCAGGAAGCAGAATATATCCTGTGAGAACAAGTCCTGTAGATGGGATAGGAAGGCTCTCCTGCTAAGCAAGTTGATAGCAGCTTGAAAGGGCAGCTTCAGCTCTCACCACCAAACAAGCCCCAGCCTCCAAAGAGATGCAGTCCCGGATCCAGGAGTTAGAACTGGAAAGTTGAGCTGCAGGCAGAGAGAAAGAGATAGAACTCCAGGGGCTGAGAATCCCAGGAGGAAGCAGCATAAAGAGGTGCAAAGACAGGAGAGACAGAGAAGCCATGGGAGAGGCTAGCGAGTGGGGAGGGAAAAGATGCTGGAGAGAAAGGCAGGAAGATGCAGAAGGAACAGAGGAAGCATGACCCCATCGAGGATGAGAAGCGCATCTCTTGGGGGAGAAAAAGCAGCAGGAAAATAAATCTTACCCCTGTAAAGGGCTTTGCACAATACAGGGAGGGGAGGACCCCTCCATATATCTTCCACAGAATTTTGAAAAAAAAAAGGCAGCTATCACAGTGTAGAGGGGAATTGCAGAGGCCCAGTACATGTCTACTGCCTGTAGCATTCTTGCTGGGAGCTGGCTGCCACTCTATCATGTAGCAATGCCAAGTAGGATGGGGGGGAGTAACTTTTAAAGATTTCCCAAAGCTACTGTGCTGTAAAGGTTCAAACTGAGGGCTAGCCACTTCGAGAAAGCAATTTCGGGTCTTTATCCCCCCCCAGCAATGCAAAAGCGTGATTCTGAATTATGTGGGTGGAAAATAAGGTGAGGATGGGGAGGAGATGGAACAGGGAAGAAGCCAAAGCAGGGGGGACTCTTGAATCATTGAAATTTCAGTTACTGGTGCTAAGACCAACTCTATTCAGAAAACTCCCCAAGGGAGCTGAGGGAAATGTTCTGAAAAGACAAGAGGCTTAAAATGCTAAGGAGGCCTCAGAAGTGATGGATGAGTTGGTGCTGAACAGGAGAGTTGAGACTTCCTGGGAGGAGACTTCCCAGTTGGGAAGGGAAGGAAAAGAGGTTCCAGAGGGGTGGGAAATAGAGTTCCAGCAAACTGCCCGGGGAAGAGGGCTGCTTTCTCCGGCAAGAGGTTAAGAAAGCCCCCCAGGTTCGCATTGGGAAACGGCCCCTCAGGTTAGGAAATGCTTTATCTGTGAGGGCACCGACCATTTCTGAAGGCTGGCGTGCTCCACAGTTACCAAATCAAAGACCTCCAAACACTCCCAAAGCACCAACCAGCCCAAAGGTAAAAAGGCAGGTGGCTGTGGTGAAACCATAGGAGTGCCCCTCTTTACCACACAATGGAGCCTGCAAGAAGCCTGGGTGACTATGTGGAGCCAGTCTTGACTGTGAGGACCAGCTGGTTCTGAGACATGTGACACAGGTTCCTCTGTTACCCTAGTGTGACAGCCCCGATCTGGTGTCCAGAGTCTGATATTCTGCCCAACACATCATTTCAAATCCAGGGATTGGGTGGGAGCCCCTGACTGTTCCTGTAAGCACTGTGGATGCCTGTGGAATGGAAATGGGGTTGGTGGGCCTCGACGGAAATGGGGGTTATGCGGAAGGAGTTAGCCTCTACCCTGTGTTGATTGGTCGGGACATCTGGGAGCAGCCAGTACTCAGTAAATGTGTGCTGCCAACCAAGACCTGTGAGGTGGAACAGAGGAAAAAAAGGTCTCTGGGGAGACCAGGACTCCACCTGGGCTGAGGGGGGGGGAGGTTGAGACCCCAGGTACTACAGGGGAAGCTGGGAGCCCAGGATAACTTAGGAAGAGGAGGGCAAACCCATCTCAAAGGAAACTGAGGTTGAGGTGTAACAAAGCAGTGAGAGGGGGCAGTTCTCTCCCGACACAGCTGTAAAGGAAGGCACAATGGGATCTTTCTGGCAAAGGAAGAGTATCTGTCTTGCTCTGAGTGGTGAGGAAACGAGACAGAGGTAACAGGTAGAGGGGCAGCTCCCCCCCAGGTGCAGCAGGAAACTGAGGGTTTTCGAGGAGGGCAGGAGCAGAGAGAGCTTGAGGGCTGGCTTCTTGGCTCAGAGGAGCAGATAGTGAGATATTTGGGTGCACCAGAAGGGTTTCTGAAAAGGGTTCCAGTGTGATCCTAGTCTGGAACAACTTCGCCAAGTGAAGTGGCTATAGATCCAAGAGAGGTGGAATTCTCTGAGGCCCTTGTCTGAGCAAGTTGTCTGGAGGCTTAGGGAAGGTTGTATAGGCAGACTTTGGTTGCCACAGGGCAGACAGGTAGCTTGAGGATGCCATCAAGGCAGCTGGTAGTGCCAAGGAAGGTGCTATAGGGAGGAGAACTTATGGAGTTGGCACATGACATCCCATAGTACAGGGCATCTAGGGTATCAACAAAGACTAGACAGAGGCTTCTGTTGAACTTCTACTGGCCTAAGTTAGCACAGGATGTGAGGGCATGTTGTAACTCCTGTCCAATCTGTCAGAGAGTGGGCAAGAGTGGGTCCTGAACAAAGAGCACTGTTACAGCCCCTCCCTATCATGGGAGAGAGCATTCCAGAAGGTGAGCAGTGACATAGTTGGGCCTTTCCCAAAACTCTACCCAGAGAGGGAAGAGGTTCATTTCTAACTTTGGTGGACCATGCAACTAGGTACCCTGAGGCAGTACTCACTGGCATCCACTTGGATGCCCCAGCGATGTGAAGCTCTAGTTAAGGTCTTCACAATGATTAGGGTTCCCCTACAGAGAGATCTTGACGAACTTAGAGGCGCAATTTCCTGTCAGATTGATGGAATGTCTGTGGGAAGTGTTGTGGGAGTGAAAACATCTTAAGACTACAACTACCACCCCCAGTCAGATGGACTCACTGAGAAATTCAATGGGACCCTAGAAAGAAAGGGATGCTGAGGACATATGTTGATTCTCACCCCCAGGACTGGGGATGAGAATTGCCTGAGTTGTTGTTTTTTTGCTCTACAGGGAGAGTTCCACAAAAGAGTCTACTGGTTTCTCCCTTTTGAACTCATGTTTGGAAGAAGGTCAGGGCATTCAGATCACAAAGTAAAGGTGGGAGGAGTAATGGGAGATTCCTAAGGCAAAGAAGTCAGTAGTTGATTATGTTCTGTCATTCAGAAGGCGGCTTAAAAGATATGATGTGTGTGTTGTTCAGGAGAGCCTAGCAAAGGCTACTCCAAGCCACACAGAGCAGTTGGTATGATAAAGACCATAGGAGTCTTGTACTTTTGAGTTAAGGGGACAAAAGTGATGGTTTTTCTGCCTCTTTGCTCCAGACAAGCTGAAGGCTGACATAGGAAGGACAGCGATGTGATTGTGGGATAGAAGCTGGATGATGTTAGCTTATGCAGTAGCATTGGGAAAGGTCTGGGGAAAAGACCAAGGTTGTACATGTTAATATGCTGAAGCAGCCATATCTTTGAGAGGAGGATGGTGTTAGATAGCTTGACCAGAGAGAGGAGGAGGCGAGGAACCAGATTTAGGACAATAGCAGACCCCCTCCTCCTCCCTCACCAAGAAATCCCTCCCAGACAAGGTGGTTTGGACCTCCAGTCCTGTCAGAGCGCTTTGAGCAGTTGAAACAAGCCGTTAGTGTGTCTACTCTGTGCTCAAAAGCTCCTGAGGGATTTTTTTGACTTTCTGGCCCGAGTTCTTTGTTGCAACTTGGCAATGCACTCCAGACTCTGCAGGATGGGGCTGTTCTAATGCAAGAGTGGGAGGGCAATCTTCAGACGTCCAAGTGCCTATCTAGGCAGGGAAACTGATCCCCTCGGGGAAAAACTTGTCTTCAGTACAAAAAAAGAATGTTTATGCTTGGTGTATGGGCACTCGGACAAAACCTCGACCTTACTTGTGGGGCAAGAATTTGCTCCTGTGACAGACCATTCATCCCTCCAATGGCTGCAGACCATGAAGAACTCAAACGCTAAGCTGCAGAGAGGTGGTCATGGAGGATTCAGCGGAATTCAACATGAAGATTGAACACATTGCTGGGCGTAACAATGTGGTGGCAGATTTCCTGGTCCAGGAAGGACATGGACTCATGAAGCTTAATGTCTGTATGTTTCCTAATGTATCTAGCTGCAAATGACATTACAGCTTGGATTTGCTGCAGAGCATGCTTCTGTAAAGAGGTGCTCCTCAGCCTGAATCTTAGGAGGAAGATGTGGGAGAAATGGCTCCTCCCCCCTTTGAACTCCTTTACCTATTTCCATCCTCTCCTTCCCCAACCCAGGTACCAGAGATTTGGAGGACTTACGAAATCCCAAGAGAAACATCAGGAAATGCTACCTGACCTAGGGGAAATGATATCTTGACCCAACCTGACCTGGTCAAAGTTGAGGGGTGGGGTCTGGGATCCTGGAAACAAATTGAGGGAAGAGAGGGCTGCAGGTCTCTTGGCTCCAGGTCTCTCTGAGAGGGAGCAGAGCTCTTGCTCTAAACTGGGAAGGCGGCATCCATTTTTTCTGGACCATGTGCTCCAGCCAGGTAATGTGAGCTCTTTTGACACTGGCAGCATTTTAAGCTCCCTAAGGACCTACTCCTGCTTTCTACCATCTTTAGCCAGAGTATGTAGTAGTGATAGGAAAAGGAAAAGAGGATTTGCGTTTTATCTCCTTTTTATTTTGCTTAACCCTTATAAATCACAATGGTGTGTGCTAAAACATATGGTAATCATTTTCTTTTTAATAAATACTTTTTTAAAACCTTTAGCTGTGGAGGAAAGTTCTCTGTACCACTTGTGCCCTACTGTCTTGGACGACCCAGCTAGTTAAACAGGAGGTAGAGGAAGGCTGAGCAGCTTTTCCTCCAGGATCCTCCAGTCTACCCTGTGGAACCCAGGAGAGGGGAACCAAAAGAAACTGGGAGGCAGGGGGGGCCTGGCACGGTTGGAAAGGAAGCTGGGAAATCCTGGATCTTCCCCAGCAGGCAGTCCTCAACTGATCAGGTGGTGGCAGCATACCCAAAGAGAAAGTTAGCCCTCCCCAGGAAAAGTTGGTAACTCCTGGGGGTGTGCAGAGTGTGAAATAGGGCCTGCCAGCCAAAAGCAAGCCCGTTTCGCCACACAGGGAAAAGAAGGGAAGAAGTTTGTAAGCTGCTTTGAGACTCCTTACAGGAAAGGAAGGGGGGTATACATCCAAACTCTTCTTCTTCTAACCAAATATAACCAAAAATATGTCCATCTTTTTGCTGTAATGCATTTCTGTTCATTAAGTTCTTATCCCCACACTAATCTGCAGAGTTGATTACCAGTATAAATGGGCAGACTTGGGGGGGGGGGGACCATGTATATCTGAACCACATTTTGTCAAGTGTGTACGTCCTGTTATTTGGGACTAGCTGCACAATCCTGTGCAGAGTTACTCCAGCTGTACAGGATTACGCTGCCTGTGGTTCAAAAACTTCCTGTGACCTTGGAGAGAAGGACAAGGGAGGGGTGTGAATCACAAACATGTTTAGTGATGTGGGTGTCCGGTTCTGCTCCACTTGTCCTATGGAAGATACCACTTTAGCAGCAATAACACAAACCTTCATTTTTTTACTGCACAGCCTGATGTTCAGGTTTTTGAAAACTTCATACAAAATTTCATGGCCACCAGTCACTGCTATATATATATTCTGAAGTCATTAAATGCATTTCAGTGAGATTTATGAGTGCTACTATTGAATAGTAAATAGGTGACCAATTGCAACTCCAATGTTACTTGTTAGAAAAACTGGCGATAATAAAATCGCTGAAATTCTCCAAATTAAGGAGAGAGCAAGTGATGTATGGTTTTCTATCCTGCATTTCAGATTTAGTTCTGATTCCTGTTTCCAAACACACCTACAGATGCTGCACAGACTCCTTACTACAGACTTTCATTCCATCATCCTTAAAGACGATTTGAAACTTCTGAAAAGAACTGGGTCACATGGATAGATTATATTAAGGAAGATAAGGATAGCCGTGTCTTATGTATAGAACGTTAACACTCTACACAAAGTTGAATACCAGTTATAGAATTTTGCTTGGTTCATGTAATGTTGATGTGCAAAAAATACGAGTCTGTGATGTTTCATTGTAATTGACGTGGGTTATTTTATCGATGTTATTTAATTGAAAAATACGTAATAAAAATAATTTTCAAAAAAAGAAGAGTTCCTCCCTAACTTCTTCAGTATTTGTACAGAGAGCATCACCTCAGATCTAGTTGTGGGTCTTCCCTAGGGCTGCCAGCTTTGGACTGGGAAACACATGAAGATTGTGGAACCTGAGCAGGCAAGGTTTGGGGAAGAGGTAGAAAATGAAGGTTTGTGCCATTGCAGCTAAAGTAGTATCTTCCATAGGACAAATGGAGCAGAACCAAGTAACCACATCACCAAACGCATTTGTGATTCATAATGCCGTAGAACCCACCTTCTGAAGCAGCCATTTTGCCCAGGTGAACTGATATCTGTCACCTGCAGATCAGTTGTAATCCCAGGAGATCTCCAGCCATCACCTGGAGGTTGGGAACCCTAGCCCACCCTGCCAGCATATAAGTGCATCAAACAGAACTTGTACCTTTCCTTTTAAATGTCCCCTGCATCCCAATTACCTTTGACTTTCAAGGATGGTAGCTCATAGTCCTTCCCCTATGCAGCTTATTTATTTGTGTCCAAAACACTAAGGAGTCCAAAATTAATTGCTGCCCCAGCAAGGAGATGGATGGGACCTTCCCTGCCGGCCAGGTGGAGTTTATTTTACTGGGGAATCCAGGCATGCAGGGAGGTAACAGCACAGCAGAACGTGACAGTTAGATGCATCGTCTCTGCCTGTATAGCTACCGGAATGCATCGACTCAGCAAAGGATTATTATCTCCATGGTTCAAGAGAGCTGGAGATCTAACTTCCATTGGGGAATCCAATTGTCGAAAATCTCCCTCATTATGTTCTAGATTGTCCACTTTATGCAGAGCCCAGGAACAAATTTATTGTTAAAATAATCCCTGGCAATCTTGCTTCAGCTGTCAATAAACGGATATACTGGCTGTCTGATACTGAGCCTTACGGGTCCTACGGAGCAGCTCTCTCTGCACTGGCAGCAAGGAAGGTTAGAGCCAAAGGGTGCATAAGGAAAGTACCTACTCTGAGCAGCTGGAAATGTTTTATTAATGAAAGATTGTACTTTAACATATATGTGTCAATGTTAAATCTGGTTCTCTCTTTCTCTTTTCTTTTTTTCTGTATTGCATTGTGAAGGCCTTTGGCCAAGTACAATCAAATTTTACTACTACTCCAATAGGGGAAAGGAAGGAAGGAAGTGCAGTTGCTGAGGTTTAGCCATAGAAGAAAGCTGCAGACAAACGTAAGGTGACCAGCCGTCCCGATTTACTGCCAGGACACTCCAGCACTTGCGTGATGTGTCCCACGATCACGCAATTTGGCATTGTCCCGATTCCCAGGCAATGTGATCCTGTCAGCGTAGCCCTTGCGCGTACAGAATCACACTACCGCTTGTAACAACACAAGCTTCCCCGTCCAGGAAACAGGAAAGGCCCAGAAGGCACTTTCTGTGGCCGCCAAGGAGTGGCCTCCCCATGCTGCCACTTAGGGGGGGAACCTTCATGAGGCGCTTCCTGTTTCTTATTTAGGGCGCCCGGCGCAAAAGGCACCGAATATTAACTGCATGTAGTCTTAGCCGCCCTAGCTTTTCAATAGTAGAAATCTGGTCACCTTAGACAAACGCCTTTTCCTCATCAACGAAAGAAGCCTCTTTATTCCAATAGACTAGAACAGGTCACACCCCTATGAAAAGTTCTTGGTTGCTCTAGTTCTTCGGAGCTTTATTCTTGCTGCTCCAACTACATGCAGAGCTCTGCAGAGGTGGGCCTGAAGCCTTTTGCCGCTCTTAAACCACTCTGATGGTGATATGACTGGATGACCCAGGGGATCCAAGAGGAAACTAATCCATATGAAAAAAAATGAATGATTATCATGCAATAACAGGTTTTTTTGCACCTCTGCCAAAGTGACCTCTTCCCTATTGATCAGAACAGTCAATGAGCTTAGGAATAAAAAAATTCCTTTTTTCTTTCCTTATTTGTTTTTCCTTTTTCTTCTTCAGGTTTAATTATCTGAGGTAGATAAGCAGCTGCAGACCAATTAGAAGACAATTACCCACTGTAATCAATGCTGGTTTGAAAAGAAGGAAGACAGGGGAAGCTAGACAAGGCATTTGAATACAAAGCAGAACTTATGGCTGTGGACAGCCATCCTGAATCTATGCCAAATGCAGAAAGTTCCTGGTGGCCTTTACATATTCCTCTGAGCCTAGTAATAATCGTGTCAGGACCACCCAATATCAAGGAATCACATGTTTGGTTTTATACAGGACAATTATAAACAAGGCAGACATGATGCATTAGTTTTGCCCCATCAGAAGTAATGACAAATGGCCAGTCCTGCACTTCTGAAGTTTAAAAGTACCATTTGTGCATTATTTTCATTCGGTTGGGAGCGCAGAGACCCCTTCCGCACATGCAGAATAATGCACTTTCAATCCACTTTCACAATTGTTTGCAAGTGGATTTTGCTATTCCACACAGTAAAATCCAGCTGCAAAGTGCCTTGAAAGTAGATTGAAAGTGCATTATTCTGCATGTGCGGAAGGGGCCCTAGTCCTGAGATCCACAGTGGCTCTTATTGGCCCTGACTGACAGTTATGTCAACCAACAGACCAATTTAGAGCTGAATACTGAAGCCCTCTTGTCCCCATCCTCCTCATCTCCTTCTGAGCAGTAGATATCTCCCCTCAGCTACTCCTTGTAAGTGGAAGGTATAATATTCTTGTTCTCACTGTTTTGAAGGAAGGTGCTGTGCAGTAGATACTTCATTTCCCCAACATGTCCTGGCTAGTAGTGAGGATTAATTCAGATGGATTGAAATTGGGGGAATCATGTGTGTGGTTGCCAATTTTAGAATTGTCTCTTAATGTCTCCTAATAACTCAGTAGCAGAAGGGACACTGCAAGATTGACCAGCACTCACTCCCGAGCCTCCCCTTCCTGCCAGTATGAATGAGGATGAAGCAGCTGGCAATTTAATGTGTGTGAGGAACAGGAAATCCCTCCTTTCCATTCTCAGTGCTGCTTATAGGGTTAGATTGTGGCCTTCCATGGATCACACCCTGCCTGGTGCCTGACTCTCTTACTGTTTCTGCAGTTCCTAGAAGGCAGCAAAAACCAAGAAGTTTACTGAGTTCCTGGGTGACTGATGGGTTATGATTTCCTTATTATTTGATTATGACATTTATATGCCACTTTTCCTCTATCATGGATTTCATGATGGTCCCTCAGGTAGGCACTGACCAGACCTAGACCTGTTTGGGTTCATCAAAGTGCTATATTGTGTGTTCTCCAACCAGGCATACGGGTTTTTTTAGGGGAACAGGTGGTCCCAAATCATGGAAAATTAATTTACCTATAATGTGCCAAAAACTCAAGGAAAGCATCCTCTAAGAATGGTTTGTTTATTTATTTATATTTATATCCTACCCATTCCTGACCAGAGGTGGGTTCAGAGCAACTTACACACAGAGGCCCCTTCCGCACACGCAAAATAATGCATTTTCAAACCACTTTCACAACTGTTTGCAAGTGGATTTTGCCATTCTGCACAGATTCAAAGAGCATTGAAAGCTGTTTGAAAGTGCATTATTCTGCATGTGCGGAATGAGCCAGAGTTAAAACAGTCACAATTATAGTAACATAACAATATAATTCTAAAATTTCATTCCTATACAGATGGTGAACTATTTAGTAAAAACCCCAGCCTAAAAGTTGTTTCACCATCATAATTCATTCTCTAATTATCAGGGTGGGAGGAAAGAGGTACACCAGATGGAAATGCACAAGATGGTATTGGTGTTTGGGAGGCTGGCTTTTTCAGTTGGAAACACCCCCCCACCCAAATTTTCAACTTCCTTGAAAGTTCACCATAAATGATAAAAGGCTTTTCATGATGTTCACATTCCAATTCTTCCTGTTTTTGCAGTCCAAAATCCCAACAGGGTGTTTTCTGAGCCTCAAAATGCTGCTGAAGGCTCAACTTTGGGGTCCCCAGAATTAGGCCTGATTTGAAAACTGCTGTATGAATATGTACGATATTTATCCACTTCTAATAGATTTCAAAGTAAAGTTACAAAACATCCCACAGAATGTTCCCAAAGTGAGGGGGAGGAGTCTGGCGACTTACCCAGAAATACTTGGAACACAAAGCGGTAAAACAAATATTGCTCACACTGTCTAGATACCAATAACCCTTTTGTCCCATTAAAATGCATAGATGTATATGGCATCTATAACCAAAACAAATTTCACCTAGCGCAGCATTTCTTCTGGAGTCTGTATAAAAAGAGGGTCATGTGAAGGAGAAATGAAAAAGGGAATTGAGAGAGTGGGTGCAAATGCTTCCTTTATCCCTACAGTCTCTACTTTTCAGCACTTATGCCTAACTTATTGTCTCCCTTTTGGCTTCTCTTTACCTTTGTGGGAGATCTTGGGGGTAACATTTAAAAATTTGTTAGTGGCCCATTTTACATGGAACTGTTAACTCAGGGCTCTTAGCTGCACAGCAGGGCTGTGGTGTAGTCTCCATGCATTTCTCTGTTTACACGTGAGCAGCCATTCACTGCCTGCCCTGTAGCTGCTTGCTGAAGTCCCAACAGGCCACTGCTTTTCCTGGTTCTCTTAACTCTGCCCATCACCTCTCTCTGAAAGGCACAGATATCATCATACTGTCAACTACCAATGGTAGTTGCAAGATAAAGGGTTTTATTACAGCCCTTTAAATTGCAGTTATATCAATATATTTGTGTCTGCAGTTATATCGATATTGTAAACCCCCCCCCCCGAAAGAGGCAAAGCAATTCCCTGAACCACACTCTGCTGATGAAGGGGAAGAACAAGTCCTAGTAGTGGGGAGGGAAAAGTTGTGCACATGGGAATGCGAGGGACTGGGAGGAGCTTGCGATGGGCAGCGGAAAGATGTTCAGAGCAAATCTGTGCTCATTGGCAAGTCTCCCCCACTCTGGCACCAAAGAAAAGTAAAGTCTTGCTTAAAGTGGTATCACTGGGCATAAGCAGAATGGAAACTTTAAGCAGGGCTTGGGGAAACACATCCGAACAAGACATCTTGCTGTGGCAATCATTTGCTCCTGACATGCAGCAGGCACTTGGTGCATAATGGGCCAGTGTGAGTTGCCAGCATTGACCCAGGTCTTCAGAGTTAAATTTGAGAATGTCTGTATGAATGGAGGTTGGATGGGAACAAGAAGAGCATAAGGAGGGCACTTCTAGTCCTGTATCCTGTTTCCCACAGTGGCCATCAGATTTCATTGGAAGGCCCAGAAGCACAGCATGGAGACTAAGGCAACTGCAGCTCTCCTTCAGTTGCTACCCACGAGCCATGCTGCTTTTGAACATGGAGATTCCTGTCAGCAACCAATGGTAGTAGTAACCATTAATGGATGGCTCCAGGAGCAGCAGTGGCGTAGGAGGTTAGGAGCTTGAGTATCTAATCTGGAGGAACTGGGTTTGATTCCCCGCTCTGCTGCCTGAGCTGTGGAGGCTTATCTGGGGAATTCAGATTAGCCTGTGCACTCCCAAACATGCCAGCTGGGTGACCTTGGCTAGTCACAGCTTCTCGGAGCTCTCTTAGCCCCACCTACCTCACAGGGTGTTTGTTGTGAGGGGGGAAGGGCAAGGAGATTGTAAGCCCCTTTGAGTCACCTGCAGGAGAGAAAGGGGCGATATAAATCCAAACTCCTCCTCCTCCTCCTCCTCCTCCTCCTTCTTCTTCTGTGTTTTGTCTGAAGTACACATGAGCATAAGGTACAAAGTTTACCTTTTACAGGCTGCAGGAGAGGAGGTCTGTTGTGAACTGTAAATGACATACAGTAGAACAATTATGTTGTTTTCCTGAGCGTATCATGGACCAAAATGAACAAATAGCCTTTTTGTTTTGAAATCAGTAAGGGACAGCTCAGGCTGTGCTTCTGTGATTGGAGAACATAAATGGCATGAACAAAGTCTGTATTTATTTGCATCAGTGATAAATTGGGAGGTTTTTTGCCAGACCGATATTGTGATGCATAAAATTTGTCAGTATAGTGTAAAATGTCTATCAACAATGTCAGCTGGAAAAAAAGTCCCCCCTTCTCTTTCTCATCCATTTCCCAGATCGTTTTCCTGTGAGCAGGTGTGACCACAGGATGTCAGTGGCACAACAAGCAATCAGTTCATTGACTGCCTTTTGCTAGAAGGGGCAGACGCTCAACAAAGGCCTGCAAAATCCCTGTATGATGAAGAGAACAGCACAGCTGAGCAAAGGAATTGCAAAGCAAACCTGATACTTTGCTCAAGTGTTGAAACATGAATCAGCAGGTGGGGGCAGGAAAACCCAACTGGAACTCTCTCGCATGCGCATGGTTTGGGTGTATTCCATGGAATACGACAAAACTTCCAGAAGAGAGTCAAGAAAGAGTTGTGTGGAGGGAAGCTCATGAAGCAATGTGCAAGGAAAGATCCTTGAAAGACATGATTAGTAGCAAATGAGATATTGTGTGTGTGTGTCATAAAAACAAAGGGAAGAAAAACACTTAAATTCATTTTAATGGGAGAATTATCCATTCTCAATGCAACCTAAATATTCCCCACAGCAACTTACCAAAGAAAAGAAGCACAACTTTTAATCCATAAACTATTTTTAGTCTCATCTTAAACAGTTACACCCATCTTTCCACTGAAGTGAATAGGCTTAGAAGACTGTAACTGTTTAGGATGGCACTAAATGACGTCTTGCAGTACATGTCAGGAGCTGGATGAATAAAGGTGCCAGACAGTGAAGGACTAGTCATAAAAACCAGTCACCCTTCGGCTTGGAGATTCGGGTGCAAAAAATACTGGATTCGGCCTAAATCTGGACGAATTCAGGCATATTCAGGCCAAACGGCTGAATATGTCCTGCCCGAATATGAACGAATGCGAATGCAAGGTATTTGGGCTTTGGGGGGTATTTTTTGGTGTTTTTTGCATTTCAGCCTGCAGGGGTGCATTTTTAAAGCTAGCAGCACTACAATTTCAGGGTATCATCTGGAGACTGTCCTGATGATACTACTCAAGTTTGGTGCAGTTTGTTTCACAGGGGGCCAAAGTTATGGACCTTCAAAGGGGTAGCCCCCATTCCCCATTGTTTCCAATGGGAGCTAACAGGAGATGAGCCAAACTTCACCAAACCCAGGTGGTATCATCAGGACAGTCTCTGGATGATACCCTGAACTTTTGGTGTTGCTAGCTTTAAAAATGTGCCCCCTACAGGCCGAAACATGAAAAATGCCAAAAAATCAGACGGACCCGAATTTTTCGGGTATATCCAAATTTTCGGCTATATCTGAATACATTATTTGTCTTATTTGGGCATAGAGATAATTTTATGTCTGAATAAATCTGACTCCTAATTTTACCAAATTTCTAGGGTATTGACCAAGCCTAGTCACCCTGCAACGTACTTTGCACGTTTACCATATCAAACCTAAGATGGTTTAAGTTTATCACTAAGAATATAAAATGTGGTTGCAAAACAAGTGTATCAAGTCACTATCATTGTGACTGGCAATGGTAATGACTGGCTGCAAAGAAACCATCCCCAGCCTTTTTGAACCTATGAGCACTTTTATGTACTTAATTTATACCCCACCCTTTCTGGTGTGTATGTAATATAAGTTAAAACCTAGAATAAAACTATAATAACTGATAAGATGCAAGATGGCATTCTAGTTTCCTACCTACTGTATAAAATATTGATTATACCTAATGATGAGCTAAGGAGTTGAGACAAGAAGAAATGAAAGAAAAAGAAAAAAGAGATTATAACCCTTAAAGCGAGAAGAAAAGAGAAAGAAAGAAGAAAAGAAGAAAGAAGAACGAAAGAAGAAGAAAAGAAGAAAGAGAAAAGAAAAGAAAGAAAAGAAAGAAAGAAGAAAGGTTATGTTACAAAAAAGAAAGAAAGTTAGTTGTTAAGAAAAAAGAAAGAAAGAAAGAAAGAAGAGGGAAGGAGGGAAGATAGGTCAGCTGATCTGCAAACAGTTGCTGCCTCAATCATATGCCCGGTGGAACATTTCCATACCACAGGGCCCAGGTCTCAGAGAGTACCACCAGGCTGGGGCCAGCACCGAAAAGGCCCTGGCCTTGTTTGAGGATGGCTGGATCATTCTGGAGCCAGGGACAACCCAGCAAGTTGTTTCCTGAAGAGTGTAAAGCTCTCTGTAGGATATATCTGAGGAAGCAGTCCTACAGATACAAAGGTCCCAGACTATTTAGGGCCTCAAAGGTAAATACAAAAACCTGGAACCTGATCCAATATCCAGTATATATGCCCTCTCTGAAGTCCCTGTCAGGACCTGTACCGCCGCATTCTGGACCAGCTAGATTTCCAGAGCAACTTCAAGGGCAGCCCTGCATTAGAGCGAGTTACAGTAGTTGAGCCTGGAGGTGACTGTTGAAAGGACCACTGGACAGGTAGGGGGCCAGCTGCTGGGCTTGGATAAGATGGAAAAACCCTATCTTGGATGTAATTATGATCTTGGCTTTTAACAAAAGGGAAGCATCCAAGGAAGAAGAAGAGTTTGGATCTATACCTCACATTTCTCTCCTGTAAGGAGTCTCATGGTGGCTTACAAGCTCCTTTCCCTTCCTCTCCCCATCACAGACACTTTGTGAGGTAGGCAGTACTGAGAGAGTTCTGAAGAACTATGACTAGCCCAAGGTCACCCAACAGGAGTGTAGGAGTGGGGAAACACATCTGGTTCACCAGATAAGCCTCTGCCACTCAGGTAGAGATGTGGAGAATCAAATCTGGTTCTCCAGATTAAAATCCACCTGCTCTTAACCACTACACCACGCTGGCTCTTGACTGGGGTAGCTGGTATCAGCTGTACTTCTCGAAAGTGAGGAGCTGCATCCCCTGATCTGAATGAGCCCAGCCTAGCCACAGGACCTCTGTCTTTTATGGGTTCAATTTCAGGTGGCCCCACAGCTTCCAGGGATGTGTCCAGGTCACATGTGGCAGTATCCAGCTAGACATACATTAGCAGATACAGCTAGGTGTCATCTACATATTGATGGCAACCTAGCCTGAAGCTTCTGACTAGCTGGGTGAGGGGAGACACATGTTAAAGAGCATCAGGGAGAGGATCACCAGTTGTGAGACCCTACCCACCAAAGGATGTCATGTTGAGGGCCTCTCCCTCAGCACCATGCTCTGTCCCCAACTCTGGAGAACAAGATCAGCCATCGAAAGACTGTTCCACATAATCTAGTGTCAGCAAGCTCATGGGTCAATAAACTGTGGTCAATCATGTCAAGTGCTGCTCAGTGATCTAATGGCAACTGCAGCGCAGACCTACTCTAATCCAGCTGTCTGTGGAGATTATCTGTGAGGATGACCAGCACAGTTTCTGTCCCACAGCAAGGTTTAAAGTCAGACTAAAATGGATCCAATACCAATGTGTCCTCCAGGAAGGCCTGAAGCTGCTCCGTCACGGCCCTCTCAGCAACCTTACTCAGGGAACACAAATTCAAAACAGGATGGTAGTTGGCCAGATCTAAAGGATCTAATGCTGGGTTCTTTAGCAGCAGCTTCACCACTGCCTTCTTAATGATTCCTGGAAAGTCCCCAAACTCATGGAAAGATTGTAATCTCTTTCAGGGAATCTTGTGCTCTGTGCTGGTTTCAACCAGCCAGGATGGGCTCCGATAAGTAGGCAAGGGATTGATCTAGCGGACAGGACCCTGTCTGCATCAGCCCAAAAGAGCCATCTGAACTGATTTAATATTGGATTCAAAGATAGTCAAGGATCCTCAAGTTTGCTCACTGTATCAACACTGGTAGGGAAGTCATGGCCATGACAAGACTCCATCTGCAAAAAATCTTGCAGAAGCCTCACAGTTAATGACCAGATTTCTAATATTTTGAATATCCTTTGGCAGGGATGGAAGTGATCTAATTACCCAAAGCAATTGCACTAGGCATGGCATTTTAGACACAATAGAGGTTGCATAATAAGCTTTCCTTCTAGCCTTCAGCGCCATCTCATAGGATCTCAAAACTGACCTTTAGGATGTTCTTGCAGTTTCGTAATGAGTCTGCTGCCAAAGTCATTCTAGTCATCTGAGCTTCCACTTCTTCTTATCTATCTATATATTGTTCACCGCCCTGAGCCCTTCGGGGGAGGGTGGTCTATAAACCCAATAAATAAATAAATAAATAAATAAATAAATAAATAAATAAATAAATAAATAAATAAATATTCTTGGTGGCCAAGTTGGAACAGAAGTGAAGAGGACGTCAAAGAGTGAACCCGTCAATGGCTTTTGAAGATGGTTATACCCATCTATCATCAGCTCATCCAATGAAGCACCAGAGGCAAAGGGAGGTATTGGATCCTGCAGAGCATTCTGGAAACTGGTTTCCACTCCCAGTGAAACGGGCCTTCCACATGACACCCACCAATAGTTTGGGAAGCTCCTTCATGTCTGCTGCTGCTGAAATGATAATTAACTCACCCTATGACAAATTCCTTCAGTTTTCTAAATGCAAAAATCCTATATACCGTAGTCTAAAATCCATCACCCCCACACGCACGCTTCTATGTTAAGCCTATAATACTACAATAAACTAATTAAACTAACATGAGCTCCTGTGGTAATAACTGAATATTCTATCTTATCTAGAGCTGTAGCTAAAGCTCCACTCTCTAATTTTGCTATGGCCCTACTTCTTACGTGGGATCAATGTAGTCTGATAATATTTAATATCTATTTCCCCCCAAAGGGTAAGAAAACAGTTATTGAAAATAACTGGCAGGATTTTGATAATTATTTACTCCAAATTACTTGCTTTAGAACTTTTACCCCCAGCTCAAAGTTCTAATAGCTGGGGACATGAGCGCACGTACGTATGTGGGCCCTAATGATGATTTCAGCTATTATCCCAAACCTTTAAAACCTGTGGCCCCGACAGTAGGGGAAAGGAACCAGGGTATGCTAACTCAAAATGCATATCCAAAGATCTAAAAAGTGAATTATCTGCGGGAATCTGTTTGTATAAACTATGCTTACATGGAGAGCCCTGCATATTTTTAAATGGGACTTAATGGGCTTGATGGGGATGTCCCAGGAGGAATATCATACTTTTGTAACAGAGTAGAAAGGACTGTTAGCACTTGACTATATGTTGGTTTGTGAATTCCTTGATTACAAAAAGTCCGAGTAATTTTGGTTTTGCCATATATGGAGAGGTGATCTATTTACCACTTTTTTTACAGATCAAAATATATGTTCATCCCAACAGCGGCTATTATACCCCTCAGAATTAGAAACCTTAGGTAAAAAGAATTCGATTGGTCCCCAACACTTGCAGATCTTAAGATAAAAGAAGTTCTCTCTAGTGAAGTAGGGGAAGGCTGATACAACAAATAGAATGAAGTAATTCACCTATCCAAAGACCCTTTAAAAAAAAAGTCAAATAGAATCATATAAAACTAAAGATCAGAGATTCTTACAATAACAAAATAATAACAGAAATGGCTCAAGATACCTAGATATTTATTCAAAACCTTGGTTTTGATGGTGAAAGTGTGGCAAAACGAAAAAAAGAGATCTTATTGCGGCTTTCTCATACCTGACTATGTGCAATTATGAAAATAAAAGTAAAGGGCCCATGCACTATTAATTAACAGAAAAAAGCTTATAGAGATAATGCTAAAGAAGGAAAAAAGCAATACATTAAAGAAATCTTGTAAGAACTTATATTTTGCAACTACTCAAAGGAATTCTAGCCAGTTTTGGAAGATGATTGCAGCACTGCAAACAAAGGGGCCCCATCAGTTTGGGACACCTGTGATTCCCTGACAAATGGGTATCTTTCCAGGGAGAAACTTTATGAAAGAGTGATAAACAAGGAGACCTTCAAACCAGAATTAACCTCTCCTAAATCAATGGCCACGGATTTACAACACAGAAATAAAATCTTGCATAAACACTTAAATTTACAGGAAAGCCCCAGGATTAGAATGGAATCCCATACAGAGAGTACTGAAAGAGAATACTAGAACTGGTGGGAGGCTCCTTTCCTGGCAACCTTATTTACATATATAGACAAAACGGGTTGCATACCCAAGTTAGATGGAACACAACAGTTGTTGTCCCCTATCTATAAAAAAAAATTAAAATGAACGAGGAATTATAGACCCATCCAGTCCTTCTGAATGTCATAATAAGCAAATTGTATGCAAGACATCTAACAGAAGAAAAGTTTGAAGACAATGGCTAGGGGCGAGAACCCGCGATGGCTCCTAGAGCAGGCAGGTTTTAGGGAAAGGTAGAGTCCAATAGATGAACATCACGTTAACACTACAACATCTAATTCAGAAAATATACAGCTGGCAAGGTAACGTAAACATATATTGCCTTTATTGATCTTAAATCTGCCTTTGACTCAATTTCTATGGAAACTTATGGCAGGAAACTAGAAAGGAACTAACATAGATAGGGAATGTACTCTAATCAAATGCTCTATATGAACAATCTGCCTTGAGAGTTAAGTTGCAACACAAGGATACCTTACTATTAAATATGGACCTATAGAGGAGTCAGACAGGGTGTATATTATCTCCAGCATTTAATTTCCATATAAATGGTGTAATAGCACTATAGAAAACTGTAGACTCACATCCACTTCAAAATCAATACGATCCTCCCAATTCTATTATAGCAGATGATGCTGTTCTAGTATGAGAACTCCAGTTGGGATCTTGGGAGGGCATTAGCTGCATTCTCAACTTATTGTGAAAAGGAAAGAACTGATGAAAATTAACATAAATAAAACAAAGTGATGGCATGTGGAAGCGCCCTCCCAAAGATCTTGGTCAATAAGCGGAAACAGACTAGAATAAGTTGACAAATTTAAGTATTTAGGTGTAAGTGGTTCCAAAACTTCCGGGGAGCCATGTTACTCACTGTAATATGATAGCGGCGAGGTAGAAAGACAATATATGCAGTGTTGAAGTTCTTCACATTACTAAAGGGAGGGTTTCCTAGAGTACCAGCAGCACTAAAAATTATACCAAGCTGAAATATTGACACAACTTCTATACGATTGTCTATTTGGGGGATTACTGTCGAGTATGGCTTACAGCTAGAAGGCTGATCCAAATTTTTAAGAGCAATCCTTCAGCTCCTCCAGGAGTCCCAAATACATTTATTAGGCTTGAGAGAGCAGGAGTAATGAGCCTGAAAGGACAAAGATAATAATAACAACAGCATATAAGTGGATAAAGGATTACGCTGATTCAAATGGTCTCTGGCCCTTTCTGTAAAAAAAGATCATTATAAACCTAGGTGGGCTCAGAGAGATGGAGAAGTGCCTTAATAAATGTGGCCTTCATATAACATCCATATGATCAAAATTGGGATCAATTTAAAAGTGAACTTACCCAAAGAATCAAAGATGTATCCGACAGTCTGATCTGGCAAGATATTCAAAGATTTTTTCTCTATGCTATATACACAGAAATATATCACTGCCCCTGCTCCTTATGTTAACTTATCTGGATAACAAAGATCTAGGAGAGCTTTTTACTCTTGCAAGAAGTGTACATTTACCTTCTGTTGTTTTAGAAAGGAAGAGAATATCAAAAAAAGATACCAACTACGCTGCAAGGTTATGTTCTTGCTCTCTGAAGTCATAATGTAGAAACGACATAAGAGCATATGTTATTAAAGTGTCCCCTTTAAGAGGAAGCCAAAGGAAAAAATGTAATCCTGTCACATCTACTACACAAAATGACATATTATTGTTCTGATAAAGTTTGTTGTCCAAAACTATTACAAGATGGAAAGAAGAGGTATTACTAAATGGGTAGCAAAAATTCTGTCTATTCATTTATGAAAAAAGAAAAAATGATCTGAAATATGGTATCCCCTTGGAAGATATTTTATTTTTTTGTTTAGTATTCTTATGCTGTTTGGTGTGTTTACTAAGTATAATGATATATAGAGGGACACAGTGCTGGAATACGGGAGAGAGATCTGTATTCTTGTTTTGTTTGTTTGTAGATATTTTGGAGTCTTTGTAATACATCTGGTCATTGACTGTAAATAAAGTCTTCTTCTTCTTCTTCTTCTTCTATCTTATCCAAAATATGATATTGTGAGTCCCTTGTCAATGGTTATGTCGATAATTGCCTCCAGTTGAAAGAAACAGTCTCTTGATGTAGCATATGAAGAAAGAAAAAGAAAGCAGGCTCCTCTACAGCAGCAGTAGTGGTCTCTCCAAGGGTGAATCCCATGATGTATCAAGCATCAGTAGGGAGAAATAGACCGGCCCCACTGTTACAGGAGACATCCTGCAATTCCAGCTAAGCCACGTAACTGGAGCCAGGAGGCAAGCATTTTAAAAAAATCAGGCTTCTCTGAAGATTACAAAGATCTACTGGATTTACTCCCATCTACCAATCACCACAGGGGACTCAAACAGCAAGGGCTAATGATGCTAATTAATTAGCTAAGCCCCCAACTGCTCAACTGCCGAAATTCAAGGTCTCAAGCTCCAAGTCCTGGAGCCACCAAAGCACTGACAATGTGATCCCATGGAGATCAGAAGGATTGACAGACCAAGAGACAATGTTATTTAGTGGGCAACTGGCCAGACGGCAACTGTGAATAACCAACACACCAACTCCCCTGAGCCCTGGAGGCCCCATGTAGCCAGCTACAGTCTGAGCTCCTGTCAACAGGACAGTCAATAACTGAGTGGCAGCCAAAAAGAGCAGACTTACTGATCCCAACAGAAGGCAGTAGTCAGAGGTTGACTATGCACAGGTGTCTGTCATTCTGCAGGGGTGAATGTCCCTCAGGGCAAGATTTCTTGAATGGATGTATTTCCCCAAGCCCAGTGGTGGGATTCAGCTGGATCAGCCTGGTTCGGGTGAACCAGTTGTTAAAAGCCCCCTTACTCCCCCTTCCCTGGGGGGAGCGATGGGGCTTTAAGTGCCTTGGAGCCCAAGGCAGGGAGGAGAACCGAGCTGGGCAGCGCTGGGGTGTGTGAAGCAGAGGGTTCCAGCTCGGCTCTCCTCTCCACCCTGGGCTTCCACTGTGGAGAGGAGACTTGCCGAATCAGGAAGTGCTGGGGGAGGGGGGTGGACCAGAGGGCTGCTGCCTCCCATCTCAACCTCCATTGGCAGTGGCCAGGCCACCTCCGATGGAGATTGAGCCCGGGGGGGGGGGGACAGCAGCTGGTGAGCCTGCGGCTTGCCACTTGCCACTGGCTGGTGCTGCTTCCTCCTCAACCTCCATCGGTGGAGGCCTTTCTGCCTCCAAAGACAAGGGCCATCGCAGATGGAGGTTGAGCTGGGGAGGGGGGCACAGCACCTGCCGACTGCTGCTGCCTCCCACCTTTATCGAGCCACCATTGATGGAGGTTGAGTGGGGGGGCAGGCCTGCAAGCTGTTGCAACCCCCTCCCCACTCAACCAGAACCAGTTGTTAAATTATTTGAATCTCACCACTGCTCAAGCCCTGCATTGAATTTCCATTCTCCCCATGCCAAGAGACCTCACTTTAAGAGTGACTTTAATTTTCTTCACTGCCATAGCAGGGCTGATTTGCCAATGAGCGCAGCTTTGCTCTGACATCTTCCCTCTACCCACTGCCAGTCTACCTAGCTTTGCCCCTCCCACTTCCTTGGACGGAGCATGGAAAAGGGACAATTGGGATTCGATAGAGCGTTCCAAAGGCAGACCATGTTGTTCCAGGTGGTCTGTGCTTCGCCATTACTTTCTCCCTTCTTTCCCATCAGAGAAACAGTAGGCAGGCGGCAGGCGGCAGGCAAGGAATATTTTCAGGTTTATTATTTCAACGTTTGTTATTTATTTACATCATAATATTGATATATCAATATAAAAAGATAATCATTGTAAAAATGATGCTTTTTTGTGCATTTTCAAACCAGATTTTTGCCCCCTCTTCCCCCTCCCAGCAAAAAAGCACCAACATAATTGCAAGGGGATTTCTCCAGCTGCGGTTAGATAAGCACGTGTATTTGTAGCTCCTCCCCCTTGGTGAAAAGAGCACCTGTCCCTGAAATCTCCAAGTGATAAAAATTACAATATATGCTGCAAATATATTTGAATTATTATAGCTATTGGACTAGTAAAATGCGGCTTTTTTGGGGTGGGGGGAGGGGCTGTCTGATCACATTGAACAGGAAAACGCCTGTGGCAGACTGGAGCTGCCAAACAGAGTGGAGCTGCCAAACCAATGAACATGATGCCATTCAGCCCTGCGACAAGAAATGCAACAGGGCAATGGGTAACAACAGCAAACATGCCCTAAAACAAAGGCTGCACAGTGAATGCTACATCTGATCACGGTAAACTCCCCATGCGTAATAGGCCACTGTCTGTGATGACTGGTGTCACCTAAGTTATCACCAGAAATGGATGCTAGAGCTAAGTAATTGAAAAAGGCACCCTGGAGCCCCAGAATGCAGGGAGCACAAGAAGAAACACCAAATTATCTCAAGGCAAATTATCAGCTGCTATAATATAATCCCTATAGGAGAGAGAGAGGAAAAGTGAGGCTCAATTATATTTCAGCAACCAGAGCACACCCTAGTTAAGTGAATGCAGTTCTAGACTTCTTAACTATAATGTAGCTGGAAATGTACAGTAAAACTGTAAATAGTAGGTAGTAATAAAAGTAAAATGTAAAAGCTAGCAGCTGTAAACTTATCGTTACATTACTAAAACTTGCTGACCAGGAGCTCTGCATTAAATATTCCAGACATGACGCTATATACTTTTTGTAATGGTCACTCTGATCTCTTTGGAATTCTGATATACTGGGTGGTAGGCACAACTACAAAACGACTCCCGAAGGAGACAAATACAAATCAGCTGCCATGAGCGACAGAGCCAACCACAACATAGCCCCAGAGGCAAAGCCACACTCACATTCAGAGAAAGTCCAAGTACAAGGAAAAAGAGGGTAAGTTAAAATACACTGGGAAAGAAGAATAAAAGAATAAAATTAACACTGTGGTGGAAGCTGCCACTGAAACAGCACTATTTTAACCTACATAGGCAATCAGATCTCTCCTGACTAGTAATCAGTGGTGGCCCCATCCACACTCTGAAAACATTTGGCAGACACCAGATAAGGTCTCAGTGGGCACCAAAGTGTTTTCAGGTAAAATGCTGGAGATCCCTGGGCTACAGTGTCCTGATGAATATTTATTTCATGCCTAATCTTGGGTTTGATTCTGCATCATGTTTTCAATGATCCTTGGATTGCTAAATTAGAACCTGGAGGAATTATTGGGAAACCTTCTGCCCCAGGAAATCTTGTAAGGAAATCAGAGGCATCATCCCACTGGCTGGTCCCCAGCTGTGTCCACACCCACTCTGGCAAAGCACCTGGTTATTGTTAATAGTGGCCTTTCCATGCATCCAAGAAGCATAGAATGCCTTGGCACATGATGGACTACTTCCGTAAGGAGCACCAATAGAGGAAGGAACAGCTCCTTAGGCATAGAAAGGATTCTTTGTATGACTGAGTGAATTGAAGTATGCTTACTGTAGAATTCACACCCGTGGCTTAATTGTGCCACATATATCTGCAGAAGGTAAAATAGGATAGAAGGGCAATTGCTACCAAAGGCTGTTCTAGGATGCACTTCTTTAAGACAGTCAAGAAAACACCTAGAACATTTTGAGAATCATTGGTTTTAGGGTCTTCAGCTGCATTCTAATATTCTTATTCTGTAAAATTATGACAAGGTTAGTCAACTGTAGTGGTTGGATGAAAAACAGATGGGATGGGGCAGTTTTTGGCCAAATGAGCTTGCTAGTCTCTGGCTGCTACCCTGTCTTCTAAAAGACTAAAGAGCAGAGATTTGTATTATTTATTTAATTTCTGATGAGCATACATCAGCTGTCAAAATTTGCTACAATAGCAAATTCCTAAATGAAGCAATTCCAATGCTACAGTACCTTGAGCCTGAAAGTGAAAATCATTATATGAACGTAATTTTTTAAAATGCTGTTAGTCTTTATGATGAAAGGGTACTAAAACACCCAAGTTAAACGATAATGAGCTCAAATGTAAGATTTATTCAATCAATAGTAGGCAAAGATCAATTTATTCAGAGTGGAGGGTGATATTTCAAGCCTTATAGGAGCTGCAAGGCTGAGGTGCCAGAGGATTTCTTGCACTACAATTGGACAGCACTGTGCCAATGTGGAGGCAAAAAACTGTCATATTATTAAACATTCATTGCTTTGTAGTTTTGGGTGCTTTTACCAACTCCAGTTAAAATTTCCTTGATATACTGGGGAGGAGCTGTGACTTTGTGGGAGAGTAAGGATTCTCAAAGTGGGAGATACGGACCCCCCCTGGGGGGTGGAAACATTAAGGGGGGAAGGTCCCTTTATTCCCCATAGAGAACCCCCTTCCTGTTTTCCCAAGAGTTTGTGAAAAACAATCTTTGGAACTAAGGCGCCCCAAGGTTGGCGGTAGATAGCAAGAGAAAGCCACCTAGCTTCCTGCCCTACAAGATAACGGATGTAATACAGTTCTCATGGAACAGAAATACCAGGAGAAGCCTAGTGGTCTACAAAGCATGTGAAGCCATAAAGAAAAGATCAAGGAAAATGCACAGATGGCAGGGGATACATATAGCAGACTGGTTGCATATATCTGTCTAGCAGCCATAATTTGTTATTTTAAGCAGTTTCACGGTTCTGGGAATGCATCTCAGTCAGCTAGATAGCATCTCCCTGACAGCTTAAAAGGAAAAGCCACAACATTCTCCTTGCTGTGTAGGCCGCAGGGGTGGGGCGAGCCAAGGCAAAGCTCAGGTATGAACCAAAACAGCTGCTGAAGAATTACTCAACTTTATGGTGGACAATGAGGAAATTGAAATTGTTCAAGATTTTTAATCCGTTGGCTTTGTCATCAATCGAAAGGGAGATTGCAACCAAGAAATCAGGAGTTTGAAACTGGGAAGGTCAACTATAACTTGTTTCTTTCACTATAAATTCTTTTCACTATATATAGTGAAAAAATATATAGCTGGGATAGATCATTCTTGTGGCTGTTGCGTTTTATTTATTTCTCATTCTGGGCTGCCTTAGAGGCTTGCTGTGAGCAAGGAAGATAACACAGATATTCCTACTACAATTACAGCATTCTGTAATCACAATAGAACTTTACTCCCTAAGAGGAGACTGCCTGCTTCATGCCTGCATAAGTTCATGCTCTGGGTTTGCAAGATCCACTCAGGAGGTATGCCCAGAATAGAGATACTTGCAGAAATAAGAGGGTGGGGGGGCAATGATGGGCAATTGCAAATTGCAATGATGGGCAATTCTTACAGTCACACTCACTAGGACATAGGTGTCAAGCTCACGGCCCTCCAGATGTTATGGACTACAGTTCATGATGCTGGCAGGGGATGATGGGAACTGTAGTCCATAACATCTGGAGGGCCGCGAGCTTGACACCCGTGCACTAGGACATAGGAGTAGAGGGTGACTCCAGTTTTAATGCAGAGATGTGCCTTGGCTTTCTGGAGCTTGGGGTGCACATCACAAAGGCAGCAATAGCTCTATCACACTACTTCCAATTGTCATAAAAGCTATTTTCATTCTCCAGCTTACGTGTGCTCTCGGACTGTGATACCCATTTCAAGCCACAATAGGTTTGGAGCTAAAAAGTGAATTTGAGTAGATAGTTGGAAAATGGAATATCAGTGGTGTCCAGAAGTTTAGTCTCTTTAGGGGATATTAAATGCCGGAGGGCTGCTGAGGGACTGAAAGGAGAATGTTAAACAAAGAAAAGAGAGGAAAGGTTGTCCACTGATATAATTGACCAGTCTACTAATTAAAATTCCTGTCCCTTTGGGAGGGATGCTAATTGGGGCTAGGGGTTGTGTTTGCTGGACTTTACCTCAGCAGATTTGCCCGCATAAGCAGAAGGGTCTTGGGATAGAAGGGGGGGGGGAGAGTGAATGGAGAGAGATGCTGAAAGTTTAAAAAGAGTGAGGTTGGGGCCTCTTACAGAGGCTGAGGGGGAAGGCTGTTGCCTTACTAATAATAAATCCCCAAATTACTTTTGACAAGTGAAGGAGATTGGAAATAATGGGGTCCTTTGAAAAGCACAGAGTGCAAAGAAGGCAATGCATGAGATAATGAGGAGGGAAAAGACCCACATGGCCCCAGGCTATAGCTCTCCTCACCCATTCTTCACCTCCGTGCTGCAGGTGGCTCTCAAGCTAGAGTAGCTGAGGGAAGGGGCTACTGACAGCACACACCCCAAGGATGTGTAGATTGAAAGGCAGGCTGTGTATTGTGCATGTGGTGTTGATTGAGGTCATATCCAGCATGGGAAATGATCATGGAGGAGAAGTTTTTCCAGATTAGGCAGTACTATTAGGGGGAAAAAAAACCTCCAAGAAACATTTTAGGGACTTTTGATTGTACTTTTCATGTCCAAAGTCATATTTTAAGAGCTATTTTTTTGACATTTTGCAAAAAGCATTCCAAATTTAGTTTCACATTTCCCCCCTTAAATATGGAGTTTTCTCAGTCTTTGTGTCTGTCTGTTCCTTAGATAGCTAGAAAATTAGAAATGTGTACCTTGTAGCTGTTTATTTCTTATCCATTTACTGAGTTGTTAGTTAAATTGTTTCTCACCCTTCGAAGGAGTTCTGAGCATTGTTCTGGTACCAAACAGGTTTGGTCCTGCTCAGGTTCAAATACCAAACACTTCAAACCTTTGTCAGATGATCATAAAATCAGAGCATGCTCATGTGGAAGGCAGTTGTCCCAAAGAAAGCTTAATACACAGTACTTCAACAGCTTTCAGAAACCATGGGGATTCTCTGATCTGAAAGTGCAGTGAGTTTCGAAGAGGGAAAAATATGTGCATAATCCAGAATCAAACCTGAAGAGAGTCAGGTTCATCCATTTGCCCCCTCCAGACCCAGCATGTTTTGATCTATTTAAAATATTTTCAAAATGAAAAGCACATTTTTCTCTCCTGATGCAGCTTGATTTTATATACAGTTAAACATTTCTGCTAAACCTAGAGAAATGAGATTTGAACCCTAAAAATAGGGTCACTTCTGAGGCTATTTTGATTCTAGTGGGCTTCTGTAGTAGGGAACAAATAGGTCAATGTCAAGATAACATTTCCTTGGATGTACTTCTTTAAGACAGTCAAGAATCTGCTATGGTTCACCAGATTTTTTTAAAAAAAATTACTTTTAGTAATATCTCAGAAAGGCAAAATGCTGAGATTTTGATAATATGTGAATTTATTGGCACTGAATTAATGCACTGATGAGCACATGTTAAAAAGCAAATGATGAATCAACTGAAATTTCTTTAATGTGTCAACCTCTTTCTAACTGGACTAACAGAGAAGTCCTCACCAGGGGCATACCCTTCTAAATCTATTGAGGTCAATTGGGCTTAGAAGGGTGTAACTCTGCTTGGGATTCCACTACAAAAGTGCTGCTTTCACGTTGGTATTGTGACCTTCAGCAAAGTCCCCACTTCAAGTCACTCTGTCTTTTTATTCGGCTTATAAATCACAGGCAATCCAGATCCCCCAGCAGTGGCTTGGTGCCTGACTGCCAAGAAGTTTGGGGGCTTTAAGAGATCAGAGGCAACATTCCTAGCTTTGGTGAAAGAGCTGAGAGTTTAGAAGAGGAGGCATTAAACTGTCGGCATTTCACCTCAACAGTTTAGGGTCAAGTTTGATCCTTGACTGGGTTAGCTCTTTTACACTCTAACACGCTTGAGTCAAAGGAGAGCGTCTTCTCACTGTTGGATTCCAGCTGGTCGGAGAGGAATAAAAGATGGCTCAAGGAAAGAGCTGGAGATTCAGCGAGAAACAAATGCTTGATTAGGAAGGGAAGGCAGAGTCTGGCCTGACAGTGGAAACTGCTCTCATGACCCCTTTGAGAAACTCTTTCTTTCTTTCTTTCTTTCTTTCTTTCTTTCTTTCTTTCTTTCTTTCTTTCTTTCTTTCTTTCTTTCTTTCTTTCTTTCTTTCTTTCTTTCTTTCTTTCTTTCTTTCTTTCTTTCTTTCTTTCTTTCTTCCTTCCTTACCTTCCCCTTCCTTCCCCTTCCTTCCTTCCTTCCTTATTACCCTTCCCTTCCTTCCCCTTCCTTCCCTTCCTTCCTTCCACCTTCCTTTCTTTCTTTTCTTTCTTTCTTTCTTTTCTTTCTTTCTTTTCTTTCTTTCTTTCTCTTTCTTTCTTCTTTCTTTCTTCTTCTTTCTTTCTTTCTTTCTCTTTCTTTCTTTCTTTCTTTCTTTCTTTCTTTCTTTCTTTCTTTCTTTCTTACTTCCTTCCTTCCTTCCTTCCTTCCTTCCTTCCTTCCTTCCTTCCTTCCTTCCTTCCTTCCTTCCTTCCTTCCTTCCTTCCTTCCTTCCTTCCTTCCTTCCTTCCTTCCTTCCTTCCTTCCTTCCTTCCTTCCTTCCTTCCTTCCTTCCTTCCTTCCTTCCTTCCTTGATAAAATTATTACAGGCAAAATTAAATGCCCCCTTTGCAGACATAGTAATCTGACTTGTGGAAATATCACTGCGTCACTGCTGGGGATCATTAGAAAAGGAATTGAGAATAAAACTGCAAAGATTGTCATGCCCTTATATAAAGCAGTGGTGCAACCGCACTTGGAGTACTGTGTTCAGTTCTGGTCGCCACATCTCAAAAAGGATATTGAAGAGATAGAAAAAAAAAGTCTGTGCAGAGAAGGGCAACCATGAGGGGTGATTGAGGGGACTGGAGCACCTTCCTTGTGGGGAGAGAGGAGGCTGCAGCGTTTGGGGACTACTTTTAGTTTGGAGAGGAGACGGCTGAGGGGGGGGATATATGATTTGAAGTCTATAAAAATTATGCATGGGATAGAAAATGTCTGGACAGAGAGAAATTTTTCTCTCTTTCTCACAATACTAGAACCAGGGGGCATACATTGAAAATGCTGGGGGGAAGAATTAGGATTAATAAAAAGAAACACTTCTTCACACAATGTGTGATTGGTGTTTGGAATATGCTGCCACAGGAGGTGGTGATGGCCACTAACCTGTATAGCTTTAAAAGGGGCTTGGACAGATTTATGGAGGAGAAGTCGATCTCTGGCTACCAATCTTGATCCTCTTTGATCTCAGATTGCAAATGCCTTAACAGACCAGGTGCTCGGGAGCAACAGCCGCAGAAGGCCATTGCTTTCACATCCTGCATGTGAGCTCCCAATGGCACCTGGTAGGCCACTGCGAGTAGCAGAGAGCTGGACTACATGGACTCTGGTCTGATCCAGCTGGCTTGTTCTTATGTTCTTATGTTCTTATCATAGATTTAAAAACTAACTGAGGAATTGAATAGCAGCTCAGGAGACCCACTGTTCACGTTAGGAAGACACTGTGGAACTTCCAGATAATTTCATCATAGCAAGTCCCATGGTTCCTTGCTTAGTTAGGGTATCCACTGATGCATGAAGTCATGGTATTTTGTATGGTGTGGCTGAACAAGTTTTTAAATAAAAAAATAGCTTCTGCACATCTTTTGGAAATAGAAACTTGGAAACAACTTCCTGATAGCAATTTTACAGGTAATGGGTGCACACAGAGAGACACATACAGAGAAAGATACAGCCAGGTGATTGCCAAAACCCTCATTATACATAATGAAGAGGTAGCCTGTATGAGAAGGAGCAATAGCTTCAACCCAGAGCAATATGGGACAGCTGCAAACAATACTTGGAAATGCTGGGACAGAGAAGTCAGATTGGTAAAGCAGATGAATAGCATGTGGAAGTGACTGATCTCTCTCTCTCTCTCTCTCTCTCTCAGAAGTGACAATTTTATTGGTAGCAAAACAAATACTGAATAACAGCAATGAGAGTTCTAAAGTCTTGGGAGAGGGAAAAAAACAGCTGTTCTGAAACGCCTAGAAAATTGTGAGGCATTCTACTTTCCACATTTCTCTATTACATTTCTTGTATGTATAAAAAAAGTATCAGAGACTGGGTGTCTGTGGAAGAGATGCAATACAAACCTACTGCTATTTTACACTGTGATTTCCATTAAAAGGAGGGAGTGAGGAAAAAAAAGAAATCCTATATAGGATGCATCATTATGGCCTAACTGATAGAGAAATCAGAATGGGGTGGGGGTGGAAGCAACCAAACTGTTATTTCCTCAAGATTTACACCTGTTACAAAGGGCAAAAGATGTAACTGTAATAAAAAAGGAATCTTTTATAGTGATAAATGTGTCTTTCCCCTTCTTTTCTGAAAAGAAGGTTGTATATTGTGACAAATGTGTGTTCAGAGAAGTGGAGATGGCTCACAGTGCTCAGAAAGAAAAGCACATCACGAAGGGAAACTGGGATTTCCTGGGAGCAAAGACCGAGGAGGTAATGTTGTAAAATATATATGGATATATATATTCCAACATTACATATATATTGCAACATTATATTCCTTTCATTCCATCCTCTGTACAGAAGTTATCAGTTTCACATGTCTTCTTACAACGTGGTAGTCATTCCAGTGCACATTACTGTAAAAATTGTCATTTGTTGGGAGATTATTTACCTGTGATGTAATGGAAGCAGACAACTGCTATGTTCTGAGTAAATTACTTAATATTATTTGGCAGATTCTCAGATATTACTTGGCATATGGCTCAAATGTTCAAATGTTATAGATCAGTTCAGATAATATGGCGCCCTACCTGCACTGAAGATTGGGTGAGAGGGGGAAAGCACACTTTATTTTCTCACCCTCTCGACATGCCTGCTCTGCTTCTGACAACTAACAGGGATCCATGCTGTAGGGCCGTGGTGGAGAACCTTTGGCACTCCAGATGTTAAGGACTACAATTCCCATCAGCCCCTGCCAGCATGGCCAATTGGCAATCATGCTGGCAGGGGATGATGGGAAATGTAGTCCATAACATCTGGAGGGCCACGAGTTTGACACCTGTGCTGTAGGATGATGTCTGAATTTGGCCAAATGAGATATGCACCTCTATGGTCAACCTTTAAGTTTTAACTTTAGGACTCAACATGATTATATGTGGTTGAAAGTGCTGGCAAGTTGCAGATGACTTGTGATGACCCTGTAGGGGTTTGAAGGCAAGAGATGGAAGTGATTTGCCATGGCATGCTTCTGCATAGAAACCCTGAACTTCGTTGCTGGTCTCCAATTTAAATATTAACAAGGGACGACCCTGCTTCGCTTCTGAAGACTAGGCTAACCTGGGCTATCCAGGTCAGGCCATATGTATACAGAGCCTATATGTATTAGATTTAGTGAAAAGGAGACATTATACTTGTTGGGTTTTACTGAACAGAGAGGTGATTAACACACTGATTAAAAAGGATAACAGGTAAACGTTTATTGCATTTGGGATAGGAAAAAGAAGAAAGATAGCATGCTGCGTAGATAGCATGCTGCTATCTTTCTGTGTAGGAAGAGTGTCTCACACTAACTTCTGAGAAGAAACAGGATATTAGACCTGAGAGTATCAGCCTCTCAGGCAAAAGGTGACACAGAAGTACAGAACAGTCACTAACCTTACAGCCCTATCATGCTGGCCACTTGCCTGTCCCCTGCTGGGTCTTTTTCTCAGTTCATTTGCACATTAGACATTGCTACACCCAACAATACCACCATACAGACACTGGAGGAAGGGTGGCCATGGTAGAGGAGAAGGAGGTAAGGCATGCCTTCCCCTTCCTCCTGCTTCCCACTATATGTATAGCCACTGGTCATCCAGAGTGGCCCATAGTTACTACATATTAATGACTGTTTCCTTTTTCTTCATTCATTAATTGCATGTATTCATGCTTTAAGACAGGTTTACTCGTGACTCACCAAGTCATGTGAGCTCCCAAAGGCACCTGGTGGGCCACTGTGAGTAGCAGAGAGCTGGACTAGATGGACTCTGGTCTGATCCAGCTGGCTCGTTCTTATGTTCTTATGTTCTTAAGTCAGATTTAGCCCACTAGCCAAGGAGTGTGGCCTGCCATAGTACTTGAGATGCCTTCTTTTTTTCACTCCCTAGAACAGGGGTGTCCAACTCTGGCCCTCCAGATGTTCATGGGAATGATAGTCCATGAACATCTGGAGGGCCAGAGTTGGACATCCCTGCCCTGGAAGTAAGCACGTGATAGAGCCTATGGCAAGTAGGCTGCTTTGGGAAATGTGGTCGGTTAAAACTTTTTTATGGTTTGTGAAAAAAGTTTCTACAAAAACCACAATTCAGTAGTGAACAGAAAAGGTGGTGTAGTGCTTCATATGTTCTGTCACTGTTGTACTACTTCAACATTCTCAACCATGCCTTTCCTCCAGGTTTGGTGTCCAAGTACTCTGAGGTGGGGCAGCTGCCAGGGCCCAGGGCTTCTAGGACAACTAATTGCCCCTTCTTCTACTCATTTGCTAGCATTCTCTCCAGGTGAGTTGATCTCTGTCACCTGGAGATCAGTTGTAATAGCAAGAGATCTCCACCCATCATCTGGACATTGGCAACTCTGATCAGATTGCGGGTCAGAGCTAAATACCAAAAGTGCAGAAATTGGTCCTGGCAGTGCCCAGCTAGCTGAACAAAACCTGCCCCCTGTATGGTGTTTGGTAATCCATAAAGAGGGAAGGGGTGCCTAATCCTTTTGAACTACTTTTGTGGCCCCTTTGTGTCCCCTTACTCTATGACATTTCCCCACTGGAGTTTCAAAAGCATATTATTTTGAATTTAATATCCACACAACCCGCCAAGAGGGAAGCCACAATGATTTGGAACAGAGAAATGACAGGCAGAGAAAAAGCTCTTTCCACTAAAAGCAGCTTTTCCATATCAAAATGATCCGGCAATGTGCTAACGTCCAAATTTTAACTAAAGCACTGACAGACAGGCAATACAAGCAGACATGCTGAGGCAGAAGGATAGGTATAGCTGGGAAAGGAGGTGAGATAATGGACTGAGAAGTTACCAAGCTAAGAACCAAAAATTGTTGGGTGGGGATTGGAAAGTTCTACAGAAATGTCTGTGTGTCTGTGCGCGTGTGTGCATGTGTGGAGATGTAACATCTAAAAAGGCAGATGAGAGGCAAATCACCGCTTATGTCCCACATAGGCCACTACTCTCAGCGGTGGCGGAACTGCTGGTGACCCCTAGCCCCGCGACGATGCGGCTGGCCTTGACCCGGGCCAGGGCCTTTACGGCTCTGGCCCCTGCCTGGTGGAATGCTCTACCTCCATCGGTTCGGGCCCTGCGGGACCTTGGTGAGTTCCACAGGGCCTGCAAAACAGAGCTATTCCACTGGGCCTTTGGAGAGGCTGGCCACGGTTTTACTGCCCCCCACTGAAACTGAAATCGGAATTGAAATTGAGGCTGCCAACTTCCATCCTCTGTCATCTTGGTCGGGCCCACTGTTGATTCCATCTGGGCCCGCCTGTCCCCTCCCTTTCTTCTTCTTTCTTCTTTTTATTTTTTTTCCTTCCTTTTTCTTTTAGCCTTGGGATCGGGCGCCTGTTTTAAACTGTTTAAATTGTTTGAACTGTTGAGCTGTTTTAAACTGTGTGTTAACTGCTGCTGGAGTTTTAAATGTGTTAAGTTATGCTGTTTGAGTTGCTGTTGGAGAACAGCCATGTTGGGAGCCGCCTCGAGCCCTTCGGGGAAGAGGCGGCCTATAAGTCTAAAATATAAATAAATAAATAAATAAAAAATAAAAATAAAAAAATAAATAAAAATAAAAAAATAAAAAAATAAAAAAATAAAAAAAATAAAAAATGGAGAAGTAGATAGAGATGGGGGAGGGAGAATCAGTGTGCACAAAGATCTGGACTTGAAAGAAACAGTAAAGTTTAGGACTTCAGCCTCTAGTCTGTATGGAATTCATTTCAGCTGTACCCTTTCAATGCAGTCCTAAGGAGAGTTACTCCAGTCTAAGTCTATTGAAATGAATGGGCTTAGTTTGGAGTAATTCTCTTTAGGGTTGGGCTGCCTGTCTCTTTCTGCTTCAAATGGAGTTCCGAAGGTTGTCTTCCAACCTGTCTCTTTCTGGATCAGAGCTATCTTACTTCAGTCCCTTGGAACAAGAGTGAAAGATGGAAGAGGAGGATGGTGAGAGCTGAGGAGAGTTGCTACAGTGCTTTATGGGTGGGGGGGATTGTTTGTTTGAAAAATGCATTATTACATATCTTAGGGAACAGATGACATTACATTGTTTTACATTTGTGATATTTTTGCTCTAGGGTTCCAGGATGATTTGCAACAGTGAGGCTGGGGGGAGATAACAAATGGCTGTCATGAGCTGGTGAAAAATGGACTTTCTCCCCTTCTGTTATAGCATTAAATAGCTATTTGTATTACAGCAATTCTTTTCTTGTGGCATCCCGAGATATAAAACTTTATTTGTTAATGCCACATTATTTAATTTAAGCCGTCTGAAAGATTCCTTTAATAAATTTGCTTTCTTAAAGAGAAAAAAAATTACATGATAGTACACATGAATGTTTAAAACATAAATCTGATGACACAGCATGTTGGAAGATTATAAATAGGGGCTTAGGAGACAGACAAAGCCCTTTTCAGTGGAGTCGATAATAGATACATTATGGACTATCTTTAGGAAACCACTGGCCATAATCCAGGGTAGGATTAAAAGTATCTGACCTCGATCACCCAGGCTAGCCTGATCTCAGATCTCAGAAGCTAAGTCAGTCAACTTTGGTGAGATCTCCAAGGAATATCCGGGTCATGCCATGGAGGCAGGAATGGCAGGTTATCTACTAATGTGTTTAACCTTGAAAACGCGATGGGGTCACCATAAGTCAGCTGTGATGGACGGCACCCCCCCCCAAAGCCCATAGAATGAATAAGCACATGAACACTGACAGCCCCATCCGTGAGTCCAGATGGCCAGTCATGCTGTCACAGCCATGCTACTGCTCCCAAACAGGCTTTCCGGCAGTGTGGGGAGGCTTCAAAAGCATAAAAAGCTTCCTGCCACTGAGAAGCCCCATTGGGTTTAATAGACTTATGCCATCCAAAAGTGGCTTAAATGTCTGGGAGAGAGCTGACTAATGTTGGCTCCTCCCCCGGCCTGGCCCTGCTATGCCAAATGTGGAAGGTGTGCTGGGATACTGGCGCCGCAACTAGCACCATGTCTCAGCATCAGGGAGGATCACAGCAGCCACACGCCAAGGAATTGCCCTATTGCCAGGGTAAGTGTCCAGAGTGACCACATACACTCCCACTGGCAGATTAGCCCCTCTGGATGAGGCCCCAAGTTTTGTGATCACTGTGCTCATGCTAAAGTGGTCGCTGTGCTCATGCTAAAGTGCAATTACTGTTGTGCCATAGCAGTGCCATAGCTTAACCAGACTGGTACAATGGCTAGAAGGTTGTGTTTGGATGAAGTCCATCAGATGTTCCTGGACAAATGATTGTTCGTTGTCTAATTCCCTCAACAAGGTACATATTATAAGCAGGTTTTCAATGAACAAGTATTGAGGGGACCCCTGCTCCGTGTTCGGCGCGCGGTTTCAAAAAGGTGTACTTCCGACCAGGATCCGAAATGACGCACGCTGAGGGGTGGGAGGCATTGTCGCTGCGTTGTCGCTGCTAGTGTAGTGGGGAGTGCTGCAGGACCCCGGGGTATTTGTCGTGAGGAGCGCACATCTAATGGTGGGTGGGGAATCGACCATAATCAGAGCAGTGTCTTAGATCCAACCTCCTATGCTGCTTCTCAGTTGCTATAAAGCCCACTTATCTCAGTCTTGTCTAATTGCCATCATTATATAGTCTCTCTCCCAGATGGCTGCTGTCTATGTAGAATCCATAATCATCAGTGCAATTTTTTGGGTGGTCAAAGGGGATACCCTCTTTGCCACTTTGAAAAAAAACTACAGCTGGATTCAACCCATTATGTATAACTACATAGTTTTGGACCATGCAAAAGTATCTCATAGAATCATTGTATAAGTATTTTGATCACCAAAGTCATTTTGGCACAAACTTATGTACTTAAATATGATGGGATTCTAAATGATGGGAAGCATAATAGGATGGATTTGACCACCTAGGATACCACTGTGGTTATATTACTGGAATTCATTATGGGCAGCATCACAGCTATGCATATCTTTATGACTGGGGTAATATGTCTCCATATATATAGTTTTGTGGTAGAATAATAGCATCATAGAGTTGCAAGAGACCACAAGGGCCATCAAATCCAACCCCCTGTCATGCAGGAATACGCAAAGCACCCTTAACAGATGGCCATCCATTGGTTAAAAAACCAATAAAGAAGGAGACTCCACCATACTCTAGCATATTCCTCTGTCGAACAGTCCATACCATCAGGAAGTTCTTCCTGAGTAATGTAGAAAGAACTTTACATAGATGTTACACAGTTTATGTAACTTTATTATTTATTTTTATTTTATTTCCTTAAGCTTTTATACCGCCCCATCCCCGAGGGGCTCTAGGCGGTGTACAACATAGGAATAACAATGTAGAATAATTAAAACATTTTAAAAGCAGCGATAAAACCATAAAGCTATTTCTAATAGATAAACCATAAACCCAATAAAATAAATGGCGTTCAACAGTCTATTTTAAAAGCTCCCTCCCCTCCCATAAAGGGGAGGGGTGGCGTCCAGCATACTGATTATAAGTTCCCTCCCCCCCCAAAAGGGAGGAATGGCGAGTCTCATTAGGTGGCAGTTGGCCCAGATGTCAAGGGCCAAAGAAGGGGGGCACCATCAGCGGCTGGATCCTCCGAAGGCCTGGTGGAACAGCTCTGTCTTACAGGCCCTGCGGAACTCACTAAGGTCCCGCAGGGCCCGGACAGTTGGAGGAAGAGCGGCCCACCCAGAGCCGTGAAAGGCTGCCCTGGCCCGTGTGGGAGGACAGCCGCATCGCCGAGGGGGTAGGGACCACCGGTAAATTGGCCTCTAACTGGATCGAAGAGGAGCTCGTGGTAGGGATGTATGGGGTGATGCGGTCCCGAAGATACGATGGTCCCAGGCCGCGTAAGGCCTTAAAGGTCAACACCAGCACCTTGAAGATGATCCGGAACTCTACTGGAAGCCAGTGCAGCTGACGCAATATGGGTTGGATATGTGCCCAGGTGGCGCTACCTGCAAGCAAACGCGCCGCTGCATGCTGAACCAGTTTTAGTCTCCGGATCAAACGCAAGGGAAGGCCCGCGTAGAGCGAGTTACAATAGTCTAGTCTGGAGATGACCGTTGCGTGGATCACAGTGGCTAGGTCCGCTTGGGAGAGGAAGGGAGCCAGCCGCCGGGCCTGGCGGAGATGGAAAAAAGCAGTCCGGGTTGTATGGGCCACCTGGGTCTCCATCGAAAGAGACAAATCCAGGTGGACCCCCAGGCTGCGGACCGAGGGGGTCGGCGCCAATGTGACCCCCTCCCACACCGGCGGCTGGAAGGTCCCACCCCCCCTCACGGCCGAGCCAGAGGACCTCCGTCTTCGATGGATTCAGTTTTAACCTGCTCTGATGCAACCAACCAGCGACCGCCTCCAAACAGTGCTGTAGAGCCACAGGGGCGGCGGTTGCTCCCCCCTCCATCAACAGAATGAGCTGTGTGTCATCTGCGTACTGATGACAAATCAGCCCAAAACTCCGTACCAGCTGAGCAAGGGGTCGCATGTAGATATTAAATAGCAGCGGGGATAGTAACGCCCCCTGGGGTACGCCGCATTGAAGCGGGCACTTCCAGGAGGCTTGATCCCCGCACCTCACTTGCTGACTCTGGCCCCGGAGAAACGAGACAATCCATTGAAGGACAATGAAGGACAATCCATTGAAGGACAATCCATTGAAACGAGACAATCCATTGCCCCGGACTCCGGAGGCGGCCAGGTGGTAGGTCAAAAGGTCATGGTCGACCACATCAAACGCTGCGGAGAGATCTAACAACACCAGCAGCGCCGATCCGCCTCGGTCAAGCTGAATACGGAGTGTGTCTGTGATAGGTGTTACTCTGTCCCTTTTAAAAGACAGTCATAAACGGCAGCAGGGTTCCACACAGATGGAAGACAATGATCCATTCAGTCAAACTGGCATGGCACGAGTTCCCAGTCCAAGCCTAGCATCCTGGGCTGTGGTTAAATCTCTTTTTAGCAAAGTAACAGTAGCAGCAACCTGTTACTTGTGAGGGTTTGTATAGGGCTGGGTTTATGCTCTCTGATACTCCTCATATGACCAGCTGGTCACCACTGTAATTTATCTGACCAGGACTATCTTTGTAAAAACCCTACTGCTATATTCATATCCAGTTGGAACAAAACCAAAATGTCATTCCTAAACCAGATTTTAAAAAAAATTGAATGTGGCAGATGATGAATGCACCATGGGAAACAACCATTGTTTGTACAAATTATAGTGTTTAGAAATGCGGGCTGTCTAATTTGCCTCAGTTGATAGACACACACTTTTCTTGTCTCTGTGAATAGATGTGCTCTTAAAGATGGGCATGATAGTCTGCCAAAGGCAGCATTTTTTTTCCATAGAGAAAAATGGTATCCATGTTCTTTTCAATGTGTATGTATATTTGTCAAGAGAAAGGGAAAATGGACTCTTGTACAACTGAATATTGGATGATTTGAAAGTGAATGATATCACAGTGGATGTATGGGAAACTCAAACAGGGATTTCAGTGTCTCTGGATGTCAGAGGGTACTTTGCTTGCAGAGGGTCCAAAGTATCGCTAAAGGACCCTGTTAGGTACCCTGATCATTTTGTATTCTTGAAATAGCTTCAGCAGCAATGAATAGAATTCCTTTCACACTTTATCTGAGATCACGGCACTCAAAGAGTTAGAAAGCAAGGCCTAATATTCTTTTCCTGACAAGCGCATCAAGGAAGACAGTTATCTGCTTTTGGTAGTGAGAAACCAGTTTGAAAAGGGCAAGAGAAGATGAGGTAGGCAGGTTATGTACAGTGTGAAAAAAACCTCTTTGGTGTGTGATGAATTCCCAGAACCACAATTTAGGGGAATTAGGAATATTTCTGGTATAAGACTTGCAGATCATAGATAGATTTGTTTTTCAGAGCAACAGATCATTCATCATGTATAATACTACAGGGAGACTGAAACAGAAGTGGGTGTTTTCCTCAGAAAACTGTAACAGTATTTTAAGTTTGGATTTAAATATGTTACTGTGGAAAAAAGGCACTGTTTTTTAGTGTGCTTTCAACTGCATCTTCAGATTTTTTTTGTATCCTTTTCACTCAGGACTTGGTGAATTAAGGAAGAATGGAAACTCCTCACCCCACTCCGAAGAGCTTAGTTTGTAAACTTCATAGATACTCTTGAGTTTTAGGAGCAATGGTGCTGTGCAAATCCTGATCTAAAGGATCCTTCCTGCAGGACTCATCCAACATTTGGCAGAATCCCTCTATAAGCCCCTTCCCCAGATCTCATGTAACTGATAGCTGCCTAACCCCATCCTAATTCCCAGATGTAATTACATGGGTTTAGGGGAATGCTTATGGGAAATACATAAAGGACCTTCTCTACTAAGTGGATTCAAGAAGTTTTCTTGAGTGAGTAGTAGTAGTAGTAGTTTGGATTTATACTCCACCTTTCTCTCTTGTAAGGAGATTCAAGGGCCCCTTCCGCACATGCAGAATAATGCACTTTCAGTCCACTTTCAATGCACTTTGCAGCTGAATTTTACTGTGCGGAATAGCAAAATCGACTTACAAACATTTCTGAAAGTGGATTGAAAGTACATTATTTTGCAGGTGGAGAACGAGCCAAGGCTTGCAAACTCCTTTCCTTCTTCCCCCCACAGCAGACACTTTGTGAGGTAGGTGGGGCTGAGAGAGTTCTGAACGAACTGTGACTCATCCAAAGTCACCCAGCAGGAATCTAATGCTGATTCCGCATGGGCCAAAAACAGCAGTGTGAAAACGGTGTGAAAATGGTGTAAAAGGGTTTAAAATGGTGTAAAAGGTTTTATACTGTTTTCACACCATTTTCACACTGCTGTTTTTGGCCCATGCGGAATCAGCCTAGGAGTGGTGAAACAAATCCAGTTCACCAGATAAGAGTCTGCCGCTTATGTGGAGGAGTGGGGAATCAAACCCAGTACTTTAGATTAGAGTCCACCTTCTCTTAACCACTACACCATGCTGACTCTCTTAAGCAGATAAGCTCAAGGACTGCACAGCTCTAGTGTGACCATAGCTGTGCCATGTGGTGGCTACATTATTCCTTGGAGCCTTAAAAGTCAGCCTTTGGTGAACTTTTTGCATATCTCTTTTACCTGAGATATGATTAGTGTCCTGAATGGACAAAAAGCAGACTTTACATTTTTTGGTGATAGCTGATCAGCTTGATAAGAAGTTTTCCCTCTCTGAGCATGAAAATTGAAACTCATGAAAATTCAGTTTCACTTTGTGCAGGAAACTGATAGGTGGAAACTGTCATCTTGGTGCAAAGGCATTCTAGATAGCAACGATATTGTCCAGGTTATGGCGACTGGTTTAAAAAATAGAGACAATGTATTTGTATAATGGTGAAAAAGCTTTGGGACACTAAACTTCAAGCAAAACTTGCTGTTCTTCTCTGCTCTGGTATATTTGAAAAGCACCCGTTTCAAAGGTGGTGACTTCACGATGGCTGTTTTTAGCTCTTTTAGTGGCATCTCACCTGGACTGGATTTGAACTGTTGTCTCCCAGATCCCATTAGCAGTCACCCATACTCAGCCTTCTCCCTTCCAACTATTAAATCCATTTATCCAGTGTGAAGTCATCTTCCCTACACTTTTGACTGCAACACCCTTAATGGATTTCTATCTTCTTCTATTCTAAACAGCTGGCAGTGGCCTTCTGTAAAATGCTTCATTCCCCAAAGGCAAAGCATTTTACACCTTTGCCAATCCTCCAGCCAGTGGAAAGAAACAGCAACTGTCACATATATAAACAATCAGCTGGGCATGAAAAAACTGGTTGCACTGGCTCTTCTCTCTCTCTCTCTTTCTTCCTGTTGACTAAATTCACAAATTGCCTAGGAAACCTTTGCAAAGTGAAAATGGATTGTTTTACTCGGCTCTGCTGGGAACTTTGAATACATCCTGAGCTACCACTTACTACATGGCATTGTCGTCAGCAAAGCTTTAGCTGTCTGGGCTTTTAGTCATTCTTAATTTTCCACATCCTGAGTCATACTTGATAATAGCAGCACCATCTCAGATAATGCTGATTACTCTGAAAGCTTTTCTTCCATTGTGACCCATCTGACAATGCATGGCTGACTATTATAATATTCTCCAACTATATCTATTTAAGGCAGGGTGTCATACTCAGATTGGATGGAGGATAAAATTCCGTAATTATCAGATGCTGAATGATCACAGCCAATTTTTTCAGTAAAGACAGCAATTTCTCCTGAAGGGCATCGCACAAAAGGTCTAGTTCTCACTGAGAAAGTAAACATGTCTTTGGACAGTATCTCGAGATTCAGGCAGTAGGAAGTGGTATAATGCTCCCTATGTTATGCGTAGGAATCTACTGCATCAAAGAGAAAGCTAGGGTAGAAACCTTGTTTTGCATGGAGGCGTATTCAGTCATGTGAAACACAATTTGAATCTGATGTTGTACAGCCCAAACTGAGATTTACTAAGTTGATGAGAACTGTTTCTCTCCACATTATGCCATTACACATCATACCTTGACATGCCTCTGGCAATGCCAGCCACAGATGCGGGCAAACCATTGAAAGCAAAAAAGTGCCAGATCATGGCCACTCAGTCCAGAAAACCACAGCAGCCTGCTGGTGAGAATAATGCCAACTGAATATTAAAATGGGGGAAAACCAGAAACATTTTCCACATTTACGAACATTTATGGCAAAGAGTAGTGAAAATTTGATAGTGATACTAAAATGTCAAGATTTCCGTAAACCTGAGCCAGTGCAATGATTAGCAGAAAATAGAAACACTGTACACAGAAATGGCAGTCAGGATGATCCTGTTCAGTGGCAATATCAGCAAACTATTTTGGTTGGTTGATTTGTTACCTGAAGTGGTGGGAAGTCTCTCCCTTTTAATGTGGGGAAATTAGCTGGAGCTAATTTAGTGGGAAGCTAAATTAGTGGGAAGTCTCTCCCTTTTAGTGTGGGGAAGTTAGCTGGAAATTAGCTTGGCTTTTCAAAAGGCCAGGTAACATGGAATCTTAATTGCTTGTTTATACGAGCTTATCAGTTTTCATATAGAAACACACAGGAGAGTGGATAAAAGTTTAACAATTTTTATTAAGGGATAAAAATGGGGGTACACAAGCACACAATAAAAACAACAGAACACAAACACAGTCTCAGGATATAGACAGTTGTGAGAGGATAGGTCTGGAATAGATAAGGAATAGAAAGGGGCAATAAAAGTCATAGTAACCTGATCTTGGAGTGGAATGATCCGATGAACAGAACTGTGACCCGTGCTTAGTTCTGGAAGAAACAGCTCTGTGGAACAGTATCACAGACTGAGAGTTGTCCAGAGACACTGAACATCATCTATTGGGAGCAAGGGCTTCTTATAGGGAAAAGTGGACCCTTAAGGTTATGCAGAGTGATTTTAAATCTCCCTAGACAAAGGGATTTCCTGCCATTCCTGGGAAGGACAAGAGACAGACATTAATCGTAATGGTGGGTCATCAGTCTAATGGGTTGAGACATCAGCCTGAGGTGCCCAGGGAAGTTAGCTGAAGAGATTACAGCTGTGAAACAATAACAATGGAAAGTAAGGTGGTTGTTAAAAGTGTTAGTCAGAGGAAGAAACATTAGTTAGTACAATACAAGGCAGGTAACCACATTAGTACATCCTTTGTCTTCTCTGGTGCATATGGTCCAAGGCTGGAGATGGGAACTCTCTCCACACAAGATCTTTTGTGTAGACTTAATCCTGTCAGGAAGGGTAAGAGAGAACATTATGCAAGTTGCGTGGGAGGGAGACAAGTCCAAACAAGGCTCTTTTTCCTTGTAGGCACACTGAGCCAAAGCTCAGCAGGCTCCCCTATTTTGGCACTTCTGCTGGGCATCCCAAAATGGTAGAGGTGGCTGAGGTGATAGAGATGCCACTGTATTAAAAACAGGTTCCCTTGGTCCACCATAGGTTAGTCTGGCAACAGATTCCCTGTCAGGTATATATCTGGTAATTATACTCTTTTCTTCCCCCTTTTGCCCCCCACTCTTTATGGTCTTGTTCTTCAAGTAACTGAAGTAGCAAGAGATCATACAGAAGATGTTTAGAAGAAGAACATTCCTACATTATTTCCAAATGATGTCAATTTTCCTGTTTGGATAAGTTACAGTAACTTTTGGGGTTGGATGTTGATTAGTCTTCCATACTCTGTAACTGAATATGGGTGTCCCAGAATAGTGTGGCAGAACTTTGGATTTCAAAGAGGTACCTGCTGAACTCCAGGAACTAAGGAGTTGTGCCACTGATTGTTCCTATGAGAGAGGGCAGAAAATAATTTTTGAGAATTAATGCTAATTGTACAAGACACTGTAAGAACAGACACTTGGAGCCAGCTGTTTATGCTCTCTAAGATGGAGTTCAGTTCAAAATGGAATCTGAGAAAGTTGGTCCAGTGCACATCTACCACAAACAAGAGGTTCCTCCTAAAAGGTGATATCAGTTACCTCATCAAATCACTTTCCTGTTGAAAACTATATCACAAACTAGTGAGTGCCAGACTTCCCAACTTCAGGGAACCTTCCTCTTCGGTTTGTCTGGTGAAGAACTCCTACCACAGAATCCCTGGGTGTTGTAAAGAATTGGGATTTAGCCCAGAACAAACTCTCTGTTGATGTATAGTGCCAGCCATGTTTATTAGGTCTCTTCAAAATGTATCTTAAAACATGCCATAAACTGGATGAATATGAAGGTAAGATCAGGTAAAAAATCAGGATTTTGTCTGCTATAGTCTGGTATTTTGTCCACTATTTCTCTTCTAATCACATTATAAAATTTCTGAGGTTATAAATTATAAAACCTCTGTTGTAGAGTATAATTCTCTTCCTTTCAATATGACCTATGGACAAGATAATAAATTGTGGATAATTATCATTCCATTTTTTGTTAAGACTGTAATACAAATGCTGAAATACCTGGCTGGAAGCATAGAGAAAGAATGATAGTTTCTTTGAGCATGCCTTGTGGAGTATCCAGGGATAAGTGAGGTATTTAATAAGATAAATTAGGGTCATTTACAAGGACAATTGCCTCCATTCCATCCCTTCACTAGTTTTACAGGTAAACTATCAACTTAGTCAATAAAACTTGCATTGAAAATGTGATGAATATGTGAACCAGCACATTATATTGATAAAAACATATTGATAATTCTGATAGGATAAGTTTTAGGTCTATCAGAAATCTTGTTTTCTAAATTAAAACAAGTTAGGCTGTATTGATCTATATGGATTCAACAGTGCTATAACATTCTCAGGACAGAAAAGGCACGAAGAGCCATACACACGATGCACTTCTGTAATATGAAAATAGATTGGATTGGTGTAGTCATCTTCTGTCTTTTATTTAAAGGCAAAGAGTAAATGGTGATCATCTTCTGGGTTTGCCTCTAGCAGTCGCCTTGAATGTCTACATTGGGTCCCTAATCCAGGCCAATTTTTTTTACAGCATAGAATCGAGCACCCGATTTAATAAGTATGAAAGATTATTTCAGTTGGTCTATTTTTGTCCCACCACATACCTGCTGAACATATTTTTCAGAAGTAGAAATAACAATTATCATAAAATCTTATATACAAATATGTTCAAAGCAACAGATAAATTTCCAGAATGAGTACTAGGGCAGTTAATCTCTTGACCTGTATTCTTGGCCAAATTTCTGACCACTTAACTGTTCAACCAGGAAATTATTCCAAAGATTCTTGTCAATGTATCATACCTGTATTACCTCCTGTTTGTTTTCCTTCTTTTGGATAGCTGTTGGATTTCTTTCAATTGACACCTATAAGAAAATCATTCCCAGCTGTCTCGTGCAGCATTTGAAGCCAGAGCTGCTTACATGGTCACTGTTTGCAAGAGAAGGAAATATACCACTCATAGCTGCTGTCACCTGCAACTATCACTAAGAGAGTGGGACACAGAAAGTGAATATCAGATTCTCTATGAGTTCCTGTTCATCAGTGCATCAGTAAATCTCCTCTTATGTTGACTCAAAATCATCAGACAGGAAAAGAGCCAACAATGAAAGAAAGAAACAGTAATTTCTGGGGTCTTTTAAGAACATCGAAGCCGAATACATGTTGTCAGTGGAAAAGATGAGCACTCAGTTTGCTGATAGAGCAGATACAATTTTTTTTTTAAAAAAATGTGCTCCTAATAAATCCTGACAAAGCAGTTTAAAAGGAAAACATAAGTTCTGAACCCATCTACTTTGACCGATTGTGTGGTATCAGGATTGCCTTACTTGTGGCTTTCAAGGTGGAAGATAATTCTCACCTTTGAAAAAAAATGGAAAATGTAATATAGGCTGATTCCGCATGGGCCAAAAACAGCGGTGTGAAAATGGTGTGAAAACAGTATAAACCCTTTTAACCATTTTAAACCCTTTTACACCATTTTCACACCATTTTCACACTGCTGTTTTTGGCCCATGCCAAATCAGCTATAGTGCTTCAGTCACTTAGTGGGAGATCTCCAGGGTCCACCTGGAGGTTGAAAACCTTAGGATAGGTTAGGGCAAAAAACTGAAGATGGAGAGAAGATAGAAGGTGGTTTGGGAAGGAGAGGCAGCAGAAACAGGTGAGAGGCTATGGGGGCTTTCACAGAAGGTGGGGAAAGAACAGTAGGGGAGAGGGAAATTCATCTCATTAGTCCTTGTAGGTCTCCCTTGTACAATCATATTTGATAAATATTGGGGTAAACCAATTTGTGGCTGGATCCCATGAAGGGTTTCTGTGGATGGAAGGAGTGGAGATATTTGCTAGTTCTTCTCCTCCCATTGCAAACAGCATTTGGGAGGTATTTCAGGCTGCAGAAGGAAGGGATGGGATAAGTCTCATCAGGAAGAAATTAGTTCCATTTGCAGAAATCCCCTGAGGGCTCCAAGCCAGCATATGTGGCAACCTGACATCCATTCCCATGATCATGGCTGCCTGTCTTTCCAGCTGTCATGGTTCATCATCACAAAGATGGCTTCTGACCTCTTATGCGTATTTCTGCATTTACACTAACCTTTCTTGGCATGAAACCATAATGGCATGCATGATTGCATGGAGTTAGTTATTTTATATAACAGTGTAAAATGTGAACAATATGTACACACACATACACACACATAATAATAAGAATTTGGTGGAGAATATGATTGAGATGTAAACTAGTCAGGAGGAGGAATTTTATCATGCTTCACATGAAATAGAAACCTCCATCTTCCATGGGTTTGAGAGGTCACCTGCAAAGCCAAGTTGCTGTGTTTATAAATACATGACAGAGTCCATGGATTAGTCTTCATGGCTGAACCAGGTAAGACTTAAATCCATAACTGAATCTTTCTTTTAAAACAAACAAACAAACAAACAAACAAATCTTTCTAACTAGCAGCTGTGAGGAGCAGGATTGCAGAAGTGGGCAAACTGCTTTTAGCCTTCACAATAGTGAAGTCCCCCAACATATGACTAACATTGTCTGAAGTTAGTTGAGAAATAAGGTTGTGCCCATTCAACCTTTCATCTTTAATCTTCAGGCAATAGTTTACAACTCAATTAGGAAACCCATTTGCTTGTCTATATCTTTTTCCACCCAAAGATCCAAGTAGAATTGTAACTTCATCTGCCACATGCTGGACAGTTTTGGACATAGAATGCTCCGGGAGTATTGGGAGTCCTCTTTCTTTTTCCCTTTTGGTTCTCTCTGTGTGTGGGGGGTGGGGGTGGGGGTTCTATGAGCTTGCCAGCTGCTTGTGTTAATTTCAAATGTATTTGTCAGTTTCAAGAGAGTATGTTTCTTCTTCTTTGCCAGAATTGCTTTGTGTGCCTTTTATTGTTTTTACAGCATTGCACAGTGTTTCTAAAATTCCCCACCAATACACCTGGATATGTTTTGCTGTTGATCTGCTGAGCTTGCATTGCTGCAGTGCCACTGGCTTCTGTCGGGAATTCTGTACATTGTGATTTTGTCCCATTGGGCTTGCAAAAATGCACCCCCTTCAGAGTCTACTGCAGAAATTATCTGGTTTTTCACATTACTTCTGTTGGGCTTGCACTGCCACAGTAGCCTTGGGTTCTGCTGGGCATCTGAATATTGCCATTCATTCTTCTAGGTTTGCAAAAGTTCTCTCCCCCTCCCTTGAGTTTCTACCTCAAAGATTACCTGGTTTGATTTTGGTTCTGTTTGGCTTGGCACATTGGTTCTGCTGGGATTAATGGGTTCTGCAGTGGTTCTGTTGGGCTTGTTGCTGTTTCTTCCATGGGAGGCCTTTGACTAGTGGTTGCTACTTGCAGACATGCTTGGCCTGTGCCCTGGAAGCAGCTTGAAGGTTTTTATTTTTCCTTTCTCCGTAAAAAATAATCAGAGATAGCTGGAGGCACTCTGTTCAGGAGCCCATAGAACTAAACCCAGTAGTCCAATGTACTTGACATTTGAGGGTTATTTAAAGGACAGAAACCAGCAGTACCACTGAAATTTCAGTACCTGTGGCTTTGAAAACACCCCCTTCCCATTACCTTGAAAATTTTCCCATCGGGAATAACGCATTTGAAATATTTGGGAATGCCCCCCCCCCCCAAAAAAAAAACCCTGGATAGGAATACCATACCAGTATTAGATAACAGAGTATTGAAAATACTGATTTGAGTGTGTGTGTGTGTGTGGAATATTCCCAAAGTTGAAAAATATCATTTTTTCTGCACAGACCTGTAGAAAGAGCCTAATTAAATGTGTGTGGTGGTGTACTCTTACGATTTATGAAACTGCCTTACACTGAATCGGACTACTGGTCTATCAAGGTTCGTATTGTCTACCCAAACTGGCAGCCACTCTCTAGGGTCTTTGGATGAGATCGTTCACCCAGTGTTTTTTAGCTGGTGATGCCAAGCATTGAACCTGAAACCTTCTGCAAGCCAAGTAGATACTCTGCCACTGAACCACAACTCCCCCCCGCCCCTCCAAAACTTGAAGGCTGGATTCTCTCTTATTGATAAGCTAGTGATTTTGTTAGATCATGAACACAAGGCATTCTTAAAACTCTCGCAGAAGGAGATATTACTATGTCAGCTGAGGTAATCATTAGGATAATGTCACAGTTTGAACTGTCAATTCTTGAACAAATTGAGTCCAAATGTATCTGCTAATTGAAAATATTTGAACCCTTCATTGTGAACATTAGAAAAACATGGTCTTGGATGAATTAAAATGTTTAAGTCTATATACAAAATAAATGAATAGTTTAAGTTTACACGTGAAGAGTTTGTCTACAGATGGAAGTAGTAGATTTAATGTAAGAAGCACAAAAGGACTAATAGAAAGATCAGAGCAACTGAAAAACTGGCTATTAACAGTATTTGTAGTTACCCAATAACAAATACAACTCTCTGAAGATAAAGGTAAAGTTCTTGAAATTAAGAGCCAGGCTCATAATTTAAAATTCATGGTTTGAAGGAAGGAGTAGAAACATTTTCACTGTTGCTGGGATCAGTATTTAATGAAAATGTCATAATTGAATGAGATTACAGAATACATTTGAAATTGTTTCAACTCTTATGTGTCTAACTGGGATGCTCTAATGGTATTCCAAAGCATCTATTTTAGTGATCACCTAATGAAAAAATTACTTGAAAAATGCCTCCAAAAGTGTTAATTGATAATCAAGAGGTGCCGATTTATTATTTACTACTCTGCAAAAGAGAAAGGAATCCTAGGTTTTTCATTACTCAATTAACAGTATGCAAAACAGCATATAGATGAGCTAATTTACTGATTGATAGAAGTTGGCATATATTTAGTACAGAGACTTTTTTTTGCAAATCTTAAATGTACAGAGAATTGAGGCAGTACTCTTGAATGGTGAGTATAAGTGTACATATATACATAATAATATGACTTCAGTATAAGGGAGGTCATGAATTTTGGACAATCTTTAATGGCAAATGGAAAACAAGCCCTTTTATTGAGTAATGCAAATGGAAATTTGACTTCTTGTCAAGAAACAGAAAGTATTAAGTGAAATGTGAACATCAACAAGAAGGAAATCTGTTAATTTTTGTTTATAGAAGTTAGAGTAGTTCCATGTAATAAGAGTAATTATGTACTCTTAATTAACCTAAGGCCTTGGAAGCTATGTGGAGTCAACTCTGGCTAATATGTGGATGGGAAACCATGAGATAAGTCCAGATGTGCTACAGAGATGATCTTGAACAGTTTCAAACCATCTCTCTGTTCCTCTCTCACCTTGAAAACCCTACAGGGTTGCCATAAGTCAGCTGCTATTTGATGGCACTTTCCAGCCCCGCTATTAATTATTATGGAGAAACTGAGAATGATGGCCTTGAATGGCTATATATATAGTCTAAAATGGAGGTATGGTGTGTCAGGAGAGGCTGGTGTTTCAGCTTCACTGTGGCCTGATGGAATTGGTACTTTTCCGGGTTTCATGCCCAGATTGCCTGGCACAGCTGCCTGGCCGTAGTGGCTGTTGCTGTGTGCTCTTGCCACATCTACACTTGGCACAAGGATCACAGGATTGTTGGGAATCTTTTAGAAACCTTTTTGTGTGTGTTTTAAAGGGAAAATTACTATTCCTCTTGATTTTAATGGAGGTCCAGATACTCAGAATTTTTGGATTTTCTAAATGCCAAATCTGAAGAATCCTAATTCCAAATATAATTTCTGAATCCAGGTTTGGTGTGAGTGCAAATCCCTAGGAAAACCCACAAAATTCAAAGCAAATAAAACAGGGTGGTTGAAAGACAGTCCTGTTTTTTACTAGAACATTTTTCATTGATTTGTGAGAAACAGCACTTTGGTTTAATGTGGACGTATATAATTGTTTTTTCCTTTGTTCTAAAACAATGGTTACTGTGATATTTATTTATTTATTTGAAGTATTTATATCCCACCTTTCTATAGATATTCAAGGTGGTTTACAAAGTCTCCACATACTAAAGGCCTGGTGTCAAGACCCTCTCCCCTAGCGATATCCCCTTGCCCCCAATCTTGGAGAAATGAGATCAGCCATTGAAAGACTGTCCCACATAACCCAATGTTGCTGAGGTGGTGGGTCAAAAGGTTGTGATTGACCATGTCAAATGCTGCTGAGAGATCGAGTAACAGCACCAGCACCAACCTCCCCTAATCTGGCTGTCTACAGAGATCATCTGGGAAGGTGACCGGCACAGTCTCCATCCCATGGCCAGGCTGGAAGATGGACTGAAATGGATTGAGGGTTGATGTGTCCTCCAGGAAAGGGTGGAGCTGCTTCACTGCTCTCTCAAGTACCTTGCCCAGAAATGAAAGACTGGATACTGGGCAGACTGGCAGAAATGAAAGACTGGCAGAAATGAAAGACTGGGTACTGGCTAGATCTGAAGGGTCCAAAGATGATTTCTTCACTACAGCCTCTTTCAACTTTCCTGGGTAGACTCAGGAACTGATTAATAATGTTTTCCAGAGGAGCATGTGCCTCCTCCCTGTTGGCTATAACCACCCAGGATGGGCATAAATCAAGGAAACAGGTGGTTGGTTTTACAGCAGACAGGATCCTGCCTGCAATGGTGCAAGGTATTCTACTGAATTGATCCAATATAGGAACAGAAGATAGCCAAGAAGCCTTCAGTTCCCTTTCTTTATTAAAATTGATGGGGAGGTCCCAGTGACTGCATGGAATGTTGAGAAATGTAATGGATGGTTTACAGTTACGTAATGAAAGACTGGTAACATAGTCTGTGGGACTGATGAAAAGAATCCTGGAAATCATAACAAAGTCTGAGCAGGTTACAGCTTTTTGGTATTATAAGATGGAACAGCAGTACTGTTAAAATGGCAAACTATTTGAAAATCACATGTAGGGTAGGCCTCAAGTGTAATCTCTTGGTTTAAGAAGGGAACATCAATATTCATCAGCAGAAGAGACTGCCTGATTCATAGAGAAAGTAGGGATAGACCAGAGGATTCAAAAGAAGGCACAAATAATAGAAGAGAATCTTTAGCCTCTGGCCATCTTCTCTCTTTTTAACCTTGTGAAAAGCAGCATTAACATGTTTCAAATAAATAAATAAATAAATAAATAAATAAATAAATAAATAAATAAATAAATAAATAAATAAATAAATAAATAAAGTTGTTTCATAGATAGATTTTGTAAGAATGGAGCAGGGGTTGGACTAGATGGCCATTATGATCCCTTTCAACTCTATGAGTCTATGATTTTATGATTCTACTGGGATGGGAGACCACCAAGGAAGTCCAGGGTTGCTTCTCAGAGGCAGGCAATGGCAAACCACCTCTGAACATCTCTTACCTTTTGGCATCAGTATAAGTTGACTGCAACTGGATGGCATCTTCCACCACCAAGAACAAAATATGCAAGGTTATATACCAGAGTCAATAAACTATTCTAGGAGTAAGGCTGAAATAATGATGATTGGCAGCCCTATTACCTATGGTAGAAGAAAACAGGAGTTCTATCACCAACACTTCTCCTTTCCTTCAGTATCCAGAGTTACAGTCTTGGGACTTCCTATGTTCCTAAAACAGGTGGTGGGGGGAGGGGAGAACTATGTGTTTTGGGAACATATCTGTTATTTTTTTTGGCTTGGGGTCCAGTGGTGATGGTGCCTGCCCATGCATTTTGTAGCAGAGGACAAGGCTCAGCAGCCATATCAAGAATGAATTAATTCCTCTGTGCTGGCTTCTTTGGCTCAGCACGAAAGTCATCCATAGCCCCAGGTGCTAATCTGTGCCTGCTGCCCTTTTCATTCCCAAAGCTTCCTTTTTGTTCAGTGCAAGGGAGACAAGACAAGACATTTGTGTAATGGCTGATGAGGCTCATTCAACATGAAAGGGCAGCTTGGGTGAACTGTGTGCTGGTTTGATATTCCACTTAGTTTCAGAGGGATTTCTCTTTATTCCATTTTCATCAGGAAGGAGAGGGGGAAAGAAGTGAATGGCACAGAAAATCAAAGCATCAGCCTTCCCTTCTGACAACTAACAAGGATATCTTGAGTTAAGTTTGTACCAAATTTCTGGGCGATATGGAATGGAGCTAACCTTTCTAGGGTTTACTTTGAATCCTCCTTTTTGAGGGAAAGAGGCATAATCGTCTGCTTTTTACACTTTTCTAATAATCTAATAATAAACTTTAAACTTTTATAATAATTCTAATAATAATAATCTACTAATCAGATTATGTGTATCAAGTTACAAACTTCTAGGTTACAAACAAATAAGGCTTCCACCTCTTGGAAGGCACAAATCTGCCAGGAAGGGGCACACTTTGAACTGAGAATGGGCCAATGGATCGAAGGGTAGAGCCTAGTGTTACCTAGCTTAACAGTTAGAATATACTTTTAAAGTAGCAATGGGGAATAACTCAGCTTGGCAGTGCGAGAGGCAGGCTAGGTGGGAGCTTTTAGACAGCTATACCAGAATTGGCTTTTGAAACGTTCCACAGAGAATACAAGGAGACCAAATTGAATTTAAATATTTTTATAAGTTTTTGGCGCAAACATTCATACAGTGAGACGTAGAGAAGCATACACGCAGTTCCTGAGATATAGAAATGGTGGAGAAATAGGTTTGGATGATAGAGTGGAAAGGGGAGCAATGGGACTATATGTTACCTAAGTTCAGCTGAAGAAGTCTTGAAGAATTCCTATGCCAGCTTGGGAATCCAAGCGAAGGATGATATCGTGTCTCACAACCAACTTGACCAAGAAAGGTTCAGGCCAGTAAAATGAGCTGGAACGAGCCAGCGAGCTCACTAGGAGCTGGCTAGCTAGCCAGCTAGTGCTAGAGTAGAGCCAGCAAAAACTTGGGGTGTGCTGTACTTTTATACTCCTTAGCATAGGTATGGGTGGGAGCTAGTAAGTTTCTATTCCTGGATTTTCTGGGTTTCCCATGCTGGGATTGCTGGGCTGAGCTAATCAATAGCTCATCTATTGTCTTCTAAATGTCGGGACAGTAGAGCCAATTGTTTCTTGATTGTATCAGTGTTAGTCTTGAATGACTTATACAGAGGTACTCCTTGGAATCTCTGCCCAGGTATTCAAATTTGGCTGAGGCTTTGAGTGGATCAGGAAGGGAATGATTGTTAAGGAAATGGTTCTCAAAGGCAGAGGAAATGTAAAGCCTTGTGATGAGGTGTATCCTAGGTCCCTTGTAATACAGCAATCTTGGCGGGGTGTGGTAATCAAGAAGCATGTCCATGGGGCTTCCAGTCTCAGCTGACTGCATTAACCCTTTTAATGATCTCATTTTGCTATCAGACCTTTTTGCACATTTTTTTTTTTTTTGCCTGGGGATTAATATCTGGATATTCTGCCACACACACACAAGTATATGGCAGTTGGTATTTGCCAGTACATATTGCAGGAAAATCATGTAAAATCCATATTTCAGTAAAGAGGGGTGTAACGAACTTGCCCCACCCTGAAGGGCTGGCGTACAGCAGGCCAAAGGGAGAAGGCCTTAGCAACAGCCAGAAAAAGATCTTATTGATAAGCTAGTGATTTTGTTAGATCATGAACACAAGGCATTCTTAAAACTCTCGCAGAAGGAGATATTACTATGTCAGCTGAGGTAATCATTAGGATAATGTCACAGTTTGAACTGTCAATTCTTGAACAAATTGAGTCCAAATGTATCTGCTAATTGAAAATATTTTGAACCCTTCAGCCAGAACATTAGAAAAACATGGTCTTGGATGAATTAAAATGTGTTTAAGTCTATATACACAAAATAAAATGAATAGTTTAAGCTATTAATGCGAAGAGTTTGTTCACAGATGGAAGTAGTAGTAGATTTAATGTAAGAAGCACAGCATTCAATAGAAAGATCATTAAGCAACTGAAAAACTACATAACAGTATTTGTAGTTACCCAATAACAAATACAACTCTCTGAAGATAAAGGTAAAGTTCTTGAAATTAAGAGCCAGGCTCATAATTTAAAATTCATGGTTTGAAGGAAGGAGTAGAAACATTTTCACTGTTGCTGGGATCAGTATTTAATGAAAATGTCATAATTGAATGAGATTACAGAATACATTTGAAATTGTTTCAACTCTTATGTGTCTAACTGGGATGCTCTAATGGTATTCCAAAGCATCTATTTTAGTGATCACCTAATGAAAATTGCTTGAAAATGCCTAAAGTGTTAATTGATAATCAAGAGGTGCCGATTTATTATTTACTACTCTGCAAAAGAGAAAGGAATCCTAGGTTTTTCATTACTCAATTAACAGTATGCAAAACAGCATATAGATGAGCTAATTTACTGATTGATAGAAGTTGGCATATATTTAGTACAGAGACTTTTTTTTGCAAATCTTAAATGTACAGAGAATTGAGGCAGTACTCTTGAATGGTGAGTATAAGTGTACATATACATAATAATATGACTTCAGTATAAGGGAGGTCATGAATTTTGGACAATCTTTAATGGCAAATGGAAAACAAGCCCTTTTATTGAGTAATGCAAATGGAAATTTGACTTCTTGTCAAGAAACAGAAAGTATTAAGTGAAATGTGAACATCAACAAGAAGGAAATCTGTTAATTTTTGTTTATAGAAGTTAGAGTAGTTCCATGTAATAACAGTAATTATGTACTCTTAATTAACCTAAGGCCTTGGAAGCTATGTGGAGTCAACTCTGGCTAATATGTGGATGGGAAACCATGAGATAAGTCCAGATGTGCTACAGAGATGCGGGCAGCGCCAAACCATCTCTGTTCCTCTCTCACCTTGAAAACCCTACAGGGTTGCCATAAGTCAGCTGCTATTTGATGGCACTTTCCAGCCCCGCTATTAATTATTATGGAGAAACTGAGAATGATGGCCTTGAATGGCTATATATATAGTCTAAATGGAGGGGGGGGGGGGCGTGTGTGTCAGGAGAGGCTGGTGCTTCAGCTTCACTGTGGCCTGATGGAATTGGTACTTTTCCGGGTTTCATGCCCAGATTGCCTGGCACAGCTGCCTGGCCGTAGTGGCTGTTGCTGTGTGCTCTTGCCACATCTACACTTGGCACAAGGATCACAGGATTGTTGGGAATCTTTTAGAAACCTTTTTGTGTGTGTTTTAAAGGGAAAATTACTATTCCTCTTGATTTTAATGGAGGTCCAGATACTCAGAATTTTTGGATTTTCTAAATGCCAAATCTGAAGAATCCTAATTCCAAATATAATTTCTGAATCCAGGTTTGGTGTGAGTGCAAATCCCTAGGAAAACCCACAAAATTCAAAGCAAATAAAACAGGGTGGTTGAAAGACAGTCCTGTTTTTTACTAGAACATTTTTCATTGATTTGTGAGAAACAGCACTTTGGTTTAATGTGGACGTATATAATTGTTTTTTCCTTTGTTCTAAAACAATGGTTACTGTGATATTTATTTATTTATTTGAAGTATTTATATCCCACCTTTCTATAGATATTCAAGGTGGTTTACAAAGTCTCCACATACTAAAGGCCTGGTGTCAAGACCCTCTCCCCTAGCGATATCCCCTTGCCCCCAATCTTGGAGAAATGAGATCAGCCATTGAAAGACTGTCCCACATAACCCAATGTTGCTGAGGTGGTGGGTCAAAAGGTTGTGATTGACCATGTCAAATGCTGCTGAGAGATCGAGTAACAGCACCAGCACCAACCTCCCCTAATCTGGCTGTCTACAGAGATCATCTGGGAAGGTGACGGCACAGTCTCCATCCCATGGCCAGGCTGGAAAGATGTGGACTTGAAATGGGATTGAGGGTTGATATTGTCCTCCAGGAAAGGGGTGGAGCTGGCACTGCTCTCTCCAGTACCTTGCCCAGAAAATGAAAAGACTGGATACTGGGCAGACTGGCAGAAATGAAAGACTGGCAGAAATGAAAGACTGGGTACTGGCTAGATCTGAAGGGTCCAAAGATGATTTCTTCACTACAGCCTCTTTCAACTTTCCTGGGTAGACTCAGGAACTGATTAATAATGTTTTCCAGAGGAGCATGTGCCTCCTCCCTGTTGGCTATAACCACCCAGGATGGGCATAAATCAAGGAAACAGGTGGTTGGTTTTACAGCAGACAGGATCCTGCCTGCAATGGTGCAAGGTATTCTACTGAATTGATCCAATATAGGAACAGAAGATAGCCAAGAAGCCTTCAGTTCCCTTTCTTTATTAAAATTGATGGGGAGGTCCCAGTGACTGCATGGAATGTTGAGAAATGTAATGGATGGTTTACAGTTACGTAATGAAAGACTGGTAACATAGTCTGTGGGACTGATGAAAAGAATCCTGGAAATCATAACAAAGTCTGAGCAGGTTACAGCTTTTGAGGCGTATAATAAGATGGAACAGCAGTACTGTTAAAATGGCAAACTATTTGAAAATCACATGTAGGGTAGGCCTCAAGTGTAATCTCTTGGTTTAAGAAGGGAACATCAATATTCATCAGCAGAAGAGACTGCCTGATTCATAGAGAAAGTAGGGATAGACCAGAGGATTCAAAAGAAGGCACAAATAATAGAAGAGAATCTTTAGCCTCTGGCCATCTTCTCTCTTTTTAACCTTGTGAAAAGCAGCATTAACATGTTTCAAATAAATAAATAAATAAATAAATAAATAAATAAATAAATAAATAAATAAATAAATAAATAAATAAATAAATAAAGTTGTTTCATAGATAGATTTTGTAAGAATGGAGCAGGGGTTGGACTAGATGGCCATTATGATCCCTTTCAACTCTATGAGTCTATGATTTTATGATTCTACTGGGATGGGAGACCACCAAGGAAGTCCAGGGTTGCTTCTCAGGGGCAGGCAATGGCAAACCACCTCTGAACATCTCTTACCTTTTGGCATCAGTATAAGTTGACTGCAACTGGATGGCATCTTCCACCACCAAGAACAAAATATGCAAGGTTATATACCAGAGTCAATAAACTATTCTAGGAGTAAGGCTGAAATAATGATGATTGGCAGCCCTATTACCTATGGTAGAAGAAAACAGGAGTTCTATCACCAACACTTCTCCTTTCCTTCAGTATCCAGAGTTACAGTCTTGGGACTTCCTATGTTCCTAAAACAGGTGGTGGGGGGAGGGGAGAACTATGTGTTTTGGGAACATATCTGTTATTTTTTTTGGCTTGGGGTCCAGTGGTGATGGTGCCTGCCCATGCATTTTGTAGCAGAGGACAAGGCTCAGCAGCCATATCAAGAATGAATTAATTCCTCTGTGCTGGCTTCTTTGGCTCAGCACGAAAGTCATCCATAGCCCCAGGTGCTAATCTGTGCCTGCTGCCCTTTTCATTCCCAAAGCTTCCTTTTTGTTCAGTGCAAGGGAGACAAGACAAGACATTTGTGTAATGGCTGATGAGGCTCATTCAACATGAAAGGGCAGCTTGGGTGAACTGTGTGCTGGTTTGATATTCCACTTAGTTTCAGAGGGATTTCTCTTTATTCCATTTTCATCAGGAAGGAGAGGGGGAAAGAAGTGAATGGCACAGAAAATCAAAGCATCAGCCTTCCCTTCTGACAACTAACAAGGATATCTTGAGTTAAGTTTGTACCAAATTTCTGGGCGATATGGAATGGAGCTAACCTTTCTAGGGTTTACTTTGAATCCTCCTTTTTGAGGGAAAGAGGCATAATCGTCTGCTTTTTACACTTTTCTAATAATCTAATAATAAACTTTAAACTTTTATAATAATTCTAATAATAATAATCTACTAATCAGATTATGTGTATCAAGTTACAAACTTCTAGGTTACAAACAAATAAGGCTTCCACCTCTTGGAAGGCACAAAATCTACCGAGGAAGGGGACACACTTTGAACTGAGAATGGGCCAATGGATCGAAGGAGTAGAGCCCTAGTGTTACCCTAGCTTAACAGTTAGAATATACTTTTAAGAGTAGCAATGGGGGGGAATAACTCAGCTTGGCAGTCACGAGGAGGCAGGCTAGGTGGGAGCTTTTAGACAGCTATGCACCAGGACAATTGGCTTTTTTGAAGCACGTTCCACAGAGAATACAAAGAGGAGACCAAATTGAATTTTAAATATTTTTTATAAGTTTTAGGTAGCAAACATTCATACAGTGAGACGTAGAGAAGCATACACGCAGTTCCTGAGATATAGAAATGGTGGAGAAATAGGTTTGGATGATAGAGGGGAAAGGGAGCAATGGGACTATATGTTACCTAAGTTCCAGCTGAAGAAGTCTTGAGAAGAATTCCTATGCCAGCAGAATCAAGCGAAGGATGACTATAAGGTGTCTCACAACCAACTTGATGAAGAAAGGTTCAGGCCAATGCAAAATGAGCTGGAGCAGGCCAGCGAGGAAGCTCACTAGGAAACTGGCTAGCTAGCCAGCTAGTGCTAGAGTAGAGCCAGCAAAAACTTGGGGTGTGCTGTACTTTTATACTCCTTAGCATAGGTATGGGTGGGAGCTAGTAAGTTTCTATTCCTGGATTTTCTGGGTTTCCCATGCTGGGATTGCTGGGCTGAGCTAATCAATAGCTCATCTATTGTCTTCTAAATGTCGGGACAGTAGAGCCAATTGTTTCTTGATTGTATCAGTGTTAGTCTTGAATGACTTATACAGAGGTACTCCTTGGAATCTCTGCCCAGGTATTCAAATTTGGCTGAGGCTTTGAGTGGATCAGGAAGGGAATGATTGTTAAGGAAATGGTTCTCAAAGGCAGAGGAAATGTAAAGCCTTGTGATGAGGTGTATCCTAGGTCCCTTGTAATACAGCAATCTTGGCGGGGTGTGGTAATCAAGAAGCATGTCCATGGGGCTTCCAGTCTCAGCTGACTGCATTAACCCTTTTAATGATCTCATTTTGCTATCAGACCTTTTTGCACATTTTTGCCTGTATTAATATCTGGATATTCTGCCACACACACACAAGTATATGGCAGTTGGTATTTGCCAGTACATATTGCAGGAAAATCATGTAAAATCCATATTTCAGTAAAGAGGGGTGTAACGAACTTGCCCCACCCTGAAGGGCTGGCGTACAGCAGGCCAAAGGGAGAAGGCCTTAGCAACAGCCAGAAAAAGAAAAAAAGGCTCCACAAGGAGAGAACCGACCTGATTGGCTGAAAAAGGTCCAGTAACGTTTGGCAAGAGCTAGGGGGAGCCAGTGGGCTTAGAGCACTGAGAGGAGAGTTGTGTGCTGATCGGAGTCTCAGAGAGAGAGCAGAGCAGAGTCTGGCAGAGAGGAGTCTGTCAGCTCTGGAAGAAAAGGATTCTGTCTCAGCAGAGTTGGCTGACAGAAGTCCAGTCCCTGTCTAAGCGTGTATGCTTGACAGAGAGGAGAGCCCTGACTGGAAGGTGCAGATTGAAGTGCCCCTTCAGGAGCTTGAAAGCTGATTTAAAAACTGTCCAGACCTATCCCCACAAGTCTGCCTTGCCCCTAGGTGTATCACCAGAATCACCAGTCTGGGAGAAGCCAGTCCAGAGGAGCAGTGAAATACATATTATTAGGACTAGTGGGAGAGAGGGAGGCCAAAGCGTGCCAGAATCTCCTGGGCTTGGACTGTGTGCTTGGGTGTGATCAGTGGAGTATTGGAGCAGTGAGGAATAGTGTTCTAGCATGCGTAAAGAAATTTAATTGTTCAAAAGCTAAAAAATCTTCCCTTAAAGAGACACCTAGCTTTTGTGTGTCGGTGTGCATATGAATCTGAAGTAACATCTTAAAGACAAGCGGATTATAAGGAAACCAACAAGCGTTAAACCTCTCCAGTTTACCTGAAAGGAAGCCTTTTGTGAAAATATAGCCAGCAAATAAGCGTTTCAGTTTTGTTTCACCTTTTAAAACCTTTCAGTCATTGAGTATTTTTTTTGTCTGTGTAATGTGTTCCCCACAGTCAGGGTGGTGACCTTGTGGAAAAGTCCAGTATTGAGTACGGGCTATATAAGGAAAAATATTATTGGTGGCAGCATGAAAAGTAGAACTTATATATAAGTAGGCTTTACCGATTACATTGAGTGAAGAGGTGGGATCACATTATAACATCTAGAATCCAGTTCCCGAAACATGCAGAAGAAGACCCACTTTGTTTTCTGATTTGTGAGGTAAAACTGTGAAATTTTCTCCTCACAAATGGCAAAACCTAAGAACACAAAAGAGGCAGCTGGTGAGGGAAAAGCCCCCCAGAGACAGGTGATATTGAAACACCTAAAGAAGATCCCTTTCGGGATTGGGAGAGCATGAAACTGGAGGCTGGCCAGTATAGATGCTGAAGTTGAGAAAGCTAAGATGGCTTCTGGAGTTGAAAAAAGCAAAATTAGAGGCTAAGAGTGATGGCTGAAATATAGAAATGCTTGAAGGTAGAAATTAAAATGGTTAAACTCACGGAGGGCTGAAAGGGCCAGAAAAAGAAAGAGAGTTTAAAATGGCGGCGGAAATCGTGGAGGCAAACATGAGCCATGAAGGAAAGGACATGTTTGATTTGAGAGTGATGAGGGAAATGAAGCTCAGAGCAGAGCACCCATCCCCCCCACTTTGTTGTGGAATTTCCCTCAGCAGATGAGAAAATGGAAACAGTTTCCAGGGTTGCCAGAGTACCAGCATGAATGGTGGAGAGAAATGCTTTTCCCAAATGCTTATGGGAAACCCTCAGAATGGCACCCAGAAGATGCAGTTGGAAGTGACAAGCCAGCCCTGCAAGGTGTGCCTTGCCAGCGTTAAGAGAGTCCAGGAGAGCAAGAAAACTCCTTAGCAGCCTGACACATGAACCAGGCTGAGGAGTCTGCAGCAGTTCCAGAGTTGCCCAGATGGATGGTGTTCATACTGACTGGTGCCAAAGAGACCAGAGGCAGGATGAGTTCACTGAAAGAGCGGAAGGAGACAGCTGAGCTTGCTGACCCCAAAGAAGCTATCAGGTGGTGGTTCCAGTTCCAGTGCCAGAGCAGTTCCAGAGGTGGAAGCTGAAGTCGGTTGCCCAGCAGCCCTCCCCGGCGATGCCAGCAGTGCAGCTGAGCAGCGTTCCCTGCTTGAGCAGTACCAGGAAGATCAGCGAGGCGGTTCCTGTGAGGAAAAAGGCCCGGTTGCTTAGCATACTCTAGCGTGCCCAGCGGTGCAGCTGAGCGGCGTTCCTGCTTGAGCAGTACCCAGGAAGTCAAGCAGAGAGCGGTTCCTGTGAGAAAAGAGGCTGATTTATAGCCGCGCCCTCTAGCGTGCCCAGCAAAGCTGAACAACGTTCCTGCGGGCGGTATTACCCGAGGATTCGCCAAAGGCGATTCCTGTGAGGGAAAAGGAAGAAGACTGCCAATGTCACCTAACCAACTTTCTTGTGACAGGAGGTTCCAGTTCCTGGGAAAGGCGGATCCAGTATCCAACAAGAACCGGGACATTGTTGTGCAGGACTTTATGCTTGAGGAACAGTGCAGGTCTGGCAGAAACATCAAAATGAACTGAAAGCAGCAGCAGCCGCCAAGACCTCAACAAGGCTTCAGCAGCCAGCGATGAGGACTGTTGTAGAAAGTAACATTACAGCTGCCAGCAGAAGACCGAGCCTGAAGTTTTGAATACCAGACTCAAAGAGAGGAAATTTGAGGGGGACCGGGGAGGTCAATCTGGTATAAAATGAAAGGGTCTGATATGTCATTATTGATAAGTCGTGTGATGTTCTGGTAGAGGGCACTGTAAGAACGATGCTTTATGATGATAAAATGACAAAGCCTTACCACAAAAGAGGGCCAAAGTGAGTAAAAGAAAGCCAGAGGTGTAAAACCTCAAGCTTTTGATTTGGCAGAAAGGGAATTGTTAAGTTTAGAAAGAAATTTTACGCTTGCCTAATGTGGGTGTGTCACCATCCCAAAGTCACCACCGCACTCAAAGGGCAACTTTAACACTTGCCGTGAGTGAGCATGAATGTCCAGCTAGGGATTTGGATAACCACCAAGAGGAAGCCTTACTGGAGGGATAAAGGGAAAATTTACCCTGTCCTTAGAGGCAGCACCCACCAGTAGGAGCATCTGAAGGAAAAGAAGGTGGCAAACTTTAACATCTGGAAGGAAAAGGTAAGCAAGGTATCCTTGTGTAAAATAAAGTGCTGAGTTTAAAATAATATGCTTGTTGAAGAATATACAGTATGTGGGTTACTGAAATGTTATTGATACTTATTAGGAATTCATGTAGTAAGTTTAACATGGTAAGAATAATTTTATAGTAAGAAAAGTGAACTTTAAGAAAAAAAAAACTGAATGCATTTGAAGAAAATGTGAAATTTTTTTTTGAAAGCGGTACTTAGTTTTTTTGGATTGCACGTGTGTAAGTTTTATTTACACACATTAAGCTTATAGCGAGGCTTATAGCCTCAAAAGTAGTCCATATCATTATAGGGAAAGGGACATATGTATGAACTCTGCTCCCACCCTGAAGGGCACAGGTGTACAGCAGGCCAAAGGGAGAAGGCCTTATAACAACAGCCAGAGAAAAAAAGAAAAAAAAGGCTCCACAAGGAGAGAACCGACCTGATTGGCTGAAAAGGTCCAGTAACGTTTGGCAAGAGCTAGGGGGAGCCAGTGGGCTTAGAGCACTGAGAGGAGAGTTGTGTGCTGATCGGAGTCTCAGAGAGAGCCAGTGCATGCTCCTGCCTAGGACAGGGGGCACTTATAGCCCCGGCCCCCATTTGGTCACGGGGGCCAACATTTCAGGTCGCTTTGTGTGTTTTAAATTTTAAGCAAGTTTCATCGCCCGCCTGCAGGGGGGCGCATTTTATATTATCGGCACTAGTAAAATTTCAGGGGTATCATCCAGGATATACTGTCCTTGAGGATAGCCATTCCAAATTTGGTGATGTTTGGTTTAGGTGCAGTGGACTCAAATGGGGTGCCCCATCCCATTGTTTTCAATGGAAGCTAACAGGAGATGGGGGGTCTACCCATTTGAGGGACCATAACTTTGGTTTCCTGAACATAATCCTCACCAAATTTGGGTGGCATCCTAAGAATATTTATTTCAGGATGATACCTGGAAATTTTGGTGTCACTAGCTTTAAAAATACATCCTGTCCGGGCACCCCAAGAAATTGGCCCAAGGTTCTTTGTTTAGCTGTGGCTTTGCTCCATTGTAGCCAAGGGGGGATTTCTGAGTGTGTAGGCAGGCTGCACATTTTGGAAGATAGAGGCACCAGACCAGGGTGGCTCAGGGAAGGCCTCCTCCTGGTAATAGCATCCAGGTTTGGAGACCTTTGCTTCTGGGGGTTCAATTTTGCGGCCCCCGTAAAAGGCTTATTTTGTTTCCCCTGCCCTGCACACACATGAAAGCCTGTGGGCTGATTCTCTCAGAACTTCAATTCCCCCCCACCCAGAAGCAAAGCTCACCAAGATTGATGCTACGCTCAAAGGGCCTGGAGTCACCTTGAAAGTCTGGCACCTCTATTCAAAAAAATGTGCAGCCTGCCTCAGAAATTCCTCATTAGCTACAATGGAGCAAAGTCACTGCAAAACAAAGAATCTTGGGCAAATTTTGGGTGCCTTGAAGGGGATATTTTTTAAAGTTATGACACCAAAATTTCAGGTTATCATCTGGTAACTATTCTATGATGCCACCCAAGTTTGGTGTTATGTTCGAAACTAAAGTTATGGTCCCTCAAATGGGTAGCCCCCATCTCCTCTGTTAGCTTCCATTGAAAATGTGGGATGGGGGCATTCCATTTGGGGTCCATAACTTGCTGCCCCTGAACCAAACATTGCCAAACTCAGTATCATCAGGGCAGTCTCTGGATGATGCCCTGGAATCATGGGTGCTTAGCTTTAAAAATGCGCCCCTGCAGGCTGAAAAAACACTAAAATACCCCCCAAAAACTCCAAATACTTTGTATCAAGATTTGGTACTTTGCAGGGACATAATCAGACACTTTGTCTGAATGTGCCCAAATTTGTCCAGATTCCAGCCAAATCTGCTATTTGTTTCATCTGAATCTCCAACCCTCAAAAGTGCGATGCTGTTTCAGGGTGGAGAATCCACTCCTGAAAGCATCACTTTCAATTTTAACTGGGGACCCCTAGATTTCCTCCCTTTAAGGTAGATTTAAAAGAAGAATTGAGCTCCCTGCTTGGGTAATTCAATGAAAGTGATTCCACTGGAGGTGTTTTTGTGAGAGATGATGCTGACATTTGTTTGCAAATGTTTTGTTGGGGGTGATTTAGAGAGATTTCCATGAGCGAAATACCCACTTTTGCACTAGCTTGGAATTGTTTTCAGGCTAACAACCTACCTCATAGGGTCAAGTAGGGATTAGGAAATTAGGAAAAAGAGTTGGTGGGTAGAGAGCCATGGCTGTTTTGATGGGAGTGGGAGGTGATTTTGTGAGCTGGTACAAAAAAAATAATTGTTTGGTCATGGTGGGGAGGTGGCCAAACATACACCGGGCCGCATGGGGGGGGGGGGGCCAAATCTCAGGTTTTTGGTCCCCCTCGGCCAGTTTGCCTAGGTACTTCCTGAGAGAGCAGAGCAGAGTCTGGCATGGCAGAAGTCTGTCAGCTCTGGAAGAAAAAGGATTCTGTCTCAGCAGAGTTGGGCTGACAGAAGTCCAGTCCCCTGTCTAAAGCGATTGTATGCTTGACTGAGAGAGAGGAGGCCCCTGACTGGAGTGCAGGGTGAAGTGCCCTTCAGGAGACTTGGCAGGTGAAACTGTCCAGACCTATCTGGTCTGCCTTGCCCCTGGGTGTATCACCAGAATCACCAGTCTCTGGGAGAAGCCAGTCCAGAGGCAGTGAAGGCTTACATGTCAGGACTAGTGGGAGAGAGGGAGGCCAAAGCATGCCAGAATCTCCTGGGCTTGGACTGTGTAATGCTTGGAGGTGTGATCAGTGGGTGTGGAGAGCAGTGAGGAATAGTGTCTCGTCGTGAAGGGGAATTTAATTGTTCAAAGCTAAAATCTTCCCTTAAAGAGACACCTGCATTGTGTCGGTGTGCATATGGTCTGAAGCAACATCTTTAAGACAAGCGGATTCTGGAAACCCAACAAAGCGTTAAGCCCTCTCCAGTTTACCTGAAAAGCCTTTGTGAAAGCCAGCGAATAGCGTTTCGAGTTTTGTTGCGCTTTGCAGAAGCCTTTCCAGTCATTAGTATTTTTGTCTGTGTGTCTGTGTTCCCCAGTCAGGGTGGTGACCTTGTGGAAAATCAGTATTGAGTGGGCTATATAAGGAAAAATATTATTGGTGGCAGCGCAGAAAGTAGAACTTATATATAAGTGGCTTTTCGTTACACGGGGTATGAAGGGTAGGGCAACACTAGAAGGATCAAGGGAGCTTAGAAGGACCAAGGACTGGATCCAGACTAAATTTACCAATGGCAGACTAGAACTTGCCTGTCTTCGTCCATGCAAAATGCTGCTCCTCAGGGATGGGGATGACATGTGGGGGGGGGGGGGCGCTGCAGCAGGAAGGAGAAATTTGCAGGAACTGTCAGTTTAGTCTGGATTCAATCCCTTGTTCCCCAGGACAGAGCTGAAGGATAAATGAGCCCAACCTACTTAGTTTGTATAAAGGATGCAGCTACTCCATGGGCTTACAAATGCCACTAAACAATTCACTTGAGTTATTTTACAGAATATGTTCTAAACACTTAATGCAAAATGCTCAATTGCTTGATCATATGCAGCATATATACATTAGAGATGCAGGCAAATGTGTAAACTACAGTGCTCTTGCTTCTTAAAAGCCCTTGAGCTATGGGCTGTCAGCACATTTATATGGGACTAACGGTCCATTAAACCCAACGGGACTTATTTCTGAGTAAATATCACTGAAGCTCCTTGGCTACTGGGCTTGGGGAAAACGTTTAGGAGAAAGTAGCAAATCTCATTTTGTTTTTTGAAAGAATAAATCTCTATTCCTACCCATGGCAGAACAAAAGTAGCCCAATGGGGGTGCTTTTCACCCTGGGGAAACTGCTCTCACTTGTTCTACCTTGTTTTATTTAATTGTTTAAGTATTTATTGCCCGGTTTTCTCTGCAATGGAAACCCCAAGGAACTTGTAGCATTGTTTTCCCCTTCTCTATTTTTTTCTGTACAACAACAAGCCTGTGAGGTAGGTCAGGTAGGCTAGGTTGTATTTTTTCAAATAAATGCCCAGGAAAAGACTGGACTGAAAAAAACTTTCTCTTTAGATCAGGTTTTTAGGTGTGCAGAGTGGTCAAGAGAATATTTAAAGCAATCGACAACATAATGTAAAAGTGTAATTATTCATGAACAGTTCATAGAAGTCAACATAATTTATTCTATCATTTAAGAGTTGTTGATTATTTATTTATTTATTTTTTAATTTATAGGCCGCCTCATCCCCGAAGGGCTCGAGGCGGCTCACAACATGGCTGTTTCCAACAGCAAATTAATACAGCATAAAACTTAACCCATTAAAACACAGCAGCAGTTAATAACAATAAATAAATTAAAATTAAAACAGTAAGATTGTGTAAAACACACACAGGTGCCGTATCTATATGTCCTGCTTTGGGGGCACAAAAAAACATTCTCAGCTGAAAATGAAAATTTAAAAAATGTCTTGGCAGGGAGACCACCAAGGAAGACACTGCAGGGCAAGCGGTGGCAAACTAACTCATTTGCTTCTCATTTGCCTTGAAAGCCTCTTGCTGGGGTTGTGACTTGACGGTACTTTACACATACACAATAGATTGTATAGTGCAGTAAATGTCCTAAAGGTGCAGCACAGCAAATTAATTTGCCTGAAGAAGCACCGAACAGTTTAGCCTCTCCCAGGTGTGTGTGTGCTGTAAAGTCACAGCTGACTTATGGTGACCCCATAGAGGTTCCAAAGCAAGAATCCTTGGGAGGTGGTTTGCCATTGCCTGTCTTTGTGTGAGCTGTGCAAGTTTTGAGAGAACTGTGATTGGCCCAAGGTCACCCAGTAGGCTTCATGGTGATTGGCCCAAGGTCACCCAGTAGGCTTCATGGTTCTCCAGATTACAGTCCACTGTCCTTAACTGCTACAACATGCTGGCTCTCCTACATCCTCAGTTAGTCATTTTGGGAGGGTGGACAAAAGTTCCCAGTAGGTATACTTTTAGAGGCTCAGAAGCAATGGCGTGGGGGGAGGGGAGGGGAACTTCTGGGTTCCGAATGGGATCCAAAAATTTTAATTACAGGTTCCGATGGTGATGGGATTCAAACAGTGGCGGCGCCGCACACACGCACCTCCAGTCCCTATTGGGCAGGGAAGTTGCTTTAGTAACCCCTTCTCGGCACTCAGAAAAAATTAGTAACCACTTCTAGAGAAGTGGTGAGCCTGGACGTTGGATCCCATCCATCTGTTTCTGATGCCCTCAAGGGCCTATTCGCCTCAACCTCTGTGCAATGCTAGCCTACACATGCCCCTGAGCGGCACGTATACCTTTACTGTATGTTGCTGAGGTGTGGCACTGATGCCAGCTTGGGGTCCACCAGGAATCCATGGCCCGGCTTCGGCCCCACTTTGGATTACTTGCGGCGCGTACCTCAGCAACAGATATTTCCCCAAGTGCAGCATTTCATTTTTTTTTCAACAGAAGTGATATAAATGGCATGTGAAAGGAAGAAACTTAAGGGTTTACTTTGGGATACCATCAAGGTGGGTACTAAACCTATTTCACGCACTGATGACCCCAGACAATGAAGATTAACGTTGGTCTTACAGCCTTCACTCTTTGACCTACTTTCAGCTTCTTGGTCATACTTGCATGATGGAATATTGGCGGAGGCTAATTACGCAGACATAAAATGTTAAATTTTATAGCGATTTTCCTGAAGAGCCTGTCTTGATGAAGAGATGTGCGGTTTGAAGCCTTATTGGCAGTACATACACACTTAAGCTGTTTTTTGGGGGGAAGGAGTCCCTTCATACAAGTGATTTTTTTTTAAAAAAGTTTAATTTTATTCACATGGCTGGGTGGAACAGGTTGTCATCACCCAAAGAAAGGTCTTACTGCTTGAAGTGTTAATACCCAGGCTCAGGCAGTTAAATCCAAAGACTTTGATTTATCTGAGTTCTGGCTTGAGCAGATAGTATTTACAAGCGTGAATAGGGTAATGTTTGTGGCCACCTTCCGTGGAAAGAGGCCGGCGTTTCCACTTGCTGTTCCTAAGTAGCACCTTCTGCTTAGTGATGGTGATGATTAATCACTTTGTAAATATCTTCTGTTTTATTACACAAGCAATAAGCACTTTGTCGGAAATTACATAAGTTATAATCCAATTAAACAATAATTACATTGTAATGGCTTTGTAACTACAGCATTAATTAACTTTTATTGCCCTGTAAATTAACCACGGTATTGATATCGAGTTTGGAGGAGACAGCTGACTCAGTCAGAGAGAGAGAGAGAGAGAAGGGGCCACCCCAGCATTCTGCCAGGTGGACTCCTCTGTGGCAAAATACTGCCTGGGTCGTACCATTTCAAACTATAAGCAAGGGATCACATGACTGAATAGTCCTCCAAATGAAAGGGAAAAAACTGCAAACACAGAGATTTCTAAGTGTGAATTAGCAATGCCAGTCCGCGACTATAGAGGTCAGTTCCTCTGGATAAAATGGATGCATGGGAGGGTGAGCGTTGTGACATTTGAGCCCACTGAGGTCCCCGGCCTTTCCAGACTTCATCCCGAAATCACTAAAAAAAAGGGGGTAGAGTACACAACCACAACAACATAGGGAGCTTCAAAGGTTGAGCTGAAAACTGTAAAATCCATAACCAAATAATTGTATTTAGTATGCCGGGCACAAAAAAAGATTCTTAAAAACTCAAAATTTTTGAAATGCAGGCAACAGCTTTAAAAATTTGTATGAACACAAATCACAAACTTTGTAAATGATACGATCAAATAAGTGACCAATAAGGGATCATTAGCTTTTTCAGCCTTGCTCAGAGGTTGTACTTACCAACAAGATTCTTAAAGATAACACATTCAGAAACACACCTTTTTATCAAAAAATGAAAAATCCGTATATTCTCTGTGTTCTGGTATTGCCTATTAACACCACTCATGAGTCTTTCCAGATCCCTCAACTAATGAACTCTTATAATGGTAGTGCATGTGCTCCATATCTGGGAATTCACCTATCTCCTCATGTATTTCCACTGAGAGCCAGTCTGACACTGCATTTCCTGTATTGGACTAGGATCTGGAAGAACCTGGTTTGAATCTCCACACTGCCATTCTTCTGAAGTCAGTAAAGTCACTCTGCCAGTCTCCTTAATACCACGAGAGCATGTAATAGCCCTTTCCCCTGCTTGCTGCTGTGAGGTAAGCAAAAGTAACACAAAAACACTTGCCCATTTATGAATCCCTTGGGCATCGTCTGTTCTTGCAGAATGGCAAAAATGCAGCAGGTCAAGAAACTGGAAACAGAGTGCATTCTGGAAAACAAGAAATAACTTCCAACATCCCTCCTGAGCCTCGTTCAACCTTCATCTCTGTTCTCCTCAGTTCAACAGGCACTGTACTTACCGTACCAGTAGTATTAGAATAACAGGATATCCCTCCTGCATTAGAAAGAGAGGGGAATTGGCAGCGCATGTAATTCAGCAGAATGCCTGCATAAACATACGATTCTGAGGAGTCTTTCCTTCTTTTTTATTGGAAATGCAAATGCAATTAGTTATGTGCGGTTATTATTGCATCCAAACCTTTAGGAGAGTCAAAAGATTCAGATGGGAAACCCAGAACTTAAAGCTGCCAGCTCTTGGTTGGAAATTTGCTGGTGAGAAGAACTAGGAGGGCAGGATGTAGGGAAGGGAAGAGGCCCCAGCAGGGCATAATGCTACACTTTCCATCTTCCAAAGCAGCCATTTTCTTCAGGTCAACTGATCTTTGTATCCTGGAGATCAATTAATTCTGGGCGGTCACCAGGCCCCTCCTTGAGGTTGGCAATGCTATTAGGACCAGATTTCAACAGCTCTTTTTGCTCCATCTTATGTGTTTTCCCTCTTCATTGCACACATGTAAACAATTCCTGACATCGTTTTATTGACAAAAAGAATCCCCCCCTTCCCACTTTTGTAGCGGATAAACTAGGATCCTGCTCTTTTTGTATATTGTGCTTTGAAAGCTCCTTGTTTCAAGAGGCTGTGAATATATTGCTTTGTTTGCCATCTCTTTGTGACTGATCGCTCATCTCACAGCTGACTGTGTTGGAGGATTGAGTTTGAGCTGCGCTGAGAAATCCACAGGTGTCTCTTAACCTGTCACAGTCCTTTCACATGTGCCCATTGTCTAAATGACAAAGAAATGCCTGTACTCAGCCTGATGACAGTGATCTGGAGAGGAGGGCAAAAGAAAGATTTTGGGCAGCTGGGGTAGCAGGGCCATCACTGTGTACCTTGCAACACAGAGGCTATTGCAAACATTTCCTGTTTTGTACTGGACCATGCTGCATAGTAAATTCTGCATAACATTTATGGTCTGCAGAACATGGACTTGACTTATCTTTTACATCCAAAAGGTTTGTTGTTGCCTTTTTTTTTGTATAATTTAAATCACACTTTAAAGTTGCCAAGTGCTTTGTTTTATTTATTATTTGCATTGTTTCCTCCCTATTTCCTTGAAGGAACTCAGGACATTATATGGGCAATGATCACATTTTATTATTAAAGAAACCCCAGCTTCCTTTTGACACTTCAGAGCAACGCCACGCTTTATGTGATAATAATGTTCACTGCAGGTTTGCTAGCATTTTCTGCAGCAAACATATAAAATATAAACTATCAATGTAAAATACAAAGTGCTCTCTCTTGGACTTACTCTTGGAATCCCTGATTGAGTTGTATTGCCCAATTTTTGTGTACATACAGTGTTTAAGAATATCTACAACTTTAGTTCATGTTTTATGTATTCACCACTATAAACACCAGTGTGATACCCATGTAACTGCAACGAACATAACTGCTTCTGCCGCATAAAATGTTACTTTATTTGCACTGAATTTATATACTATTCTTTAAGAAAGTTTCCCAAGCAGTTCACAACTAGGATAAAACAACTTATTAAAAACGACGAAAGTCTTAAAAAAAAAACCTTTAAAAATACAAATTGTAAAGAATCCATCAGGGAAGCCATAAAAGGAAACAGGAAGAGAAGCAGCAAAGCAATCCATTTATCACTTCAACCAAATGCCTGTCAGAGAAGAATAAACTCCAAAAATGACATCAGTGAAATGTTGAGCTACCCTTAACAATTAAGGTTTCAAAACCCTTTAAAAAATATTGATGCCAGCATACTTTTGGAGGAGGGTGTGCGTGCATATGTGTGCTGGCCATTGACAGCATCCTTTTAAAATAGCTTTTCTTTTCTAGATCAAGAACAGTGTCTCATTCCTTGAGACGAAATAGTCTGAAAGAAAGACGGTGGCTCAATCACTTGAAGTAAATCCTCTTACAGTAAAGAGAAATTTCCTCCACCATGTAATCTGAAAGAGGCTTGAGAACAGGATAGGGGAGCAATAAATTAGCAGAGACAGTTGGAGGTGAAAGCCAGTGGGTGGGTGGAAGCCCCATCTATCATCTTCACTCTTGTCTGATGGGAATCTCTGCTCTCCTTCTAAGATGTGTGCACTTGCCGTGACAGTCTTGGTGTGCATTTCCCATATGTCCTGCCCTGCATACCCAGGTCAATAGTCCATCTTCTGTTGCTTCACTATGGACCAGTCACTGTTCCACAGGGCTGTCATGAAGATGGTGGGACTCGGGGCAGAAAGAAAGCACCTGAAAGGTAGATGGGAGATGGGAGGCCTTCTTCTATGCTTATTCATGAACGGGTTATTCTCAGTCTATAAGAGAACATTAAGCACCAGTCCAGACTGTGTAGAGATGGATCTGGACCTGAAGCTGTGGAGAATCAATAAATCACAGAGCAGGGGTGTCCAACTGATGGCCCTCCAGATGTTTGTGGACTATGATTCCCATCACCCCTGGTGTAGAGAAAGAAGCTGATTATTCGGTTGCCTTGCCAGGATGACACAAGAGGAACATTGGGCTCACTGTCAGGTGACAAGTTGTCTGGTCTTATGGCAGAGATGAGGGATCTGATGAGACACGAACAAGTGGGAAACTCCTGTGAGGCACTACTGAAAATTAGAGGTCAGGACAGCGCCATGTGACTCAGGTTATAATTAGTATGCCAGGCTAGTACTGAAGAAGCCCAGATTCAAAGCCTGGCTTTACTCAAAAGTTTACTGAGTAGCAAGTTAATCACTCTCATCTATTGCTTGTTGTATGATGGTGGTGGAAAGGAGTATCAAGTTGCAGCTGACTTACGATAATCCTGTATGGCAGAATTAATCAACTCGGTTCTCCAAATTGTTCATGGACCATGGGTGCATCTGAAAAGCCCCTACCTGCATTATTTTTGGACACCTGATCTTAGCCAAGGTTTTCAGGGCAGAGAGTTAGCCGCTAAGAGGTGGTTTGCCACTGCCTGTCTCTACATAAGGACCTCGAGCAGGACCCCAGAGCCAAAAATCCGTCATTTCCCACCAAGTCCTGCCACTGCACAGCAAAGCAAAGCGTGTTGTGATGTCATAAACAAAGCATTCTGGTATCACCACTGGATTCTCATTCCTAGCCTCAAAGAAGCTTTCGTACACAGAAAGAAGTACCAGGGGCCAAGATCTGCATTTACATTTTTGAGAGGGGCAAAAAAGCTGGGCAAAACAAAATGAGTCGCCCTCCTTCATATTATATACCTATACTTTATGTACATATATATAATCAACTTATATAATCAACAACTCTTTTAAATGATAGAATAAATTATGTTGACCTCTACGAGCTGTTAATTAATTACAATTTTACATTATTTTTCTATCTGCAATGTTTGAATCTTCCCTCAACCCCTCTGTCCACATAAAAACCCAACCCAAACAGAAAGTTTTCCGACCTAGCCCAGGGGTGGCCGAACTGCAGCTCAGGTGCTTCATGCTGTTTCAGCCTGGAAAAGAGGTCCCCCTTGGCTCTTTCCCCATAGGCCTTTTGTCCAGTATTAGGAATCCACACAGCATAAAATTGGGGATACGATGAGGACATTTATAAGTCTCACATTCAGTTCTCCACCTCCTAAATTTAACCAGAGTAACACTTAACTTCCTCATTCTCTTTTTTCCTCCTGCACAGTCCGCTCGATTTCCTACTGGGTAGTGGTGATGAAGAATGGGGAGTGCCCGGCAGCGGTGGCTGTGCCCTTCTTGAGATCATGTCCTTGGGCACTTATCTTAGCTCAGAGATAAAGGCTCAAAAACTGAAGGTCGTGAGAGACCTTCGCAGAAATCCTGTTTGTTTTGCATGAGGGCGTAGATCGCGCGGGACGCAGCACCACTTCGGCGCCAATCACTGCATTCTGTAATGGAGTTGGTGAAGTTAAGTCAAAACACTGTGCAGTCTATATATATATATAAACCTTTAATGGCATAATTAAAACAGCAGCAATATACCAGAAAAATGGCGACCTCAGTGTAATGATACAATCTCCAATTACAGAGTTATAACTTAATTTGCTGACGGCAGAGCACAGAAAAAAGTTAGCCTTAAGCGCTTCCAATACGCTTTGGAGAACCACAATCCAGCATCGAACCGCCTGAATTGATAGATTAATATTGTATCGCTGGAGTTTTAACCACCGAGGGTTTGAATGATATTTATTACCGGCTAAGCTGTGTAATGCGCGGGCGGTGTTATGTCACGTGTTGGATTGATTATTGCCATCAAAAAAAAGCCTGAACTGCAAGGGACAAAATCTTTCATTAAAGGCACTCGCTGTATTCTTACCCTGAGTGAAGTAGCTGGAAGGAGAATATTGCTGCACCTGGCAAGAGGTCAGGAACTCTGCGTCGCGAATTTGGAGTTCTAGGACCATGATGGAAATACTTAGCCGTAGTGCCGGTTTTGGCTGGTATGCTTTAAACGCAAAGAGGAGAGCTTGGCGTTTATTAGCCTGCTGCATCAGGTGACTATGCGCAGGGATCGCCTGATCCACGATGTCATTTTGATAGTCAGCTTTACTTCGTTGGCATTCATTAAACCAAATGCATCAGGTTGGGCCCGTTTCTTGCGATTTTACGCCTCAACAAAGGACCTGCACTTTCGGTTTTATTTCTATGAAGAAGAAAGAGCCTGGTGGAGTAAAAGCTTTTGTTGGCAGTTGTTAAAAAAGCTTTAATGCAGTATCCAGAATTGGAGAAAGTCGAAAATACGCCATGCTCTTGTATGTAAGGGTAGATGTTGGCCCACCTCAAAACGGGGCCGCAGCATATGGGACTGACTGAATGGTGGCGAGTATATATATATGAGAGAAAGGCGCCGGACTGGAACTCTTTCCTTACCAGCGGCTCCATGCTTGTATCCACGATGGGATTCATTGCATGATTAATTGCATGAGTGATTTGGCATTAAATTACCTTAATGACACCGGAATTTACAGGGTCATGATGACCCTTTGATACGAAAATAGCGGCTCATAGCCTTACAGCCTAAGTTTAGCTTGATTTCAATATTGAGCTCGGATTTCCTTTAGGTAACTTAAAGAGGAGTTTATCAAGTAAAATGGAGACCCAGAATTTAAAATTTTAGAATGTTGCAGCTCTTCATTCTTTGTGGCCCAACTAAACAATGGTCTCCAAGGAACAAACAGCAAAACCGTGGCGCGACTTTGCAAAATTAAAGCGATCGGAGTTATTATGACTGCAATATTAAATGAAGCGTACCGGCAAGCGTTTCAAGCCAGGGCTTGAAACATGGAGAGTAATGAATGAAAATGAAAAAAAAAAAAAAAAAAAAAGGTATGGCGGTTTGGGAAGGCAGGGGGCAGTCTGCTGAAGGTCCTCCATCAAAAAAGGAAGCCGAGAGATCGCTTAAAAAAAAAAGATTCCAAACTCCAGGGGTTGGGGCCAGAGCACACCCCTGTTGTGACACCCCTGGTAATTGGTCCATATAAGGACTGGCTCTTACCATCATAGAGCATTTGACGGCCAGGTAGTGTAAATAGCGATGTGGAAAGCCGATACTAGTGTAAAGTAGCTGTTACGCTTCTGTGTCAATTCCTAGATTAACAGAGTTTTTACCTCCCACAGTAAAGATCTGGAGACAGAGTCAAGTACCGCCTTAAAGTCTCCAAAAGGCCACAAACAGGGATGATTTGCTGGTGTGTTATTTTTGTGAAGGCGAGGAATTCTAAGAGGATCAAACAATGATCTAAAGTAGATTTCCCATGTTGAAATCCTATTTGTTCTGCGACCAATGATTTTTTTGTTTTCTGTAATCCATGAAGAGAGTTTATTGTGCAAAATATTTTGCATATATACCTTGCCAGTGATGGATTAATACGCTAATCGGATGATAATTGGAAGGGAGCAAAAAATCTCCCTTGCACGAAGGAGCAAGAATTATAATCGCATGGGTCCAATCTGATGGTACAAAGGCTGTTTGATTAACGGATGTAAAAAGAGCTGCTAGTACCGGGGACCACCAGTCAACAAAGTTCTTAAATAACTCTGGGGGGAACCCGTCGGGTCCTGGAGCCTTGTGGTCCTTTAATTTAAGCACAATTTCACGCACTTCTTCTGCACAGACAGGGGGCCACTCTGGACTGTCGTTTATGTAGGCACTGTGCAGTCCTCCCAAATCAGCACCTGAAGGAGCTAATTCACACAACTTTGACAACATATCAGTCGGATTTTAAATGACATTTAAATGACATATAAATGACTCACAATATTTCTGCCAGTAGTAATAGTCAGTTACTATCTTTAATTTACATATTTTTCTCCATGTTTTAACCACCTATTTAGAGTCTTAGTCAGAGAAAGTGCATGTAACAATAAAAATGTGTGTGTAATATTCAATCAATCAATCATTTATTTACAGTCAACGACCAATACAACAGAACAAAAATACATCAATTTCACAGTACATGTGTAATATTCATTCTTGTGGCTCTCAAACATTTGAAGTTTATTCTGAGTGGCTCTTCGGTTAAACAAGTTTGGCCACCCCAGCCTAGGCTTTTCCCAGACATTTTTCTTTTTAATATATCACAAATAATTTTGACATAGGGAAACACCAAACACACCTCACAGTTAGATAAAGTACAGCTTGAGAAAAGCTTTTATGCTACTAGAAGCTAAAGTGACTAAACTGAAGGTAGTAACTGGGAAAACCTCGTTGGAAAAGACAATAATGCTCAGAAACATTTGAAACAGTAGGAAAAGATCCACCATGAGAAGGTAAAAGAAACTCAGTAAAAGAATCCATGGCTCTAGCTTTGCATGACCTGAATAAGGCTGTTAACAAGAGGACGTTTTGGAAATCATTGGTTAAGAAGTCAGAAGCGACGTCAAGGCACATAACACCTGTGAGGGTCTCCATTCTTGACCCCCTCCCTTTTCCCAAGGTGTAAAAGGCTCTTTGGGGAAGGTCAAGCCTATCAGATGAGCGGGCAGATCTACTCATAACCTTTGTCAAAGCCAAGTGTAACGAACTTGCCCCACCCTGAAGGGCTGGTGTACAGCAGGCCAAAGGGAGAAGGCCTTAGCAACAGCCAGAAAAAGAAAAAAAGGCTCCACAAGGAGAGAACCGACCTGATTGGCTGAAAAAGGTCCAGTAACGTTTGGCAAGAGCTAGGGGGAGCCAGTGGGCTTAGAGCACTGAGAGGAGAGTTGTGTGCTGGTCAGTCTCCAGAGAGCAGAGCAGGAGTCTGGCAGAAAGTGCTGTCAGCTCTGGAAGAAAAGTTCTGTCTCTCAGCAGGTTGGCTGACGAAGTCCAGTCCTGTCTAAGCGGTGTATGCTTGACAGAGAGAGAGGGAGGCCCTGACTGGGTGCAGATTGAAGTCCTTCAGGGCTTGGCGGTTTTAAAACTGCCCCAGACCTATCTAATTTGCCCCTGGGTGTATCACCAGAATCCGCACCAGTCTGGGAGAAGCCAGTCAGAGGCAGTGAGAAGCCATATTAGGACTGAGTGGGAGAGAGGCCAAAGTGCCAGAATCTCTGGGCTTGGACTGTGTGCTTGGGTGTGGTCGGTGGGTGGGCAGTGAGGAATAGTATATGCGTGCGTGGGGAATTTATTAGTTCAAGCTAAATCTTCCTTAAGGAACACCTCGTGTGTCGGTGTGCATATGAATCTGAAGTAACATCTTAGGAACAAACTTATTCACAAACCAGCAAGCGATGAAACCTCTCCAGTTTACCTGAAGCGTTGTGAAAGCCAACTTAATAAAAGTTCTAAGTTTTGTTCATCTATAAAAACCTCTCCAGTCTTTATTATTTGTCTGTCAGTGTCTGTGTTCCCCAGTCAGGGTGGTGACCTTGTGGAAAATCAGTATTGAGTGGGCTATATAGAGGAAAATATATTATTGGTGGCAGCGCAGAAAGTAGAACTTATATATAAGTGGCTTTCGTTACATTGGTAACAAGCGGTGGGATCCGTGTAATATCTAGATCCAGTTACTAACACCGCAGCGGAGGAAAGCCCATTTCATTTTGTTTTATTTTTGTTTTCTGATTTGTGAGGGTAAAACTGGTAAAATTTCTCCTCACAAATGAAAGCACCACCTAAGACACAAAAAAAGACAGCTGGTGAGGGAAAAGCCCAGGACGGGTATTATTAGGCTTACCTAAAGAAGATCCTTTCAGGATTGGGAGAGCATGAAACGTGGGTAGCAGGATTGAAAGCTAAGATGGCTTCTGGAGTTGAAAAGCAAGGTAGAGGCTAAGAGTGATGGATGAAATGAAATGCTTGAAGGTAGAAATTGAAATAGTTAAGCTCACGGGCTGAAAAGGGCCAGAAAGAAAAGTTTAAAATGGCTGGAAATGTGAGGGCAAACATGGAGCCATGAGAAGGACATGTTTGATTTGAGAGTGAGGGAAATGAAGCTCAGAGCAGAGCTGCCCATCCCCACTGTTATTGATTTCCCTCAGCAGATGAAAATGGAAACAGTTTCCAGGGTTGCCAGTGTACCCAGATGAGACTGGAGGAAATCTTTTTCCCAAATGCTTATAGGGAAACCCCTCTGAGAATGGCACCAGAAGATGCAGTTAAGTGACAGCGCCAACCCTGCAAGATTGTGCCTTGCCAACGTTAGAAAGTTGGGAGAGGCGCAGAAAACTCCTTAGCATACGGCTGTCAGACCAGGCTGAGTCTGCAGCAGTTCCAGAGTTGCAGATGGATGGTGTTCATGCTGAGGCTGGTGCCAAAGAAGACCAGAGGCAGGATGAGTTCCTGAAAGAGCGGAAGGAGACAGCTGAGCTTGCTGACCCCCAAAGCTATCAAAGGTGGTTCCGGCCAGTTCAGTGCCAGGCAGTTCCAGAGGTGGAAGAAGTCAGTTGCTGCGCCCTCCCGGCGTGCCAGCAGCTGTGCAGCTGAGCAGCCGTTCCTGTGAGCAATTGCCAGGAGATCGAGGCGGTTCCTGTGGCGGTTACCAGCGCCCTCCCCAAAGCGTGCCCAGCGGTGCAGCTGAGCAGCGTTCCTGCGGAGCAGTATTGAGAAGATCGCGAGCCGGTTCCTGTGAAAAGGAGAGGCGGTTGCCAAAAGCAGCCCTCCGCGATGCCAGCGGTAAAGCTGAACAGCGTTCCTGCGGGAAGCGGTACGCGGATTAAAGGCGACTCCTGTGTGAGGGAAAAGAGGCTGAAGAGCGACTGCCAATGTCTGCCACTAACGCGTTAGCGGCAGAGGTTCCAGTTCCTGGGGCGGTCCCAGGGTAAATCAGCGCTTAAGAGCGGAACATTGTTGCAGGACTTGTCGCGGGACAGTGCAGGTCTGGCAGAGACTTATCAGAAATGAACTGAAAGCAGCAGCCGCTTGTACCTCCAACAGAAGCGCTTCCAGCAATATGATAGAGACTGTTGTAATAACATTGCAGCTGCCCAGCAGAAGGCCGAGTTGAAGTTTTGAATGCCAGACTCAGAGGAAGCGAGGACGGGGAGAGTCAATCTGGTATAAAATGAAAGGGTCTGATATGCATGATTTGATAAGTGTGTGGTGTTCTGGTGGAGGCACTGTAGAGACATGCTTTATGATAAAATGACAAAGCTTACCACAAAAAAGAGGCAAAGTGGTAAAAGCCAGAATTAGCCTGAAAACTTTTGATTTTGAGAAAAGGGTAAGTTTAGAAGAAATTTACCTTGACTAATGTGGTGACACCATCAAATTCACCACACACACACTCAAAGGCAACAACCTTGCCGCTGAGTGAGCATGAATGTCCAGCTAGGATTTGGATAACCACCAAGAGGGAAGCTACTGGAGGGATAAAGGGAAAATTACCCTGTTAGCGGCACCCGCAGTAAAGACATCTGAAAGGAAAAGGTAACAGAGAATGTATGTAAATAAAGTACTGGCAGGTTTAAAATGCTTTGTTGAAATGTAATGTGGATTACTGCAATGTTATTGATGCTATTAGGAATTCATGGTAAAGTTTAACATGGTAAGAATGTTTATGGTGAAGTTAACTTTTAAAAGGTAAACTGAATGCGACGAGAAAATGTGAAATTTTATGAAAACTGTTTAGTTTTGGTTAGCGTGTTAATAGCTTTATTTACGCATTGCTTACAGCGAGCTTATGGCTCGTAGTCATAATATTTTAGGGAGGGACATATGTAGCGAACTTGCCCACCCTGAAGGGCTGGTGTACAGCAGGCCAAAGGAAGACATAGCAACAGCCAGAAAAAAAAAAAGGCTCCCACAAGGAGGAGAGGCCGAGCTGATTGGCTGAAAAGGTCCCGGTAACGTTTGTGACGCTAGGGAGCCAGTGGGCTTAGAGCACTGAGAGGAGAGTGGAGGTGCTGTTCGGAGTCGGAGAGCAGAGCAGAGTCACAGCGAAGGTCTGTCAGCTCTGGAAAAGTTCTACTGTCTCAGCAGAGTTGGCTGACAGAAGTCCAGTCCTGTCTAGCGGTGTATGCTTGACAGAAGGAGGCCTGACTTTAAGGTGCAGATTGAAGTGCCCTTCAGGAGCTTGGCGGTTTAAACTGCCCAGACCTATCGAATCTGCCTTGCCCTGGGTGTATCACCAGAATCCACCAGTCTGGGGCCAGTCCAGAGTAGTGAAGCCATATTAGGACTGAGTGGGAGAGGCCAAAGCGTGCCAGGAGAATCTCCTGGGCTTGGACTGTGTGCTTGGGTGTGGTCAGTGGGTATTGGAGCAGTGAGGAATAGTGTTAATGTCTCTGCGTCGTAAGAAATTTATTAGTTCCAGCTAAATCTTCCTTAAGAGACACCTGCTGATGACCGATAGGTGTGCATAGTCTGAAGTAACATCTTAAAGACAAACTTATTCTGAAACCAACAAGCGATAAACCTCTCCAGTTTACCTGAGAAGCCGTTGTGAAAGCCAGCAATAAAAGTTCTAAGTTTTGTTCATCTATAAAAACCTCTCCAGTCTTTATTATTTGTCTGTCAGTGTCTGTGTTCCCCAGTCAGGGTGGTGACCTTGTGGAAAATCAGTATTGAGTGGGCTATATAGAGGAAAATATATTATTGGTGGCAGCGCAGAAAGTAGAACTTATATATAAGTGGCTTTCGTTACACCAAGCATAACACAGCTCCCAGTTTTAAAGTGTCACAGGTGAGGGGGCATGGGGGGGGAGCGGGAAGAGAAAGTCCTTTCTCCCTCTGCCTCATTTGTCTCCAGGCTGCTCCCGGGCTTGAAGCACCTCAGCAGAACACAAAATGGGGGGCATAATTAGGGGTGCATCAGGCATTCTAACATGTCCAAACATGTTAACTGTCTCCCACTTTCAAAACTCTTCTTCCCCTGTGAGTGTTTAGAATGTGCCCTAAGTCCCCATGCCCCAAAGCCTACGTGCCAAAAGCCAACCACAGCTACTGACAATGTGCAAAAAAGGCCCAGCCAATTGAGCCTCCCCCACCTCCTCTTGCTGCGCTCTCTCTGCTCACCGGCTGGGGCATCTGCCTCCTTTGCCCCCTCTAGATCTGGCCCTGAAAAGAACATCAGTGACAGGTTGTAAAATATCTGTTTATTTTAAAAAATGGTTAGCGGTTTGTATTCTGCAAGAATAGATGCATCCCTGCCTGTCACTGGAATCCCACCTTTCTTAATCTAAGGACTTCTAAAGCATATTTTCATTGATTTAAAGTATTTATATACCCATCTTTATCCTGAGCATGTGAAGAGGAAACTCCTAGAGGTGCCTTGCCTCATTTTCAGACTCAGGTTCCTGCCTGCCAGCACAAATCTCACCGTTCTGTCTCCTTTCAGCCTTGGCTTTTACTCTGCGAAGAGAACCGTTGCTGCAAATCAGACAACATGGGTTTCAGATCTGAAGGAAGAGGTAAAAGACACCTACTGTTAGCTCAAATATCTTAGCAGCTGTGTATTATTATAGACATAAACAGTTTTGATGCCAACAAGTGGAGTGGGTGATTCCATATGGCTCAGCCATATTTATATATGTAGGTTTACAAATTCAGTAGTTATTCTAGGACTGAAGAAGCAAGTACACAGTATCAAAGCAATATCATTTCACCTCTTTACAGCCTTAATGTGGCTTACACCTGTATATATACATGAGTCAGTTTCAGACTTCTGTGCTTGGAACTGCCAGTTGCCCCTTAGTTCCCATGATCCCTCTTTATGATGATTCTCTTCTTTGTTTAAAGACACCTGCTCTGGAAAATGATACAGTCTCAGGTTCTTTCCACCTGGCGGAATAAGGTACCCCAGGGCCGACAACACTGTCCCTGGGGAGGGTATTGCTTGGGTGCTAGCAGTAAAATCTGCCACGAACCTGGCTCCCACCCCGAGGTTTGCCTAGGGGTGCCTTCCAGCTGCTACTGTGTGAACGGCAGCGGCTAGAAGTCGGTGTTTCCCTCCCACCTTCCCCAGCCGGCTTACCTGCTCCTGCTGGCTCCCGTCGCATTGTGGAGGCCAGGGGACATGCCCCCCTGGCCTCCGTCTCCAGCGCCATCACTCTGGCCAGGGGGGCGTGTCCCCTGGCCTCCACAATGCGACAGGAGCCAGCAGGAGCAGGTAAGTTGGTTGGGGAAGGCGCAGCCTGTGCGAAGACTGCGCCTTCGCCCCTACCGGGACCGTCTGTGCAAACGATCCCAGTGGGGTGCATCGGCATAATTTATGCCAAAGCACCCCCTCTCAGTGCCCATGTGGAAAGGGCCTCAGAGTCTTATCACTTAATTCTGTGACTGTATCGACTGACCTGCGCTTTGTCTAGAAAGGCATGAAGGAGGGGTGAACTGATGCTGGCTGACCTTTTTACTTTTAATTGACAGGACATATTGAGGCATTGTTTGTTTGACACAATAGACATATGCACAGAGGTGCGATGTTAATGCTTCTGATCTAATATATCTTGAATCAACTCTCCAGTAACTGCCCATCCCACCTCCCTTTGTATGTACCACTGGGCCTCTGGCTGTTTCTGATTCCTCAAACAACTTTCAAAAGGGTGATTTAACCCATTTCAAGAAGTTACTGTTAAGTGTTAATCTAGGAATGCACTGACAGAGGGGAAAATTAACTTCTTACTCGATGAAGACACATTCATTTAAAAAGAAGAAGAAAAGCAGCGATTAAAATCAGACACAAGACAAGAGCCCATTAATTTCTATGGATTCAGATGAAACATTTGCTGAGAGAAAGGGAAATGAAATGAAAACTAAAGAATGTGCTTGGAATTCAAACAGCTTTTTCAGAGCCAAGGTTTGGGAGCACAAAACCCTTTCCGAACAATGCACATCTAGGCAAAACAGCTATATGAAAAAGACTGAGACGCTTCAGGCTGCCGCAATGCAAAAAAAAAATTCCATGTATAGTAAGGTGACCAAATTTTTACTTTTTTGGGCGGAGATTAGCGGCGATGCACACGCCGCGCCTGCAGAGCACGCACTGCCTTTGCGGCTCTCCGGTTGGGAAACAGGGAAGCACCCCAGAAGGCAGTGCAGCAGCGTGGAAGGTGCTTGCGGCCGCAGGAGCGCACTGCCTTTCGCAGCACTCCCCGGTTTCCTGCCCTGTGACAGGTAGAGCGAGGCACCGCAAACAGTCTTTGCGCTCCTGCCGACGGCGTCTCCACGCTGCCTAATTGGGAAAATTTAAAACCCCCGCGGGACGCATTGCCCAAAAGCATGACTGTCCCGCCAAAAGTGGGACGGCTGGTCACCTGAATGTATAGGCAGCAGGTTTTAGGCAAAGGCTATCCAGAATGATGTAATGAAGGAAAGAAGGATGGGGAAAATATTACCCTGCCAACCATATGTCTGAAACAAGGAGTTGAAGATCTCAAAGGCCTGGATAGGGAGGCCTTAAGTACCTGCTTGATATGGATCTAACCCTCTCTCACCACAACCTCATTTCTGGGAATATTGGAAAGAGGTCTTGCCTTACAGCACTTCACAACTGAAGATACAGACATGCTTGTATCCTCCCAGTTTTCATACCAAGGTCCCTGCTTAAATCCACCCCAACATTTCCTCAAGCCATGACATGCTACTAAAAGCTCTATGTTCTGTCTACTACAGGCCGGGAATAAAATGTGGTCTACTACAGGCCGGGAATAAAATGTGATCCACTGCACAAAAATATCTCAGCTGCTAATAGATGTGGAATGGCAGGTTTTATACTAAATGGTGTCTTAAACATCTGAGATCCTCAAACAGTTAAATAAAAGATTCCAAAATGGATTATGGGTTTTATGTATGATAAAGCTATGGCAGCTTTGAAAGGATCAAATTACTCACCTGGACCTCTGGTCATGCAAAGTGCTCGTATGTCGTCTGGCTCACAGTCCTCTGTGTACCTTTTCTACTAGTTGCTTTTTCTTCAGGTTGGCATGACACTTGGCTTACTCCTCAAGTCCCATCTTGAAATTCATAGAACGTATAAACGGCGACATGATCGCTGCTGTCATTCAGCCTGGCCTTTAAAACAGGATATTCCCGGTCTGCTGAACCACCAACTTACACCTTTTTGTGAGTCAGACCATCAGTCTCCAGAATCCCCTCTGACAAAGGCACCATGACAAACTTTTAAAGTAATCTAGGTGGTGTTGCTGCACTTTGATCTTTTGTGCCGCAATAATAATTCATGTGGTTGACAGGGACATTAACAACTCATCATTAAAGTTACTAATTAGATGGCGAAAGAAAGCACAGGAGTGAAGGACACAGCAGTCCTGTGGGCTGAGAACACGGGATCTAGGTGGAGGTGATGTGCCGATTCAGCACAAGGCCGTACACTGTAAAACAAGAACAGGGAAAATAGAATGTGTTTGGGATCAGACTGTTTACTCACCAGAGAGAGGTTTCTGTTCCTTGCATGCATACAAGAGCAGGTATCTGGGCAGGAGAATGCCATATGGTCTTTGAGCCATCTATCAATTCTGAACCAGAATTCCTCCAGTCATCTAGTCCTATCTCTTGTAGAAAGATAAGATCATTAGCAATGATTCCATTAAAGGAAAAGGGGGCTGACACTCCTGTGTTTCAGACCACATGTTTTGTCTTAAGAACACCTATATCTAAGGCCGGCTTGGCAGTTGTAAACATTGGATGACTGTATGTGCTAACAATTTATCATACCTACGTACTAGGTATGATACAGTGACATATATATTTTCATTTTTACTTTTCAACTACATTACATTACTATATCTATCATAAGAAAATTTTAAAATGCTGATGAAGTTATTTTTTTTTTATTTTGAACAAGTATTGTTTCTTGCTTGAATTTAGTTTTAATTGGGCTAGGCAGGGCCTAGGCCATACCTGCAAAGATATCACCTGTTCATTGTTGCTGACTGAGAAAACAAGTATCATTTTGAGGGTAAGAATAAAGGGTGAAAAAAAGAAACTCTGCACCGAGCAATAAATACTCATGAAACCACTGAGAGACTGATGAGGTTCAAATAATCCAAGATATGTATCTCAGTTCCTTCTAGTCATTGGTTCTGGTGAATTATCAAAACGCGATGGTCTGTAATGGATAAAAATGATGCTAGTAGTAGTAGTAGTTATTGTTAATACTACTACTATATCTACACTTTTCTCTGCCATGATGAGGCCAGGCTGTAAGCAACCCAGTGAAGATGGCAGAATGGGGAGGGCCAGCCTACAGATGCTTCCAGCAGTCTTTTGCCAATTCTCTAAGAAACTCAGTGTGGTAAATGTTGGCTTCTATCAAGAGACTTTGTTTGCTGCTCTACTGAGAAAAAGAGGAACAATTTGCTTTCCTCTGAGGCAGGAAAAAAAAATCTGAGTTGTAGACGTGCTCATTCATGCATAGAAATATCCAGAGGTCACTGCATTTGTTTTGCAGTGTGATTTCTTCCTGTTATGCAGGCCGGAACACATACTGCATCCTAAATGATCCATAAGGACTTTCTAAAGAATCGATAGAAATGGATTTTATTCCCAACTTAACTGTGCAGCCTTCACTTAATAGCATTCCTGTGGCTTCACAGTACAGCTCCTTCCAGTAAGGTGACAAATATATATGGCCTCCAGTCCACATGATCGGTCTGTTTGTCAAGTTCACGCTGAGCCCAAACACCAGCAACCTCCAGGTGATTTTCATTTCTTTGCTTGTGTACCATATACCTAGCAGAGCCACATTATGTTGCTATATATTGGATAAAGTTGGCAAAAGAGAACTACAGGGTTACTTTGGTCTCCTTTACCTTTCTATTCATTAGGACACAGCAGGTCCATCTATAACTGAAGTTGCCGACTGGGCATGAATTTTAGAATAACTGGGGGATGAATTGTGGACAGGGAAGAATACAAATTTGCCTTTGTAATTGTAAAGGCCAATACACCGTAAACTACTCTTGCAGTGTAAGAATACAATTGCAGCTTTGCGCAGTGCATCTCATATTATAAATTCTGATTTCTGTATGCTGAAAATGATATTTTGCACTTTAGCATTTTCATCACAGGACAGCAGCTGTGACCATCAAATGGAGATTCTTCCTTGTCTTTCATTTTAGCCTTAGTGGATAACAGGTAGTTAACCCCTAGGGATTATAGGAATGTTGTGGACCAAAGTTTACAGGAGTCTGTATCTGTTTAGAGAATAACATTGTCATACAAACAATCCTCCAGATGCTATTTGTTTTAATGACTTTGGAAATGCGTTCTTGACCTTGAGGGCCTGTTTAATTGTACAAACTCAAGCTATTTGCATCATAACCTTCAGAGGTCAGTTTGAAACCTGAACTGTTGAATAACATGCATGCTTTCATTATTTTGCGTGTCTGAGATCACCAACACTCTCCCCTTGGTATTGGCTGTTACGTCACTATATATTATAGAAATATTTTTGTAGTTTTTCATTTTTTCTCTTTGCCGTTCAGCCCAGAGGCATTTTGTCAGATAGAGGAAAGCAACATTTCCCCCTCTCTTTCCTGAGGCTGGTTTGCAAAAGCAGATTTACTCAATTATATCTAAGTTTGCCTTTGTATCTAAGTTGTTTCTGTATCAATAGTATGCAACCCACTGGCGTAATGCCCATTGGGTAAGGTGGGCAGCTGCCCAGGGCATCACCTTGTGGGGGGGGGCATCAAAATGCTGGGTTCGTTTTTGGGTATTTTAGTGGTTTTTCATTTTTGGCCTGCAGGGGGCGCAGTTTTTAGGCTAGCGGCACCAAAATTTCAGTGTATCATCAGGAGACTGTCCTTATGATACCCCCCAGGTTTGGTGAGGTTTGGCTCAGGGAGTCCAAAGTTATGGACTCCCAAAGGGGGTGCCCCTATCCCCAATTGTTTCCAATCGGAGCTAATAGGAGATGGGGGCTACAGTTTTGAGGGTCCATAACTTTGGCCCCCCTGAACCAAACTGCACAAAACCTGGGAGGTATCATTAGGGCAGTCTCCTTATGAGACCCTGAAAGTTATGAGATTGTGCCTTCAGAAATGTGCCCCCCACCACCAGCCTGCAACCCCCATTGACAGCAACAGAGAAAACTCAATGCAGAACAAAGATTCTTGGGCAAATTTCGGGATGTTCTTGCAGGGAGGGCATTCTTGGATGTATCAGCACCAAAAGGGTATCATCTGGAGACTGTCATGATGGCACCCCCAAGGTTTAGTGCAGTTTGGTTCAGGGGGTCCAAAGTTATGGACCCTCAAAAGGGTAGCCCCCATCTCCTTAGCAAAGAATGGGGGATGGGGCACCCCCTTTGAGGGTCCATAACCTTGGACCCCCTAAACCAAACTGCACCAAACTTTGGGGGTACCATAAGGACAGTTTCCAGATGATACCCTGAAATTTTGGTGCCGATACATCCAAAAATGCGCCCCCTGCAGGAACATTCCAGAAATTTGCCCAAGAATCTTTGTTCTGCATTGAGTTTTCTGTATTGCTGTCCATGGGGTTTGCAGGCTGGGGGGGACATTTCTGAAGGCACAGTCTCAAAACTTTCAGGGTCTCATCAGGAGACTGCCCTGATGATACCCCCCAGGTTTGGTGCAGTTTGGTTCAGGGGGGCCAAAGTTGTGGACCCTCAAAACTGTAGCCCCCATCTCATATTAGCTCCCATTAGAAACAATGGGGGATGGGGCACCCCCTTTGGACTCCTTGAACCGAACCAAACCATAACTTTGGACTCCTTGAACCAAACCTCACCAAACTTGGGGAGTAGCATAAGGACAGTCTCCTGATGATATACTGAAATTTTGGTGCTGATATGTCTAAAAATGCACCCCCTGCAGGCACCAAAGTTCTGGTGCAAAAAACAATTGGTCATGGTGGAGTGGCCGCCCATGAAGGGGAGGGGGGGCATCCAACTCAGGTTTTGCCCAGGGCTACAGTTTGCCCAGGGCTGCCTCGTTACGCCCCTGATGCAACCTGTGCATTTTTAAAAAAATGACTATGCAGAAAGTTTTGGCACAAATTAAGAAGCAGAATGAAACCAAAACTGTTTATTTCTTTAGAGAAAAGTTTCTACAGTACTGAAAAAAATCACTTAAGAGCAGTATTGGCATAGTGGTTAAGAGCAGGTGTGCTCTAATCTGGAGGAACTGGGTTTGATTCCCCATTCTGCCACTTGAACTGTGGAGGCTTATCTGGGGAATTCAGATTAGGCTGTGCACTCCAACACACGCCAGCTGGGTGACCTTGGGCTAGTCACAGTTCTTCTGAGCTCTCTCAACCCCACCTACCTCACAGGGTGTTCGTTGTGAGTGGGGAAGGGAAAGGAGTTTGTGAGCCCCTTTGAGTCTCCTTACAGGAGAGAAAGGGGGGATATACATTCAACTCTTATTTTTCTTCAATATTTTAGCATTGGTTGCCCAAATGTTATTTGGTTCATTTACACTGCCCTCTTGAATTCTCAATCACATTATCATATAGCCAAATATGACTGGCTACATAGCATCATGATGCCATTCAATTTACTACATGATTCTTGATTGGCTAGGATCACCTCTTGCAAAGCAGTAATTGAAAACAGAGGGGAGGATATGGAAGTAGCAAGTTGCAACAACTAGAAGTAGCCAACCCAGGTAGTGATGTAGTAATTATTATAATACAAGGTCATTTAAATACCTCAGTTGAATTGGTCATTTATTTCACCTGTTTTAATGTAGCTGAACCTGTTTTATAGTTACTGTATTTTTGTTCCCTTGGTATTATATGCTTGACAAAATAATTGACAGAAGTGTGACAATATTGTTGGAAATTTGACCCTGATCTTTAAAAAGCAATAGCTGAGCGACTGCCTCAAGTTGTATTCTCCAGCCCACCAGTTAAGATCTGCCTCTCAAGCCCTGTTCTCTGTGCCTCCATTTTCAGAGGTAAGGCAGGCATTTTCTGTGGTGGCACCTCACATCTGGAATGCTCTCTGCATTACTTATTACCTGACACCTGCTTTATTTTTTTTATTAGGTGCCAGGCCAAAAGACATCTTTTTTTACCAAGACTTTCAATTAGAAGTTTTATTTTAATGGCTGATGCGGAGAAATACATTGTAGCTTGGAGGACTGGGCTGTATAAAACTTTCACCTGTAGTTTTAAAAGATTTTTCTTTCTCTTAGCAGAGAATAATCATGAAGTTGCAATCAATGGCTCCCCAGACTCACCAAGCAAGGTTTAAGAAGTGCTAAAGGCCTGCCTAAACAGCCAGAGTGGTTAAAGTGCCTGTTTAAATCCCCATTCACACCATAGAAGCTTGCTGGGTGACCTTGGGCCAGTCACACAGTCTCAGCCCTGACTCTTAGCTAGTTTTTGGATGGGAGACCTCCAAGGAATACCAGGGTTGTGATGCACAGGAAGGCAATGACAGATCACCTGTAAATGTATCTTGCTTTGAAAACCCTACAGGATCACTGTGTCAGCTGTGACTTAACAGTAGAAACAAAAAGCCTGCCTAGCTGGCGATAATGAAATGATCAGCTCACACCTCCAGCTAGAAACTGACACCTAGATGGGAACTGAGACTTGGGAGGGGGGAGAGGCTGGAATGTATTTTCCTGGAGATGCCAGGAAAAGCCTTTCTTGACCCAGAGGACCCAGCTAATCGCCACGCCTCCCCTCTGACACCTCCTTCCCACCTACCCACATACTCCCCCTCACTGCCAGGGTCCTCTCTTGCTTGTTCATAAGCCACACCCAATGTCCTCTCAGCTGCACACACTGCCCACATGCCCTTCCCCTGATAAAGCTGGAGCAAACTTGCTGGTAGCACCATTGGATATAATCTGTTTTCCCGTCCCATGGCAATGCTAGACAGCATTTCTATGGTCAGTGGAATGGCGGGGGGTCACATAGGTGGGAGGGGGGTCACATAGGTGGCCCCCCAGAAACCCTAAGCCACAGCAGCTACCCCACTTTGGGTCATGTGACATCAGTGCTGTGCCTCGTGGAGGTTGATCAGAATTCTCTAGCAAGCAGTCTCTTGGCCAGCTCTACTTTGACAAATGTAAATTAGAGTACTTTCTGTAGAATCACCTCCTCTCGTTTCAGTTATTTAAAAAAATCTCCCCGGGTATTTATAAAAATAGCTGGTTGTCCCTACATCTCCCATTATGTATCCCAACTCCAAATGAGATGCATTCTTGTCATCTCACTGTGAAAAATTGCCATGTTCTACTTGTCTTGCCTTTACAAATAGACAAGCATTAGGAGCCATTAGCTGGTAAGGGGAGCTTGAATTCCCACCCATGAATAGTTGTGGGCGTGGGAGGGGGAGGACAGCAAATCTACCTGCTTTTTTGCCAGTAATTAACCTCATTGCTAATGAAGTGAAGCCAGACAGTTACTGTCACATGATGGACCGTTCATCAAGACCATTCTGGTTAATGAGTACATTATGGGATGATATCTCCCCCCCCCTCCCGGCTTTGTCTCCTTTCTATTGTTTTACTATTTGGCTAATTTCCCTTTAATGTAGATTAATTGGCATTTCCCTGCCTTAAGATCGCTTTGTATGTATGTAAACAACTACCTCCACAACCACCAAATTCTGCGTGACTTTCTCTTTGAGGAAATGAGTGCCAAGATTGCTACAAGGACAAGAAATCTGAGGTCCACGAGGAAGATAGACAAGTCGGAAAAGAAATGTTTCTTGCCATTATGAAATGTACAAAGTTGTTTGGGAACAGAAGTCATAATTTCCTGTCTGTGTCTCTTATGACTAGATCATCAAGATGGGCTTTAGTTATAAGCCGGCCAACATGGTGTTGCTCTTTACTTCCATGGTTTTTGATGGCTGCCATACTGTCTTCATAACATGTGGGGAAAAATTGATTGCAGTTGTCTACTTCGTACTCCAAATGATTGCTCTGAGTTATAGTATACTCAGGAGCTGCACAACACAATATTATTGTGTATAGATAGAGCAGGAGCTTTTAAAACTAAATCAGCCAAACCAATGTTTTCAAAGCTTATGATATTACATTCTGGGATACAAATAAAAAAAAAAGTATGCAGGGACATTTGGGAAGCATCACACAAAATAAAAGATATTGGAACAGAGAATGGGGGAAAGTGACGAAGGCTTTTCAAAAATGATAGCCAGATTTGCTTACCTATCTCAAAGAGATTGCTACAAGTTGAGCTTGAAAGACTTGTGAATAGTACCATCAGCGTGCAATGTTCTGGCTTGTATATGTACTATTAATACACCTGTGATATTGTAGGACATATAACTACATAAAATATGTAATTCTTAACCTGATTATCATCCTCCAAGGTGAAGCTCACATAGTAAACCAGCCAAGTTTATCTGTACCATCTGACATTTCTTTCTGTATGCCCTTTACAATGAGGGAAACATGTGGTATAAATTGGCGATATAGCGACTTTAGACCACAAAGCATGCCATCTTTCCAATAAAGAAAAATATTTATTGACACCTACATAGATTTTACAGAGTGTGTTGCCTTCAGTCTCACTATATACATGCATATCTCTTTAGTCATATAGATAATTTCTGTTTTATGGTGATCTCGCAATTCAACGTCTTGTCCTCATGTCTTCCACTGTCTATTTCTGTCCTGATTTTCTTTATCCTTTACACATTCTCTGAAAACCTCTCCCTGCTTAGTTATGATTTATTTGTTTACATCTGTTCATAAAATGGTGCTTTGGGCCACTCAGTATAGCAGCATCTTAATGAAGCATTACACGCATAGGAGACTCCATGACTCCACTGGGGCCACCAGTTCTGAGAGCCACTGGACATGTCTATAGCTAGAATGCTTCCTTCCAGCCTCCCCCTGAAACATAGTCACATCAAGGAAAGAGGGGTCACCTCCTTTGGTTGAATAACTTTTTTTGCTGGAGGAAATAAAAAAAATATTATTTAATTTAATTATTTTATTAAATTTAATACCCTGTCCTCCCGCCGATACTGCCAGGCTCGGGATGGCTTACATATATTGTCATTAAAACATTCCACATGTACAATTTGAATAAATTAGCATTAAAACATTGACTAATTAAAAATAATAAAACACAATAAAACAACAAAACCCTGATGTAACCTGAAGAATCCCTCATCTCACCATCCTGTTGGGAGGTCAGCAAGATGGACTGGATGTATGGGCAGCCTCAACCAAAAACCCACTGGAATATCTCTGTCTTACAGGCTATACGGAACTGGTTAAGGTCTCACAAGGTGCTGGTCTCAGCTGACAGAGAGTTTTACAAGGCTGAAGCCAGGACCAAAAAAAAAATGAACTACCTGTTTTCCTTTCTTGTAGTAATGCTACTGAAGTTCCCATATAATGATAACACTTTGTTTTATTATGAGCCAAGTTCCCCTTAGCCTGAAATTGCTACTGTGTAATTAAAAATGAGAAGTTTTTCAGGTGTATATGTTGCTTTTGTGCCTTTGCACCTGGAAACCAGCTGGGACAGGTGAGATTGGTATTTGCTGCTTCATTCTCAGCAACTGATTATTTTAACCCATTACTTGGTCTCAATGAAATTGTCCTAATTGCCAAAATTGACAGGAGCAGGAGTGCAGGAGGAGTGTCTGGACATGCAGGGGAGCCGTCCGGACATGCATAGGGGAGTCTGGACACGCAGGGGTGTGTCTGGACACGCAAGTGGGCATGAAGACACATATGGGGGCCATCCAGTCATGCAGGGTGGGCGTCTGGACACACAGGTGGGCATCCGGACACACAGGGGGACATCTAGACATGCACGGGTGTGTCCGGACACGCAGTGGAGCCATCCGGAAATGCAGGGGGGTGTCCGCACACTCAAGGTGGAGTTCAGACATGCAGGTGTGGCGTCCAGATACACAGAGGGGCGTCCGGACATGCAGGGGGGCGTCCAGTCATGCAGGGGGCGTCTGGACACGCAGCAGGGGCGTCTGGAAATGCAGGGGGGCCATCTGGACTCTCAGGCAGGCATCTGGACATGCAGTGGAGCCATCCAGACACGCAGGGGGTCATTCGAACACTCAAAGGGGCATCTGGACACGCAGCGGGGGAGTCTGGAAATGCAGGGGGCCATCTGGACATGCAGGGGGGGTGTCCGGCCACTCAGGGGGTGTGTCTGGACACTCAAGGGAGAGTCTGGACAAGCAGGGTGGGCGTCCAGACACGCAGGGGGCGTCCAGACACGAAGGTGGGCTGTCTGGACACACAGGGAGGCGTCCAGCCACTCAAGGTGGAGTTGTTACATGCAAGGGGATTCCGGACACGCAGGGGGGCGTCTGGATACTCAGTGGGGCGTCCAGATACGCAGTGAGGTGTCCAGACACGTAGGCAGGTGTCTGGAAATGCAGTAGAGCCGTCTGGACATGCAGGGGTGCGTCCGGACACTCAAGGGGGAGTCCGGACAAGCAGGGAGGCCGTGGGTACACACACGAGGGGCGTCCGGTCATGCAGAGGGACATCTAGACATGCACAGGTGTGTCCGGACATGCAGTGGAGCCATCTGAAAATACAGGGGGGCGTGTGGACACGCAGGGGTTTGTCCGGACATGCATGGGGGCGTAAGAATACACGGGGGGGGCGTCCGGACATGCAGAGGGGGCATCCAGATACAAAGGGGGGCCATCTGGACATGAAGGGGGGCGTCCGGCCACTCAAGGGGGAGTTCTTACATGCAGGGGAAGTGTCCGGACATGCAGGGGGGCCCTCTGGACACACAGGAGGGTTCTGGACATGCAGGTGGGTGTCCCGTCAGGCCGGGGGCGTCCGGACACGTAGAAAGGTACACACACAAGGGGTGTCCGGACAAACAGGGGGCAGTCTGGACACGCAGGGGGGCCATTTGGTCACGCAGGGGGGCGTCCGGACATGCAGGGGGTGTCCAGACATGCAGGGGGCATCCGGACACGCAGGGAGGCATCCAGACATGCTGGGGGCATCCGGACACAATAGGGGGCCCTTTGGACACGCAGGGGGGCGTCCAGCCACACAAGGTGGAGTTGTTACACACAGGGGGATTCCGGACACGCAAGGGGGCCATCTGGAAATGCAGGGGGGTGTCCGGTCATGCAGGCGGGCGTACGGATATGCAGTGGGGCCATCTGGACACACAGGGGTGCGTCCGGACACGCGGGGGGCTGTCTAGTCAAGCAGGGGGTCATCCGGACACACAGGGGGGCCCTCCAGACACACAGGGTGGCCCTCTGGACACGCAGGGGGGCGTCCAGTCATGCAGGGGGCGTCTGGACACGCAGGGGGGCATCCGGACACGCAGGAAGTCATCTGGACACGCTGGGGGTGTCCGGAAATGCAGGGGGGGGTGCAGTCATGCAGGGGGGTTTCTGGATACACAGGGGGCATCCACACATGCAGGGGGGCGTCCAGACATGCAGGGGGCATCTGGACATGCAGGGGTGTGTCCGGACACGCAAGTGGGCATAAGGACACACATGGGGGCCATCCGGTCATGCAGGGTGGGCGTCCAGACACGCAGGGGGTGTCCGGACATGCAATGGGGTGTCTGGACACACAGGTGGGCCGTCCGGACATGCAGGGGGTGTCCAGCCACTCAAGGGGGAGTCCTGACACACAGAGGGGATTCTGGACACGCTGGCATGGTGTCTGGACACGCAGGGGGGCATCCAGACATGCTGGGGGGCCATTCGGTCATGCAGGGGGGCATTCGGGCACGCAGGGGGGCATCCGGACATGCAGAAGAGCATGCGGACATGCAGGTGGGGGTCTGGTAATGCAGGGGGCGTTCACACCCTAAGGGGGGTGTCCGGACATGCAGGGGTGGCGTTTGGAAACACAGAGGGCCGTCCAGACACCCAGGGGGGCATCCGGACATGCAGAGGGTGTCCGGACATGCAGGGAGGCATCCGGACATGCTGGGGGCATCCGGACACAATAGGGGGCCCTTTGGACACGCAGGGGGGCGTCCAGCCACTCAAGGTGGAGTTGTTACACACAGGGGGATTCCAGACACGCAAGGGGGCCATCTGGACATGCAGGGGGGTGTCCGGTCATGCAGGTGGGTGTCCGGTCATCCAAGTTATGGACCCTCAAAGATAGCCCCTATCTTCCATTGACTCCCATTGGAAACAATGGGTGATATGGGCCACCTGTTTGGGGGTCCATAACTTGGGCCCCCCTGAACCAAACTGTACCAAAACTGGGGTACATGATCAGGACAGTATTACAAAGATACCCTGAAATTGCTGATACCTTTAAAAATGTGCCCCCTGCAGGCCAAAACGTGAAAAACAGCAAAAAAATAAAAACGCATCCGAGAATCTCGGATGTCACTGCAAATTCGGGTGTATCCGAGCCTGGCAGGCTCAGATATGGGGGGATCCGACCCCATATACCTGAACTGGACCCAAATCCAAACCGGGGTTGAATTTTTTCCATTTACCTAATCCTCAAAAGTACCTTGGGAGATGTTAATATAACATGGTAATTGATACAATTAAATGCTAGGATTAATTAAAAATGGATTTAATAAGATTGAAATAACAACTTTCAGCTGAATGTGTACTAAACTAAGAAAAATAATGCAAGAATATAAATACCCACATTCCCTGTTAAGACATAGTAGCATTTCTTTTTTTCTTCACTTGTATCTACCACTTACACTGTTCTTGGGTGGTCTCGTAATCATGCCTTTCCAAAATTATTTTCTTAACTATGTCTTTCCTTTTCTTCTCTCCAAGCCTCCATTTGCATTAGAACATTCAAATTTCCACCAATCACAACACTTACTACCCTAACCAATCACAGGCAAATCTAGCTATTGACAAACATTTTGCAGTTCTAACCATCTTCTTCTAAGCTCAGTTTCTCAATTGACATTTTTAATTACTTGTTACTCCTTTTTATCATTTAAGTAACCCCACATATTTGTCACAGCTTGAATCTAAGTCAACGACCCTGACTGCATGGCATAGTGGTTAAGAGCAGCAGACTCGAATTGGGAGAACCAGGTTTTATTTCCCACTTCTCCATATGAGCAGTGAATGCTAATCTGGCGAACCAGGTTTGTTTATCCACTCCTTCACATCAAGCCTGCTATGGTGACCTTGGGCTAGTCACAGCTCTTCAGAACTTTCTCAGCCTCACCTACCTCACAAGGCACCTGTTGTAGGAAGAGGAAGGGAAGGTATTTGTGAGCCGTTTTGAGACTCCTTAGTTGAGAAAAAGGGGATATAAATTCAAACTCCTCTTCCTCCTTCTCACTGTGGCTCCAGCACCCACTCTTCTTACATCTTCATGGATTTCTCAGGCATCTTCACATTATGCCCCAGAATATATATGAAAGACACCTTCTTGACTAACAATCTCTCTCTCTCTCCCTCTCTCCCCCTCCCCCCCTCTCTCTCTATCATCTATCATTCTCTCTCTCTCGATCTATCATCGATCTATCATCGATCTATCATCGATCTATCATCGATCTATCATCGATCTATCTATCTATCTATCATCTATCTATCTATCTATCTATCTATCTATCTATCTATCTATCTATCTATCTATCTATCTATCTATCTATCTATCTATCTATCTATCTATCTATCTATCTATCTATCTATCTATCTATCTATCTATCTATCTATCTATCTATCTATCTATCTATCTATCTATCTATCTATATAATAGCTTGTTAGTCAAGAAGGTGTCTTCCATGTATATGTATGTATATTGTTGTATATACATTCCATGTATGTGTGTGGGTGTATTATATACCATGTTGTATATAACCTTAGAAGGATTTTTTAATTCTTCAATTTGGAATCCCCATTATGTCTCTGGAAGGAAGCTGATCCTTTCAAACCAGACTAACTCTGCTGCTGTTATTCAGCAGTGCTGTCTCACCACTTCCTGAAACCGCCAAGACACCCTTGAACCTGTTTAGAACTAAACATTTATTTTCTCTCCCCCTTCCCCACCACACACACTCTTATCTCAAGGGAGAAAAGGGTGCAGAAAATTAGAGTGGGAATATGGGTAAGAAAACGAATAGTTTGCTTCCTCCTCTGGGAACAGAATGATCCCGGAGGTCCTGTACACCAGCTAAAAATGCGATGAGAGGTTAATTTGCAGCTCTGTGATGCATGAGCTTTCCTTTTGCGCAAATATTGATCTAAGGCTGTGCATGTATCTATTCTGGCAGTAATAACAACAGCGTAATATTCTTTCTTGAGATGTGTATGCAAGGACATTTTAAGAAAAAGAAACAAAGACAAGGAGAGAGTGTGACTGCTATTGGGCAGCATACGTCCTTTTGCTGTGCTAAAAAAATTGTGGTACCATACTGTGCCCCCACCCTTTGTATGAAATGCCTATATATTTATGGATACTTGCCCTACCAGCTTAAAATATTTTTCAGAATAAGTGAAGGCGGCATTGCATTTCAAGCTGGGGAATCATTTTCCAATGTTATTTCTTTTGCTGAATCTTCAGAGCTCAGTGTTTCTCTGTGTGGAAGACTTACTGGGGAAAAAGCTAACATGTTATAACACATAGGGGTTCAGCTGGTTCTCACCTTAAAAGTCAACCTGTAAAAATAAATGTACAATCTACAATGGCAGGATTATGCATTTGATTTATCTTCTGCATTTTGCCCAGTATTAACAACGTTTTTTATATAGGACAAATAGAATGAGGCAAACTCAAGGATGTTTTCTAGTGTGTTGTGTTACAACAGTCTAAAAGACAAGTCACTTGAAGAGCAAGTCGAGTTATCAACAGTGGTAGGATTCAGCCTATTCGCACCAGTTTGGTAGAACTGGTAGCTAATTTTTTGTCTAGTTCAGAGAACTGGTTGTAATCCCATCACTGAGTCCTTTCGGAACTGGTTGTTAAGTCATTTGAACCCCACCACTGGTTACCAACCTTAAGATGGTGGGTCTGGAGTTCTCCCAGAATTTCAATCATCTCAAGACTAAAGAAACCTCTTCTGCTGGAGGAAATGGCATATCTTGAGCGATCCCAAACAACGCAGAGCATACTCATTAGCTCGTTTCAATGCCTTGCCTAATGCTATGACATTTGGCAGATACAATAATATCCCCTATGAGAATAGGCTATGCCAGTGTAAAATGGCTGTTGTTGAGACTGTTCAACATGTATTGTCGAAGGCCCATCCCACGGTACATCCAATCCTAACTTTCAGGATAGGGAACCTGTAATTTATGAAAATTCTGGAGGTCTAGAGGCAAAGCCTGGTAGAGTAGAAGAAGAAGAAGAAGAGTTTGGATTTATATTCCCCCCCCTTTCTCTCCTGTAGGAGACTCAACAAACACCCTGTGAGATAGGTGGGGCTGAGAGAGCTCCGAGAAGCTGTGACTAGCCCAAGGTCACCCAGCTGGCGTGTGTGGGAGTGTACAAGCTAATCTGAATTCCCCAGATAAGCCTCCACAGCTCAGGTGGCAAAGCAGAGAATCAAACTTGGTTCCTCCAGATTAGATACACGAGCTCTTAACCTCCTATGCCACTGCTGCTCCTGCATTTGTTTTATCTTCTGCAGTAGTGTTTAGGGAGGGACCTCGGTAGGGGTGTGATGTCAGAGGGACTACCTTCTGAAGCTGCTATTTCCTCAGACAGAAGCCTTTATTGGTATTATAAATTACAATATTAAAATATTAAAAACAAAAAGGGAACGTTTATCTATTAACTGAACTCATTAAAATACATTAAAATATGCATTAATATCTACATACAGACCCTGTATACAGAACACAAAGAGAGCTAAATTAACCATGACTGTTTTGTGGAGAATAATTACGCTTAGCCAGGTAATGCTTCAGAAAGCTCGCAACATTTTCACAGATAAGATCACAAGAACCATTGAGTAGAAAGTTCATAACAGATGGTGCCATGTCAATATTTAACCTCTCTATCAAGGGATGAATATACATAGTACGTGGAAGATCATATACAGAACACTCTAAAAGTACGTGTTGAACATTCTTTTTTTAAAAAAAATCTCCCTCAAATTCCCCACCTCCATTTCCTACATCAGGGAAATGCTTCCCTTTTACCAGCATACTAATTAATGGTCAAACTCCCAGTGAGTCAGAAAATGTATACAGGCTGCAAATGGCAATGTTTCCTCCTTGTACCAGGGACAGCACAGGTATCTCTACACCATTTCAATTTGTCATGGAACTGCAAAGGGCAGTTGTCGCTAATAACTCTGCAAATGTCAGAACGGCAGGTGTCATCTGTGGAAGATCACTGACAACATCAGTTAATTTCCAGTCTTAATTGAAAATTCCATATTAATTACCATTGTTGAGTCCTCGTTGGAAAATCTCCTTCTATATATTGCTCCCCCCCCCCCCCGCCCCAACTCTCAAAGATCTGCAAGTGGACAAATTATTGCTTCCTGCATCAATTTTTTTTCAGGGCAATGAAGGCTCAGAGGTCTGCATTCTCCATGTCTATATATCTATTACATTTTTATGCCACCCTTCCTCCACTGTGTGCCATTTTATCCTTGCAACAGTCCCCTGATACAGGTTAAGCTGAAAAGGTATAACTTAGGCCCCCAAGTGAGTTTCATGGCTGAGCAGGGATTTGAATTCAAGAGTCCTGGATGCTCATGTAACTTCCCACCCTACAATGGGTTCATAAGCATGGGGATGGCCATCCCACACCTCGAATATGGTCTCTTTAGAAACATGTTTAACTATCACCCTCTTTTTCAACAGCTGTATTAAAAATCTACGGTTTTAAGAAGAATTTTTTGTGCCAGCTTAGCTGGCTGCATATGGTTTCTTTTTTAAAAATAAAATGTGTTAATTTTTCACAAAACATTATAACAACAAAAGAAAAAAAGATATAGGAGAAAAGATAGTAAGTACACAAACATACAACAGGTGGATCTGAACTGATTATCAGTCATACCAAAGGAACATAACATACAATCTAAAATAAAAGACAGTCTTGATACACAAATTTAAACAGTCTTTTCTGCAATCACATAATTAATAAAATTGAAATTAATTATCAATATTGGTATCTTTTAGAAAGATATGGTTAAATTTATGTACTTATGCTTAAAAGTCATAACTTTTAGATTTGGACAGAACTTTACATTTTATAGCACTCAGAATAGGGCTCCCATTTTTCTCTAAGTTTGTGTACTGGTCTTCTGTTCATGAGATTAGTTAGTTTTTCCATGCAGAAATAATCTCTTGTTTTATCCTCCCAATTCTCTTGAATGGGAGCTCTGGCCACTTTCCAGGTGGAGGCAATGATAATTCTTGCTACAGTTGTTAGCTACACAAGTAGTTCTTGTTGCTACTGTGCTAAGTCTTTCAGTAAAATACCCAACAACATAACTCTTGGATCCATTTGAAATTTGATTTTTAATAGTTTTTGCATTTGTGTGGGTTGATATCCATTTTTTAAAAATCTTGATGCAAGTCCACCACATATGAGAAAGAGCCAGGTTTTTCTAGGCACTTCCAACAAGGGCTCATATGTTTTGAGTCTCTCACCCTTCAGTTTCAGCAGATGACCCCACATTCTAGTAGTAATGGAGAGGGTGGAAAAGCTGTCCATGCCCACTCTCTCCACACTATACATAATTTTATAGACCTCTGTCATGTCTCCCCTTAACCTCCTGGCCTAGAAAGAAGGCAGTTAAAGGGAGACATGATAGAGATCTATAAAATTATACATAGCATGGAAAAATTGGACAGGGAGAAGTTGTTTTCCCTTTCTCATAATATTAGAGCAGCAATTTTATTCTCTATTTCTTGTCAAATAATGGCCAGCATGGAATTTGCCTTTTTCACAGCATCTGCACTTTGAGTTGACTACTTTGTCAAGCTATCCACTACCACCCCAAGATCCATTTCTTGGTCTGTTGCTGCCAGCACAGATTCCATCAGTGCATATATGAAGTTGGGATTTTTTTGCCCCAGTATGCACCACTTTTCACTTGCTCACACTGAATCTCATTTGCCATTTTAATGCCCTTTCCTTTTGGAGCTCTTCCCAATCCATTTTTGTTTTAACCACCCTAAATAATTGGGTGTCATCTGCAAACCTGGTCACCTCAGTGTGTACTGTTACGTACTGTTATGCCAATAAAGGTAGTTGATGTTGATGTTGGGTATCAGGAACAGCACAGGATATTGTAAAAGAATCACCAATTTGGCAGTTTTTGAAAATTCCAGGATAAGGGAAATACCGCAGGAAGCCCCAATTTAGGACCTGGAACCCTGCGAAAATCTTGCACAAACTGGGATATTTCACTTCCCTATCCAGGATATTTGGACTGAGGGGAAACAGCCAGGATTGCACAAGGAAAATTACTGAAGAGTTGTTTAGAGACTACAGTGTGTGATTACAGTGTGTTTAAGAAAGGCCTATGATACAGTGTCAAAAATATTATACACTTTGCATGGGGATGTGTGGAGACTCATTCCAACAAAACACTGACACATATTTGTTGGAAAAGAAATCGGCCGCAGCCCAAATTTATTTAACATATAACCAAAACGTTGAAGCTGGGCGAGCATAACAGAGCACATCCTGGCCCCCAGGCAGCAAACCGCAGATCCTGGTTATAGGGCAGCCCCAGCTGACCCCTTAGGCCCTTCGGACAAAACCCCTGTCCGGCACATCCCCCGAGGGAACCGGAACAGGAAGTTACTAGATGCCACATGGACGCAAACCCAATTTGTGACACCCCTCCCTGCCGGGCAGCGAGCTCTTGGCACGGCCCCAAGGCTTGTCTTCAAGAGCTCTATCGCCACCACGGACCTCATATGGAGGCCCCCATGGGAAGGTCCGGCATGCAAGCTACTGCCTTCCCAAATAGGATGTGCTCTTATGCCCAAACCGCCCAGTGAACTGCGACAATATACAACACAATAAAGAACCCCAATAATCCCTCAAAATGGGAGTGGAGGGAGGGCCTTTTAAAGCAGCCGGCCTCGAAAGAGGCCGGTTCCCGCCGACGCCGCCTTTTATAGGCGGCTTGAAGGCCCCTGTCACGTGCCGGCACCCGGCCACGTGACAGCCTCGGCCGGCCGGCGGGAAGGGAGGCTTCCATTCGTTCCTCCCCCCACGCAATGGCGCCTGCCGGCTGAAGCCTCGGGCGCGATTTGCATGGGGATGTGTGGAGACTCATTCCAACAAAACACTGACACATATTTGTTGGAAAAGAAATCGGCCGCAGCCCAAATTTATTTAACATATAGCCAAAACGTTGAAGCTGGGCGAGCATAACAGAGCACATCCTGGCCCCCAGGCAGCAAACCGCAGATCCTGGTTATAGGGCAGCCCCAGCTGACCCCTTAGGCCCTTCGGACAGAACCCCTGTCCGGCACATCCCCCGAGGGAACCGGAACAGGAAGTTACTAGATGCCACATGGACGCAAACCCAATTTGTGACACCCCTCCCTGCCGGGCAGCGAGCTCTTGGCACGGCCCCAAGGCTTGTCTTCAAGAGCTCTATCGCCACCATGGACCTCATATGGAGGCCCCCATGGGAAGGTCCGGCATGCAAGCTACTGCCTTCCCAAATAGGATGTGCTCTTATGCCCAAACCGCCACCGAGCTGTTAAACCAACAGCTCCCGCCCCAGCTTCAGCAGCCCAGAGTCACACAGCTCAGTGCGTGCCGCAAAGCCACTGCAACAGAGCATATCAGAAGTCATTTTGCTCAGTGCGTGCCGTGAAGTCACTGCAACAGAGCAGCTCAGTTTCACTCAGTGCATGCCGCAAAGCCATTGCAACAGAGCAGCTCAGTGCATGCCGTGAAGCCACTGCAACAGAGCATATCAGAGCATAACCGACATCATGTCATCAGATGTCCTGACCTCACTGATAAGTGTACTCCATCGGGCAGAGACAGCGCCTCGAGCGCATAGGATATATCGCTATGGGGAATAACATCTCCTCCTATATCCTGCACAACCCGGGCTGCGGCCAACAAGCCTTAACCTTGGCTTTGTTTTTCCTGGTGGGAGCAACTGCATGCCTCCACTTCCTCTGTTCCAATAAGCACGACCTGACAGCTTGGTCTTTGACGTCTTACAATGCAGCAAGCTCCGATCAGGCTCCATGAGGATCCCTCCGTCCTCCGTTCTAGTAAGCATGACCAAGCAGCTTGGTTTTTGGCATCATACAACGCAGCAAGCTCAAGTCAGTCTCCATGAGGATCTGCAAGGCCACTCCGTCAAGCCAGGAATGCCATTCTCTCCCACTTGTAGCACAACTCCATCAGGGAAGCCAAATTGAAGGACGGAATCCTGCAACCAGGGGAGTAGGGAACACCACCTCATGGACTTCGCTGCGTAATGACCAGCCCAGGACACCACGCTGTGGCCCACCAGCCAAACTCAGTAACGACGCGCCGCTGGAACTATAAAGAGAACAAAGTTACAACAAAAGGTGAGGCCAGACGTACACACGGAAGGCCAAAGACTTCCAGCAGCCTCCAGCCTGAGTGGTCTGTAGCCTGAGTCTAGTCTGCGTGGTGGCCCTCTTGAGAGGTCGAGGGTGCCGCTCCCATCCGGAGGGAGTGGTAACCAAACTGTTCAGCAAGAAGACCCAGAACCACAAGCAACGCCGCAGAACAGCTGTGAATTGATATCTGGACACTGCTAATGCAGTCATGTGAGCCACCGGGTTGGCTCCAAATGCTGCCTGCATGGATGAATGCAAATGCAAAAACAGGAAAGCAGGACTGCTACCCGCTATACATTTGTAGTGTGGCAAGGGCCTTAGTGAATAATAGATCTTCCTCCTGCTCTGCCCAACAAATTAAAATTTAATAAAGCAACCATTTAAACGTTTCCAAAGGCTCGGAGAAAGGTAATATACTCTTTGTTCTTGCCAAGCATGTCAATAAATCCCCATCAACCATGCCCACGTTGACCCTTTAAAAGGCTAAAGGAGGGCTGATGATTTGGTGAGCGGGGCAACAAGTTAACTGCACCGGAAAAGCCATAAAAGGCCAAAGCAGCGTTCTTAGGAGCCCCCTTTTTAACGTGCTGCCTATGGTATTGTGGCCTAGGGAGATACCGCTGCCAAGCGACGATGACCCTTTGGGCTTCGGGAGTGGGAATGGTCAGTGATTCCCAGAGGCTGACAAGTGTTTGGCAAAATGAATCCCGTACCTGGCCCAGTTTTCGGCTATTGACTGAAAACTAGGGCCTTACCTGCTTAGCACAGATACCTAGCGGACCAAGCTAGAGTGCACTTTGTGCTAGGCTCCACTGTACTAGGGCTGAAAGCACTCCACTATGGCCGCCTATATGATAGGCATAACCATATTTTTGGGCAATGGAGCTGAAGATGCAGCTCTCTGAGCTGCAAACAACTAGCCTGACAACCAATGCCCTTCTGAGCAGGATGATGATTCCATTAGCCGTGGAGCCCTGGCCAACGGTGGACCACATTGAGCGGCGGCGGCAGCGCATCCCGTCGCAAACCATGCTGCCTGAATCAGCTAGCTTGACGATGGAATCCCCGCCGAGGTTCCACTTCCTCTGGATCGATGAGGCAAACCAACCAGCCTGAGCTGTGTCCACCGATCCACACTCCAGTTGGCCGGCTCGATGAGACTAGGTAAAGAAAATAGAGAGAATTGAGGCTGACCATTCACTTTGTCAGCGAAAGATACCCCTGGCTGATCATACAAATTTGCTCTGGGGTGACTGTCCTCCGCCACTGCCCCAGCAGCCCTTATGCCGGAGGAACCCATTCGAAAAAAGGCACCGGTGATAAAATTCCAAACCATCACCAAGAGTAATAGCCCAGAACCAGGACCAAGATTGAACTTAAGTATAAGCAGAATCAATACTCATCCTGAAGTCTGCTTTAAACAGCCAGTGCTGTTGGAGTGAAGAGAGCTGTTGGAATCATATTCTGTATTTCAAATTGATTAATTTTTGGCTATTAAGGTCAGAAAGATTGTTGTTCTAGCACTTTCTCATTTGAATAAAACGCGTGATGCAATAAAATAAAACAAAATCTCCCATCTAAACAGGGGAGACCCAACCCCGGTGAAAGAAAGTGCCACAGCTGCCTCATTGACTGGGCATGAAGACCCTGTGGTGTGGTTTAACCCAGGTCACCGGATTCGCATTCACCTCTCTTTGCAGATATGATTTGTCCCTGCCACCCAACATGTCACCCTGGTACTCTTAAGCAGAGACATAGTGTGTGACTGGCCCAGGGCCCCCAGCAAGCCTCCCTGGTGCCAGTGGGGCTTTTCATGTGGTAATCCCGGGTCTTAGCCCCATACCTGAACCCCTGAACCATGCTGACTCCGTGTAGATAAGATTCGTCCCTTTGTCACGCTGGGCAGTTTGGAACCAGCCAGCCAGATCACCAAGTCATCGTCACCATCACCAGACTGTTGTCACCAATGACATATCGGCAAAGTAAATGGCCTGTGGCACTTCAATTATTTTTTTTTAAAGGCGCCACCTCCCAGTATGATGGAACAGGGAGAGGCAGACTGAACCCACTACATCCAGTAATCAAGTACTAAAGGGGGAGACCTGAAGGAGTCCCCTACTGCCATAAGAAAGCTTCCTGGCCAAGCAAGATCAAGAGCTCTCTGGGGATGAGGTGGTATATCAAGGCGAAAATAAATAAAATAAATCACCCAATACATGGCTGATCTGGAAATGCTCCTGGTTATTGTTGCCTTGGGAGCCAGGGAGCGGGAACAATCCCTCTGGTGACGAATTAAACTGTTGGCAATATCCGCGTTGATACCTAGAAAACCAGCCTTGAAAGAAATGCCAATCAGTTCATATAACAACACCCACTCTTGGGCTAAGCGCCCACTCTTACTAAAGTGGCTGGATTGTCTGACAACCGTCCATGCCAAGCTAGGCTCTGACAGTATGAATTTGTGGTGCCATAGTGAACACTGATGGCCGAAAGCCGTATGGTCACCCATGAATTTTGCAAACTGGGCCTAAAGGCCCTTTAAAGTGCTACAGCCCTGCTGACATATTTGGGTGCTCTAATGGGAAAGCGCATCCATGACCGCTTGAATTCAAGGCCATAAACAACACTTGTCCTATAAATCCACTTAGTAGGCACAGAGGGATGATCACTTCCGATGGATTTCTGCATGGTATAAATGTCTACATTGAACCATATATAATTGGCTTAATCAGCAAGGAATTTGCCCAACCAGGGTCAGCCCCAGTTAACCGCCAAGCTCTGACAAGCCAGCTTTGGCTTAAAGAATGATCTATTTTAATAAATTAGAATCTCCCAATGCTACAGTTGTAAAAAACTGCTGAATTACAGTCCCTTTGTTTTCAACTTCCTCTTGCTTGGCATAGTGGCAGTTTGCTCTCTGGATATATTCAAAGGAAGAGAACATTTACATTACTGACTTACTTCCCTCCAAGTGTTGGGGGTGATAGGGTTACCATCTCCAGGTTGGAAAATTCCTGTGTACTGAATTGAAGAAAGGGAGGAACGAAATGGGTTCTAATGAACATAGCATCCACCCTCCAAAGCAGCTGCTTACTCTATAGTTTAGAGATCAGCTGTAATTCCAGAAAAGCTCCAGGCCATAGTTTAGGACTGGCTTTTGGTGGGGAGAGTGGAGGCCTGATTTCCAGTATGAAAACATTATTTAAGCCTCCCCAACTCAAGCAGAGCAGGAATCAAAACCCGGTTCTCCCAATTGCAGTGCACTTTAACACTACAAACCCGCTCGATCTCTCCATCTGTAATTTGAATCTAGGTCATCCAGAAACTTACAGTGCACCTGCTCTTAACCACTGCACTACGCTGGATCTCTCCATACGTTATTTTGAATCCAGGTCATTTTGAATCTGGGTCATCCATAAAAATTAAGCCTGCCTGAAGAGCCGCACAGGCCTTCTTTTGAGAGTGGCTGCCGCCCCGACTCGGCCACCACCCTGCCTGACACCGGCTCTGGGAAACAACCCTGCTTCCTAGAAGGATCCCTGCTAAGGGGGGGCGGGGGGGATCGCTGCCACAAGCATTCTTGAATTGCCGGAGCAAGGCCTCTCCGGCGTCGCGCTGGACACTGGCAGGCCCTGCTGGAAACTTCCGGGGGGGGGGGGCAGCGGCAAGCAAATGCCTACATGAACACCCCCATGAGCGCCCAACTGCTGGCTGGGACGATCGCCCGAGCAACAGCCTCTTTCTCTGGGAGGCTCGGCGGGTAAGCCACCGCACCCTTCAACACGGGGAGGGGGGAAAGGCCGCTGCAATGGGCCTTCAGACCCCAATTGCCGCTGAAGCCAAGAGCCCTCTAATCAACCCGGCAGCAAAGAGCCACCGCATCGAGCGCTCCCCAGGAGGCTCCCGGCACAATACCCTTCAACGAGGGGTTTTTTTGTTTTTTGTACCGAGGCACCATAGAGGCCGCTGCAACGGGCCTTTGGCTCAATCGCTGCGGTAACCAACAGGGCGGGAAGGGGGGGTGGGGGGGGGTTCCCCGGCTGACAGTTCCTGAGAGCCCTTGAGTGTCTCAGGGAAGGCCGAGTCATCCCGCTCTGCCGAGGCCGCCGGGGAGAGCCGCGCAAAAGGCTTCCTCCCTTTTAAAACAGCCGGCCCGCGCTTTGTGCCCCTGCGTCGAAGACGCGAAGCCCAAAGAACAGCTGCTCTTTTAAGGAAGAGAAAGGTGGGGGGGGGGAAGAACGACCCTCCAACCACCCGCTCCGCTGCAAAACCTCAGGGAAGAGGCGGTCAGAAGGCCGGCTCCCCAACCGCCCGCTCTGCTGAGAAATCAGTACTTCAGGCTTCCACAAAAGAACGCGAAGCCCAAAAGACGGCCGAATGATCATCCGATCAGCCGACGCCTCTCTCAAGGCCAGAACGGAGCGGGAGGGAGCAAGAGAGGCAGAGAGAGTTCGCCTGCGCCTACCCCTGAGGATTGCAGCTAAAGCCGATTCACCCCGCTCTGAACGAGGCCGCCAGGGAGACCTGAGAAACGTCTTCCCTTTTAAAGCAGCCGGCCTCGAAAGAGGCCGGTTCCCACCGACGCCGCCTTTTATAGGCGGCTTGAAGGCCCCTGCCACGTGCCGGCACCCGGCCACGTGACAGCCTCGGCCGGCCGGCGGGAAAGGAGGCTTCCATTCGTTCCTCCCCCCACGCAATGGTGCCTGCCGGCTGAAGCCTCGGGCGCGATTTAGCTGGAGGCCCCCTAGATTTTGAGATCCTGGGCTTCAGCCTGCCTAGTCTATAAATAAATCTGGCCCTGCCACTTTTTTGACTTGCGGTATATAATCTAGCAGAGACTCTAGTATTGAGGGCTTGAGTAAGCCTCATGTCTTTCCCAAGGATTTAACTCTCCTAACTGTTCCTTTCAACTTCCTTTTTACCAGGCTTCCCATGTTAGAGAAGTTTCCTCTTTTAAAGTCAAATGTAATTATGTGAGATTTCCCAGGCATAAATATACATTAAATTTGACGCTATTGACATCACTGTTGCCAATTGGCTCAAACACATCCACACTCCACACGAAGTTGCTGGCAGTACCATTAGTTTTAAATCTAGGATCGCCTTCCCCCTGGTTGGGTCCATGACCAAGCGTTTGGCTTGAGTGGAGCATGCATTTATCTAGTCACTATGAGAGTAGTTAAAGTCTCTCAGTACTTCATCACTTTTGGATGCTTCCTTGATCAGTTCCCTTGCATCATGGCACACCCAGTGGTGGGATTAAAATAATTTAACAATGGGTTGTTTACAAGCACCATTTTAACAACCAGTTCTGCCAAGGTGGTGTGAACCTGCTGAATCCCACCACTGGGCACACCTGTTCAGATGAAAGGTCATGGCAAGGAATAGCTGCTTCTGTTTGCTTTTTGTGAAAGGGAAGGGCAAGGAATAGAAAAGTAGTGTCCCAAATAATGGGGACAGTGTTTGTTGCTTTCTGAAAATTCCTCGAACCCTGGAGTCAACCTAGTTGTCTGGTTTTGTCCTTACAGGGGAATCTGGAAATATATTCTCAATTTGCTGCAGCAACCAGACATTGTAAAAGCAGCTCATGAGCCTGGACTCACATTGCTATACCAAGTATTACAGGCAGCCCTTGGATTGCATTTGCCTAGGTAGCCTCACAGTCTGTAGTGGTAACATCAGCCCAATGAACGGGATGCTGGTTTAATATTTATTGGTTTAAGGCCCCATCCAGGCAACCTGAGACCAAATTTGTATCATTGAAATGCTTAAAAGGCTATGCTTGAACAATGGCAAGCAGCTGCTTTTTCAGATTAGAAAATAGTGCTATGAGGGTCAGTCTTGGCAGCTTTGAGAACAATGACTAATGGCACCTTTTTCTCTTAGAAGTTTGTTACTGACTCCACTGACACTTCTTCCCGAGTCTAAGTTCCCAGCACAAAGATTCCTTTTAGTTTTCATCTCTTCTTCCCTATTCTTTCATATACAGGCTGCTATCTCAGTCCTATTTTAGATAATTTCTTCGTTGACAAGGTTGCCAGCAGGAAGCGAGGAGTAGTAGAAGGGATCTCACACAGAGATCTTTTATTCAGAGGCGGTCTGCTGCTCTGAGGACTAGCCATCTTTCCCAGCAAGTGTGATTATAGTAAACTGGCAAAATAGTGGAGGAAAGAGTCGTACAACATTGAAGAGGGGAGCACATCAAGAGAAATTCACCTCCAGACATATCTCCATGTCAAATATAGTTTGAGTTTCTAAAATTACAAGTAGAATGAATGTTATCCTGGACATAAAAATTATGAAATGGCTTCCTTTTCATTGATCCCCCGCCATGTACACATTTTTGTACACAATGTCACTTGCACTTGGGCAGTTAAATGCTTGCATTTTATTATACTATTCCTCCTGCAAAAGAGAAAGAGGGAGACAGATTTTTTTTCCCTCAGGAAAAATCCCCTGGGCTGATTCCGCATGGGCCAAAAACAGCAGTGTGAAACCGGTGTGAAAATGGTGTAAAAGGGTTTAAAACAGTGTAAAAGGGTTTGTACTGTTTTCACACTGTTTTCACACTGCTGTTTTTGGCCCGTGCGGAATCAGCCCTGGATTGTTTGCTGCAATTAAGAGATTCATTATTCAGTTCCAGAGCCAGTTTATCCACAATATCCTTTAAATAGCCCAACAAAACACAAAGAAGGTCTGCTTGTGTCCTTGTACATGTCAGTTCTTTTAAAAATATTCCATAACTTCTATCTTTAAAACCAGAAGATGGGCCATTCCAGAGGCACTGTATTTCCCCAGTTACCTTTATGTAATCCATATATGGGTTTTTTTCCTGCCTATATAGTGTTAATGCTTTGAAAAAGTCTTCTGTCAGAGAATTATTCCAGAATTGGAACCACTCCTCATCAGCAAGATGGGTTCCCACACCCTAGACCCCTTTTTTAAGAAACTCATATTGACATCCTGTTTGAGATGATAAAATCTTGCCACTAAGCTTTTAGAACCTTAAAATAAAGCTTCCCCTCCCGGCCCAAGACTGAGTTCTCTTAAAGGATATCAGTATTTGTGGTGAGGGCATCTCTCCTTTGAAAATGCTGAGGTTTAAATGATTTACAATGAAACCCCATGAACATTTTATGTTCATATGAACATTTTATTGGGAGTGAATCTTATTGAATAGACCTGTATAGGATTCTGAGTAGCCTCGTTGATTCAAGTGCCGTGATTGAAGGCATCCCTGCTTGGCAGAAAAGGCCTCTGCACCAGAAGAAAGTGTCATGCATCTAAGGAAGAGGCCACCATTATCAAGAGGGCCATGGACTTTGAGATGTTTCATTTATTATGCTACTAAGGTGATACCATAATAATACATGACATAAACAGAATTGAAAATGTAGCATTGCTTGCTCCATTCTGCATAAACTTAAGTTGCTAAAATGTTCTTTTACTAATATATTCTGGACACCTGTGATATCTAGTCTTCATGAAGCAGTTTTATACCTTTTTTAATGTGTTGCTTATATGTTGTGAAGCTCAATTTTCTGTGGGATCACAGTAATTTTATGTGCAATTTTTGCCAAAGCTGAACGATTAATTTATCTACTTACAAAATTATATTCAAAAATAAGCATACATCAGTTCTGTACCTGTGTAATTGTCCTTATAAAGCATACTATAAATTATACTTAATTGTGGTTCTGAGATATTGCTGGTGGAGATCGCCTGCAGCCTATGAACCATAAATTCCCAGGGTCCTGTGGGAAGAGAGGACAACTGTCCAAGTGCTTCAGGACATCAGAAACATCTGTAGTTGACTTTAAGGTGGTCACCATGCAATTTCTATGTGTATGTATTGGGTCCACAAACAATTGGTACCCCAATACGAAGACAATTCTCTAAGAGCTTCACCAACTTGGAAGAAGCCACCAATGAATGCTAATCACAATGGGGTAGCAGGAATCTATACATACCACAGTTTTTGAATTGTGCTGGGCAGGGGGTTACAGTTGCTAAATCAGCACTGATCTCTTTGCTTGAGTATGCTTCCCAGTGCAGGTTTCTGCGAATAATCTGGCAGAGAGGGTGCACAAACTGGGCAACACATTTTAAGACATATCTACCAGGATAACCTCAGCTTTTTATTCAAAAGAAGATTATTGCAAGTAGGATTCGGAGTGTTTGAGAAAACAAGTTGGATTTGGGGAAAGATTTCTGGTTGTAAGGAATGGAATCAGATTGTTGCTGCTGGGTAGGATATATTTGGAAGGTTTAAGATCTCATCAAATAGGAAACTGTTTATCCAAGATGGAGTACAAACCCTTGTTCTGGACTCTTCAGAGAGGGGGAGAGATTCAGTGCCCTGCAGAGCAACCTGTCCTGCTACTACTACCCCTTGCTTTTACAGCCATTTTTATTTAGACATGACCAGAACAGCTAACATACCTGGGCATCTGTTGGGGCCTGTTGCTACTGGACAGACAACAGGCTTGGCAACACCTGTATTCTAAAAACGTCAGCATCACTAATGGGCAATGGTCTAATTGGAGCTGGGACTTGTCTACTGCCTCACCTCATTCTTCAGCTCTTGTCCTGTTGCTATACAGCAATGGTGCCAAGGTGAGGCAGAATCCTCAAGCCATTTAGATACCTGACATTTCAAAGTGACCACATTAGTAGCTGGAGGCCCATTATTATTCATTGCATATCTTCAGGCCTGATTAGAATCCCTTCATTAATTGTCTGCCCTCCTACCCTGGAGCACCTTCCCTATGAGGAGCACCTTCCCTATGAGGAGAGGCTGCAGCGTTTGGGACTCTTTAGTTTGGAGAGGAGGCGGCTGAGGGGGGATATGATTGAAGTCTATAAAATTATGCATGGGGTAGAAAATGTTGACAGAGAGAAATTTTTCTCTCTTTCTCACAATACTAGAACCAGGGGGCATACATTGAAAATGCTGGGGGGAAGAATTAGAACTAATAAAAGGAAACACTTCTTCACGCAACGTGTGATTGGTGTTTGGAATATGCTGCCACAGGAGGTGGTGATAGCCACTAACCTGGATAGCTTTAAAAGGGGCTTGGACAGATTTATGGAGGAAAAGTCGATTTATAGCTACCAATCTTGATCCTCCTTGATCTGAGATTGCAAATGCCTTAACAGACCAGGTGCTCAGGAGCAACAGCCGCAGAAGGCCATTGCGTTCACATCCTACATGTGAGCTCCCAAAGGCACCTGGTGGGCCACTGCGAGTAGCAGAGAGCTGGACTAGATGGACTTTGGTCTGATCCAGCTGGCTTGTTCTTATGTTCTTATGTTCTTATGTTCTTACCCTGCTCCTTTATTGTGAAAGAGAGAACCAAAAAAAGGTATGAAATAGATTGGGTCAGCTTATTTCACCCCAGAATGGCACATAGGATGTACAGGAAAAGGCAGGGTCTAAAGCCTTGTATGCTCCAAGGTGCTGGCAAATGAGGATGACCTTATACAGACCCACTGTATGACTCCTGCCTTGCAGAGAATCCATGTATTCACTAGTATCTGGCTATTCTTTCCCCTGGGCAATTGAATGATGAGGAAACTGGAATAGATGAGCTGAAGCAACCAGCAGCTGCTAACTATTACAAGGAAGGACACTGCTGCTGCTAGAGCTATCACTGTTGCCATGTTCCTCTGCTCCTCCAGGATGGAATGGATATTGGCAAATAAATGAATAAATAGAAGCAATGCATGGAAGCAGCCTATCAAGTGATAAGGCTTTGTAATATATAGTGTGCACAGATGGAAAGGAAGCATGAAGATCTGGGATCAATTGTAGATGCATGACTTGATGCTTATGGTCATAGATCCAGCACAAGCTGACCTTGGTGTTGTTGTGAGGGTAAAATGGAATCAACCCAGTAATTATACCCTGCATTGTTCAAATGAATGTGTGGGAAAGGGGATAATAATAGAGATGCCAGTCTCCAGGTGGGACCTGGGGATCCCTTGGAATGCCAGCTAATCTCCAGGTTACAGAGTTCAGTTCACCTGGAGAAAATGGATGCTTTGGAGATTGGGCTCTATGGAATTGTACCCCACTGATGACTCTGTCCTCCCCAGGCTCCATCCCCAATTTTTTAGGAGTTTCCCAACCTGGACCTGGCAGCCTAGATAATAATGTGATGAACTATCCAAACTTATATAAACAGTGAAGCAGTTGGTACCCCACAGAAAGATTCTTTATAAATAATTGGCTAAGGGTTCGAACGTCCGAGGATAAACCCTAGCCAATTATTGTGCAGGCTTTGGTCCCTGTGCATCCTGCACTCCCAATCGCCATTCCACTGCCTGGCAACCCCCCCCCCCTCCCACTTCCAAGTACACTGGGTCACATAGGGGACATCAACAGCTGCCCTCGCCATGCCCTCCCCCACCCCAAGCATGCTGGGCCATAAAAGGCCTGGCAGAACCCCTCCCCAGCCCCCTTTGCCTTCAAAGTCACGTCTCCAATCCACTCCAGCTCCAGCAAAACCCATTGCCAGGGAGATGCTTCCTCTTCGACCCTTTGCTAGGGCCCATTGCATCTCCCTTGCAATGGCTTTGATGCTAGTATGTAAATAAGTTATAAAATACCTGTTCTTTTACTGCGCCAAATGTAGAAAGTTTCTCCCGTGCAAAAAAGGTTTTACATAGGAGGACTAAATAGAAAAAACTGCCAAAAAAGCTTGCTGTCAAAGATGGATTTATTGTAGGGTCAGCTTTTCTTATATCTATGTGACAAACTACACTTACCAAATTTTTCTACACAACTATTACATGGATCAGAGGGGGAGAAAGAGAGGGAGAAAGGGGCCCTCTTTATGTCTGGTCACCTTAGTTTTGCACCAGAGGAAAATCTTGGCCAGAAGATATTGTGATAGGAATTTGTTCCTCTGAGAGTGATATTCTAGAAAAGTATGAAAATTTTACAGTTGGAAACCTAGTTGTCTGGTACCTTGTTTCCCCATGTATTGCAATATTAATGTTTTTCTAACCATGTACTGTATGAAATATTCATATTTTCTTCCTATGGCAAACAAAGCCAGAAAGCACAGGTAGTTTATGAAGCCAATTTGTGGTGGTCCAGATTCTGTTCTTCCAGGGATTTCTTTCTTTCTTTCTTCCCTCGCCTTCCCCTGCAGTTCTCTCCTTTCCATGATTCTTTTTTGATCCTTTAATGAGAAAGAGTCTGATACTGTATTGCTATAACTCTTTCTTAGGCTAAGTCCGAAACATGCTTTCTTGGATGTAAATCTTACTGAGTTCAATAAGACTTACTTCTGAGTAAAAATGCCTGTTTCTGAGAATTTAGGGCTGCAATTTGAAACATACTTTCTTGCGTGTAAATCTTGATTGCCTAATTTTCTGAGAAAGGGCCACAATCTCAAAACTTCCTTGGATGCCAGTGTCGCTGAGTTCAGTGAGACTTACTCTTGTGTAAATATGTATGAGAACTAGATGGCAGTTGCTTTTGATTTCTGAAAAACTAGGATGTGGTTATGGGGAATTTAGGTGCCAAGATGTTACAGGACAGTTGCCGCTGTAAAAGCTGGTGCAACACTATAATTTTAGCAAGGGGATAAAAATGGTGGTCTAAAAGGTCCCAGATTATCTTGCTGCATGCCTGAAATTCAGTGGTTAACTGCTGTTTATAGTTCAGATAGTTACGCTGTAGAGCGAATTTGTTTTAAAATACTTAACTTGGCACTATTAGGGTTCCTGTAACTTTTTTTCTTTAACCAGAATTTAAGTACAATCCTTATATTATTTCTAGGGTCCCTTCTGCACAGCAAATGTATAACGGATTGCAGTTAGGATAAAGGAACCCGTTTTCCAGTTTTTGCGTTCACATGCATCCTGGTTGCTGCCGTGCCTTTGTATGGAGACGCTTCTATTTGTTTTTAATTACTTTCCACACACGCTTAGCTACACAGACTCATTTGGGAGGCGGGATCTGTGTGAAGCCCCACCCCCAGGTTTTTTTTAGCATCCTACACCCGTGTGTATTGGCCCGAGAGGATGGGGCCTATGCCAGAAACATGGAATAGATTTAAAGGAGTTTTAAACCCCTGGCTTTTTCCTTCCTTACACATTTTTATATTAATTATATCAATTAATTTTGCCATATCAAGTGATAAAAACATTTGACCAAGGCATGCTACTGTGTGATTCAGTGATGTTCTTAAGAATTTGCAGTGTTTAAGTGGATTAGAGAGAAGAAATGTATTAGGTAACATATTTCACTTGATTTCAATATGTCCTTAATATCTGAAGTAGTTGAAAATAAAGAGCAACAGAAACAACTTTTCAGTTGCTTATATCTGATTTTGATAACCTGACAGCTATATCATTTAAGCTTCATCAGAAGTTTCTTAGTAATGATGAACATCACTGAGCAATATCTTTGAAAAGCAATGGCATAAAATACTAGATAAGGATAGTCCTGCCTCAGCTAACGAAAGACTAGCCAGCTTGTTCTTGTGTGAACAGGAGCCTATATTACTGTACTCTTGCTATTTGCCAAGAAACAAAATTGAAACTAAACCCACAAATAATGGATCTAATGATGCACGTTGGCAATATGCTGATATAAAAACAAATTTCTTCTACATGTGGTAGGGATTGTGCTTCCATCCATAAACACTGAGGGAAAGAAATCACATTTGCAGTTAAGATAATAATAGGTCAGAAGCTGGTATTTAAACTGGCAGATATACTTGCAAAGCCCCTTCATAGCTATATTTTAAATTGAGCTAGAATCTGCTGTCAGCTACGAGAATTTTAGCAGCCAAAGTATTGCCCTTAGTTTTGTTTATCTACCATCTCAGAATGGTAGTTAAATCTTGAGCTGTATCTGAAGTGGCTAAAATTATCCATCAAATATAACAGATCCATGATGAGAAATAACATTTTTGTTGAGCTTGATTGCCTAATTTTGCTTGAGCTGGTGGACTTTTTATTAAATTTTATGAAATATGCTATATTTGATTAATCCACTGGTGTGTTTTGTGGGGGGGAGGGTCAGGGGTCATTTGACCCAGGCAACATTTGCCTGGATCACACCAGGGGTGCATTTTGGCCCCAGCCCCCTTTATCCCCCTGGCTGAACTCCAGGGGATCCATTTTTGGCCCCCAACCTCCCCCTCTTCCCCTGACTCTGGCCAAACTCTGTGCTAAACCCCCCCCCCCCCCCCCGCACTGGCCCTCTGCCTTCCTTTGTGATCTCCTATCTAAGTACCAACCAGGCCCGTAGCCAGAACAGAAGGGAGGAAGAACTGAGTACAGTGGTGCTCAGCTCATCATTATTTATTTTGATTATTATGTATTCATTTGTGGTTTATTATTTATTTACCAATTTTGTACTTGAAACTCAAGGTGTACACGCGGTATAAAGCAATATAATTGAATAGCATGAGGGATCTAATAAGCAATTCAATAGATCTGTGATTAGAAAAGTGCAAAAAACATTCAGACATCCAATGTTACTCCCCCTCCCCCGGCTTTTTAAATCAGGACATTTCAGCCCAGATAACTTCTAATTCTGTTCTAGTCTATTGCATAAGGATTTCACATTTGGATGATTTATCCACATCCTGTCTGTTGAACAACAACTAAGGAAATCAGAGTTTGAACCTCTTCGGTACCACAAAGCTTACTGGGTGACCTTAGCCAGCCATATTCTCTTAGCCTAAGCTTGCTCACAAGGCTGTTAGAGAACACAGTAGAGGAGTGGGGAACAATATATGCTGCATACACAGCACCAAAACCTGGAAGGAGATGAGGATAAAAAAAGATTACCTTGGCTGGTCTGTCTCCGCACCCCAGTCTCAATTGCTGGCGTGTATACTACTCCTCCATGGCATGTTCCACTCTTTTCCTGTAGTCCTCCGATAAGACTATACTGAAAGATGTGGGACCGATATGGAGGAATTGTCATGTGGGTTGGGTGGAGTAAAGAAGGATAAGGGGTAGCAGAGCTTCTTTGTCTTCTGAAAGCATGGCTCTGGTGAAGAAAGGGGTTGACCCACATGGCTATTCCTCTACACTGCACCCCATGGATGATCTTTATGGGAGTCAAAGAGTAATGCAGGAACAAATACAGGGAAACACCTGTGTCCAGATGGATGTTTTCGCTCTTGTTTTGCAGCTGTATAATCTTGACTTTTTCTGAAGACATTTATATTGTTGCTGCTGTTGACATTTTGAATAAAGAATTGTTAGAGTCGGTTGTCTTTGTCATATTTGAAGAGGTGGAATGCAAATTGTTTTCAATCCATAAATAAATAGCTAAAGCATGTATCAGAATCTTTAGTCAAGAGGACATAGAGGAAAGGCATGATTTGGCCACCCCCTTTTTCCACACATGATATAAGCTCATTTTATTATGGCCAAACAATGACTTTATTGGTGGTTCATTTTTTTAATCAACATTTTTATTATTTATTGAATTTCTAAAATGTGTGATCTTTATGTGGATTTTATCTGAAAGCTCTTCCAGGAAGCCTAATAAATGAATTTCCGAAAGACTGTAGAGGGGAAGGTGATATGGAAGATGATATGGAAGGTGGGGTGGGGATGGGGATAGAAACAAAGAAAAAGACGAGTCTGTTCTTGAAAAACAGTTTGTTATGATATGGAGAATGGAACAAGATAAGAGTTGGGGTGCTGTGTGGTTTCCGGGCTGTATGGCCTTGTTCTAGCAGCATTCTCTCCTGACGTTTCACCTGCATCTGTAGCTGGTATCTTCAGAGTATCTGATAGCAGGAAAGGGAAGCAAGGGGAGTATATATACCTGTGGGTAACAATGAAGATAGCAAGGTCAATAGGTGAGGGCATCTGAATAGAAGTAGCCTGGCATGTGAATAGAAGTAGCCTGGCAACTATTCAGATGCCCTCATCCATTGACCTTGCTATCTTCATTGTTACTCACATATACTCCCCTTGCTTCCCTTTCCTGCTATCAGATACTCTGAAGATGCCAGCCACAGATGCAGGCAAAACGTCAGGAGAGAATGCTGCTAGAACAAGGCCATACTGCCCGGAAACCACACAGCATCCCAGTGATTCCGGCCATCAAAGCCTTCGACAATACAAGAGAAGAGTTCTTGTCAAGAAAGGTGTGAAACTTTGATTTGTGCATGGCGATGAGAGATTCAGGTGGAAGTATTACATGGGCAGTTAGAGAGGTTAGTTGAATGGAGGCGGGACATTCTGAAGTAGAAAGGAAGCTGAGTGTCAGTAGCATACAGATGATGTTGCAAGCCATGGGATTGATGAGGACACTCGTGAAGAGGGTTCCAGTAGAGAACAGAGTGAAGGCTGAGAAAAAATCTCCAAGGGTCACCAAAGGAGGAAGTTTACAATGCTTTAAAGTGTTCAATGTGCTTCATAATCTTCAACTCTTCAATTTTTCTTCATAAATGTCATCATCTCTGTCATCTGTACAATAACCGTGTAAAACAGGTCAATATTATTGCCTCCATATTGCACATGGCAGTTTTAAGTCCGAGGCAGTTTCCGCACAGCCAGGCTTGCGGGCTTGCATTGGCATGATTGATGCCAATGCAAGCCCTGGGGCCGTTCGCACAAACAGCCCCACAGGCTGCGCTGCTGGCGGAGCACGCTCCGCACAGCCACACAGCCCCCCCGAACAGCTGCCTACCTTTTCCCTGCCTTCCGTCGCTCTGAGTAGGTCAGGAGACACGTCCCCTGAAGCGACGGAGGCAAGGAGGCGTGTCCCCTTCCCCCCTCAGAGCGACGGAAGGCAGGGAAAAGGTAGGCAGCTGTTCGGGAACGCCACGGGAATACGCCGGCTTCCACCCACTGCTGTTCGCTCGGCAATGGGTGGCAACCGGCGTATTCAAAAAAACTCACCCACCGAGCAAGTTTCGGAAGCGGCATCTTCGTGCCTCTTCAGGGGAGCCAGGATGGCGCTGCTGCGATTCAGCAGCGCCTCCTGTGTGAGTAGTGCCCCAGGGACCATTTTTTCCTGTCCCTGGAGCGTGTTGTTTTCCCATGCAGAAACCACCTAAGATAACTTGCTTAAGGCCATCTCTAGTTCATGGAAATAGAAGATCTAAATGGGAGACTTTCTAGTTCACAGCTTGGCCTTTTATGTGGATTTTAATGTTATATATCCTACTATCTCAGCATATCAGCTTATTCACGTCTACCCTGCTAGGTTCCTAACAAACACTTTGAAGAGGCAAACATTCTGCTAGGACCTTCTTAAAATGGTTGCTACCTGGTTTCAATGCCTGAAGCATTCACTTCACAGAAAACCCTTTAAAATGCATGCAGCAAATGGAGAATTTTTTCCCTGCAGCGTGACATGAGAAGATGATTAAAAGGCCTGGATTCAAAGGTCATATCCACCTAAGGTGATATTAATTCACCTCAGGGTATTACACACTTCTGATATCAAAGCTACCGTGAGGTAAGAGTGAACCCACAAGCTAATTCCTACAACGGTTTGTTCTCTGTGGGAATCCTCTGATGCGGCTAGTGGTTAATGTTGCACTTTCTTGCTTTCACGATCTCTCAGTGGCTTCCTTATTTAAGAAGCCAAAATGTAATATCAACATTTTGTGTGTCAATTCCCCAAAAAAGCAACCTTCCCAGCCAAGAAGGTATGTGCGGACTGAATTGTTATTTGATATATTTTTGTAATTGGGTGTGACATAGTGAAACTGGTAATCGCCACTGTGTTCCTATTCTCTCTGATTCTTGAAGTAACAATAGTGTGCATGCTCAGAGACGTCACCAGATTCAAACATATGTGTGCCAGGATGTGGAGACAGGTGGCTTGTGACAGATCTCTCTTGGAAAACCATCAAGTATTGCGGCATGTCTGTTGTGGGTTTTTTGGGCTATGTGGCTATGGTCTGTTACTTTTTGCTCCTAATGTTTTGCCCATATCTACAGCTGGCATCTTCAGAGGTCTGTCACAGTGAGATGTATTTCTCTAACTGTGACATACCTTTGAAGATGTTGGTGAAAAGTTAGAAGCAAAAACTACCAGACCATTCTGGCCGTGAAAGCCTTCGACAATACATTACACCTTTCTATTGGTTTTGCTGACCAACGAGGGGACAGAAAGCCGTGGACTCACAATAACATACGAGACACCATTTTTGGGGGAATAAAAAATGGCCACAGCTTGTTCTTTGGTTGGCTGGCTGAGGAAGCAGAAGCACAGCATAGTGGAAAGATCCAGTCACTGGCCAGCACCCTTGCTGCCCCCAATGACACCCTCCCCCAGGCCCAACTGCTGCAGGACAGTGAGAGCAGCAAGATAGTGGGAATCATTTAGACACTGGCCTCTAAATTAACCTCCCCTTGCTCCCTGGAGGTGTGAGCCAACCAGTAACCCCCACCTGGGCATGTAGCACTGAGGCTCAACTAACCTTCACGATTCTTTATGTGGGTCCCACTAATGCGGAGGGCTGGGACACAGGCTCCTCCTCCCCAAAACTGATCAGTTCCCACGAGCAACCCACCACAGCACAAGGACCCTTCCTTGCTCCTGCCAAAGTTTTCTAAGCCAACAGCCAATTGCACAATGCATCTCGAATGCTGTGGAGCCAGGTGTGCATACCCCACTCAGAGAGGTGAAGTCCATTCTTCTAATACAGGGCCACAAGGCAAAACGAGATACCTGGGTGGGCCACAATCTTGCCTCCCAGTGACAATGGGCCCTCCACACAATCTTGCCTCCCAGTGACTCCACACAATGGATAAACCCGCAGCAAAAGAAGCAAGGGTGAGCTAGATTGGGGTTGTTGCCAGCCACTGAGCCAGACCAGCTGAGTCTCTACTTAGATGTAGTGGCTGCATTGTTGGAGGTGCCTGACCCACCCTCCCGTCTAGCAACCCCTGGGTTGGTGGATCAGGCCTCCCAAAAAGGCTGCTGATCCCGGCCCCCTTTGCTGCAAAGGAGCCTGGAGTGGGGCCCAAAGCAAGCTTTGCAGGCATACTCATACTTGCATCTCTGCCACAGACACCTGCCCTGATTGAATTCTCAGCACAGCAGCCTGGGCCCATCCCTCTCAGCAGGGAACCAACATTTTGTGGGGTCACCTTGCAGTTTAGCATAGGGATAGACCATCACTATCTGTGCTTGGTCATGGATCAGATCCCACCACTGGATGCAGGCCCTGCTGCCATACCACAATGGGCTGGCTGGTATTGCTTCCATTCACCCTGGTGATCAAACCTACTGGACCTCTCCTCCCAAGAGCTGTGATAGTCAAAGTCTAATATGCCTGCACCCCATGGGCGGGGTGGGGGGGTATGGCACTAGGAAAATCACCCCAAAAGTCAGGCTGACTGCCACTTGCTGCCCTAGTGCTCACAGGCCAAGAGGCTGAGCTGCTATCCCCACTATCCCCCACTCACTGCTGCACCACCATAGGACCACTGCTGCAGAATGTTGCTGCAGCTGAGAGATCATCACCACTGGAATCTGCTGCTGCTGAAAGCCAATGTCCCCGATGTCCCCCAAAAACATCTGAGCACCACCAAAGCCTGCAAAACCTGACAAATTCTGCCAAAGTCTCCTGACATCCCTATGCAAGCACATGGTCCTGGATGATCACTAGGGTGACAGGACCACTGTCCAAAAGCTGAGAGCTGTCGAAGACCTGGAGAGAGAAGGCCAAAGAGGCAGATGACCACCTTGTTGGCCTTAAATGGCCAGGCAACTCCAGCCCTGCTCCCCAGACACTGCACATAGGCCCTTTCCACACAGCAAATGTATAGCGGGGTGCAATCAGGATAAAGTAACCCCCTTTCCTGTTTTTGTGTTCGTATGCATCTGTGCAGCCACCAATTGGAGTCCACGGAAACAATGCAGGTTGCTCTCGCGCCTCCGCATGGAGGCGCATCTATCTATACCGCCCCTCTCTTCGGGAGGGGGTTCTTATTGTTAGTTTAATACTGGACGCCATATGGTTTATGGTTTATACGAAACGCTGTAATTTTATGTAATTTTATGTAATTTCTATATTTAATAATGCTATTGATTTTAAATGATATTGTTATTGTCATATTGTTGATAATTCTTGTTGTTCACCGCCCAGAGCCCTTAGGGGATGGGGCGGTTTTATAAATACAATTATAAATAAATAAATAAATAAAATTTTTTATCTACCTCCCACCCATGCATAGCTACACAGGCATGCACAAATGAACCCCCACAGCCGTGCTAACATCTCACGATACCACGGTATGACCATTTGCACCTGTGTGGCTACGCAGATGTAAGCCACGAAATTTAAAAAAGGAAAGTGCAGCTGAATAAAGTGCCTTCTTCCTGGCTGTTTGCTCACAAGCAGCAGAAACAGGGATTTTTCAAAAGCCTTGCGAATAGCGTGATTCTCAAAAAAACCGGTTCGGGGAAAATAACAAGGGGCAGACTAGTTTTAGGAGCAAGATCTGTGCGAAGTGCCCCCCAAAATGGATTTTTTTTCCTGTTCTAAACTCATGTTTAATGGCCCATGAGGAGTGGGCCATAGCTGTGCCACACAAGCATCTAACCGCCCTGGCCTCAGAACACCTTGCGGTTGGCATGGAGGGCAACCGTCGACACCCCCTGCTCCTGGATGGCAATGACAGTCCTGGGTAAGTCCTGAGCTGCTCTCTTATTTTTGTTATTTTGACAGTAGCCTAACGCTGAGATGTGAAGCAGGAGAAACTTTCCCTGCCTTCTTATCCTCCTGTGAGGAAAACTATTTGTATGTCAAGCTGTTTATTTTATTCAGGTCCAGGTGAAGGGCCAATAAAATGCTGTCAACCCCCACTGTGCAAAAAGTCTAAATTGGCATAATAATCTTGGCACAAAAGCAACTATGGAAATCCATAACCTTTTGTTCTCCACTTGTTTGTGATCTAGTTATGAGGTGACCTTTTCTTCAGCAAAAAGTTGATTCTTCAGTGGACACTTGTTGTTCTTTGTTGTTGTTGTTGTTTTAAATGAGCATTAATAACTAGTGGTTACCAGGGGTGACATACCTTACCTGTAGGAGTGAGAGCTGCAGTGAAATAGATTGTACATTAGAAGGTAGCTAATAAAGAACATAAGAGCCTTCATTTTTTTACAGCTAGGTAGCTGGGAAGATCAGACAGAGGTCGAATCCCCACTACCGTCTTAGCCAGGTTTCAGAACACAAACTAACCAGGTTTGAGGGACGACCTCCCCATTGCTTGCGTGGCAGATTCCGTTTCTGGCGCTCGTTCTCCCTGTTAATCCGCATTCTGGCAGGACCTGGTTGCAAGTGGCATAGACCCCATTAACACGGTTCAGAGCTGATCCAAGGAGAGGGATGAGGGTTGAAACCCTGTCTCATTTCCTGCCCTGGAGTGTGACGTGGAATTCGGGCAACCAATCAGCGTTGCAATGCGCATGCAGCCTTTCCTTGGTTTCATTTCCGCTTTTGCGATCGGCCAGCAGAAGGGGACGCAAACGTTAAACAGTCAAACGTGTAACTTTGAATCATTAATGGTTTATACAGGTAACAATTAACTGTTTGCACAGTTAAACAGTTGAACGTTAAACTTTTACATGCTGGTTTTTTTGATCATGCCCCTACAATGTATGTTTCTGCAGTGGGAAAAGGTCCCGCCCCATCAAGGCACGCCAGCCAATCAGGGGAGACTGGCGAAGCGAGCTTGCCTGGTAGTGGGGAGTGTTAAGAGTTCTGCAACCGGGTGTGTCTGCTGTGTGCTCATTGCGGTGGGGAGGGAGAAACTCCGATGAAGAGGACACGGTTTCACAACTAACAGGTTTGGATCTGCGTGCGAATTTCAAGTGGGGATTCGACCAGAGAAGCTTAGTTAAAAAACCTAGGTGTCACAAAAATGTCCCCACTTAGCATCTTCTCCTTGATGTGATATTATCTTGTAAAAAATTGCTCCTTGCACTTGGACAAATAGGAAGCACATCTGGCTCTTGGAGGGACCATCACTGTATCAGGACCCAGCCCAAAGTTGGCCTGGGATGATATTCAGTTAGCAATCTGGCTCACCTGGTTGTGGGAACGATGTAGGTAAGGATTGCAAGCATAGCCCACATTGAAAAGACAACAGAAATCACTATCTTGACCCAGCAACTAAGATCGGCATGCTCAGATTTCTTAATGATGCTTACAGAAGGGCTTTTTTTAGGGAACTGGAGAAATTATTCAGTTTGGGTCAAGCTTAGTTAAGGTTGCCAAACTTCAGGTGGTAGCTGGAGCTCTCCTGGGATTACAACTGATCTCCAGGCAACAGAGATCAGTTCAGCTAGAGAAAATGGCCGCTTTGGAAGATGGAATCTATAGCACTGTTGAGTCCCTCTCCTCCCCAAACCCTCCCCTTCTGAGGCTCCACCCCCAAATCTGCAGACCTTTCCCAGCTTCAAGCTGTAGTCGCAACCCTAAGCTTAGCTGATATGTGTAAAGGCCAAGAGGGCACTATGATTGCTAAGACACCTCTCTCTCTCTCTCTCTCTCTCTCTCTCTCTCTCTCTCTCTCTGTGTGTGTGTGTGTGTGTAAGCCCTACACAGATCCCACTATTTCAATTAAATCTAACCAATAACATATTTGTCCAAATCAATGCCCTTTCCCCTCCCTCTACAGTCTTGCTGCTTGCAAGATGTTAATTTGTGAGTGGGTGCTAAATTGAAAGGGACACTAATTGCATTCTACTCCACTTCCTGGGCTAAATTAATCAGCTTGTTAGGTCGTCAGCTTGTCAGAGAGCGTGTTACTTTCATTTCATCTTTATTCCTTTGGCTCCCTCTGGCAATTCCAATTGCAGCCAGCCATCACAAAACTTTTGGTGTCCCCAATTGCAAGTGGCATAACCCACCTGCTGGTCAACTTCTCCTTGTTCTCTCGGCTACTTCCTCTCCTTCTGCAGCTATTTGTGGTCTCCTTTTCTTGATGTTCATCCCCATGGTTTCTAAATGCAAAGAAAACATATATTAAAAAGCTCAAATGTATGGCATTTTAGGTAGAAGCATCAACCCCTGCATCCCAAAATGCACAATGCACATTGTGTACTTCAGATCCTACTATTGTATAATAATCTCTCCCTTAATTGCACATAAATGTGCTGTTTGAGAAAAATATGCACTGGAGAGAATGGAAAGCCATGGGCCTTTCTGAGACTTCCTCAGCCACATAATTGATCTCATCAGTTAATAACACATTTTCTGATCCCAATTCCCTTGAAGTTACTTCCACAGATTAAAAGAAGGAAGCTATCTTGGTATTTCTCACCATGCACGCAGTAGTTTTAATTTCCTTTTCTAGGTGGCAGTCATTGCCAGAATCAGGAATAAATCCAAACTGTATTGACAATCACCCAGTGGTATGTTTAAGGTATGGGATCAGCTGATATGGTGTATGCTGTTCCTGCTCTTTGTGAATGAATGCAAGCAGCAGAGAGTATCCTTAGGACAGTGGTGGCGAACCTTTGGCACTCCAGATGTTATGGACTACAATTCCCATCAGCCCCTGCCAGCACGGCCAATTGGGTAGGGGCTGAGGGGAATTGTAGTCCATAACATCTGGAGTGCCAAAGGTTCACCACCACGGCCTTAGGACTACATTTTTAGGGTTGCTTGATTTCAAGCTGAAGACCCATCACCTTTTAATTCCTTGAAGGAGGTGGTGGGAGGTGGCTACCCCTTGATTCTATCATCCTCCCTTTTGTGGCACTCATAAATCCTTTTCAGACATGACAACCACGGGTACTGGGAGTCCACCCATGGGAGTGGGTGGAGTCTCCCAATATGCATGGTCACCATTTCATGTGAACACGGCAACACATGGATGTTCCATGAAATTCACACATTACCCTTTTTGCATGAAAAGACCAATATGCATATCAGGAAAATCTTGGGTAATGCACGTTCCTGTTGGCAAGTGGTTACAACATGTGGTTGTTACACCTGAAAAGGGCTCAAGATTCCTCTTCATGGGGAAAATGGGCAGAAGAAACTGCAACTGTGAAGCTGCAGCTGTTGAATATCTTGCTACACTGAAGGATAAAATTAAAGAGCAAACCTCCACGATATAACATGACAACCCAATGTGTCCTTTAGAACATGCATTGGTGGGGAAAAAAATCACCAGGCCCTTTACTTATATCTTCATTTGTAATTATGCTGTGTTTTGACCATATAAATTTCCCTAAGCCACAGGCCATGCAACACAAAGGCTTTGGGGATTAAAACATAACAGTGAAGTTGGTAACAGCAAAAGCTCAGTGGCAAGTTTACAAAGAGAAAAGCAGGACTAGACAATCCTCCTTTACACTAATTGCAGTCAATAGAAGAGCTTGCCCCCCATATACAACTCCCCCCCCACAAGTCTCCCATTGCAACCACAACAGCAGCAAAGCCATCAGGAAACGAGGAACTGAAGTGGAATGGGTTATAGATTTCTCCCCCATCTTGTCTGCCTCATTTGGCTGTTGGCCCACATGCTTGTCTGATAACATTATTTCATTTCCTCACCTTGCCTGACGTGCCGCTGCTGTGAACATGTCAGGCTCAGCACAAGTAGCGGTTGTCCAAACGCGAACTTACAGCTAACAGTGATCCGGATCAATTGATGGATCATCATCTCTTACTCCTCTGGCCTTGAGGATTAAAGAAAAGGCCACGTCCCACTGAGAATTATTGACAAGTCAGACAGGAGGAAGACTCAGAAGATTAGGTAAAAAGAACTCTCAGAGTAGTTTCATCCTGAGCATCTAAAAGTATGGATTTCCATATTCTGTTGTTGTTGGTTTACTTTGAAATGCATGTTGGCTGGTGTGTGTGTGTGTATGAGTGTGTTTTCTCTTTTCTGTAGCAGCATGTTTTACAGTTTTGCTCTTTGTTACTATTGGTTCACTATTTACAGCCCTCTCTTTACTACTATTTCATTGTGTTTTGGGTGAGAGTGGTAGAGTTTAAAGAGCCCCAACTCAACTATAAAACTCACAGGATAGGCTTAAACAGCCTACTCTCCAGACTCGTCATCTGTAAAATGGGTAGAAAAGTATGGGGATTACTGAGATAATGGTGTGTGTTTTTCAGTTCAGTGTATGGCACTAATGTAAACGTTTCTGATTTTATTTCTGTAGCTGCTAGACTTGGGTCCATGCCAGGCCACAACCAGCAACCCCAGGGGTAGCAACTAGTGCACTGGCATCACACTGGCTTTACCATAGAGTTTTTGCAAATCTTAAAATGCCCCAGTGACATCACTTCCAGTTTTTGGTGGAAGTGATGTCGCACAGCCCTTACTTTGCCGCCATTTTCTCCTGCTGGCTTTTTAGCTACCAGCAAGCAATACCAAGGTTTGCTAGGAGGTCTACAACAGGAAATTATGCCTTAAGGTTTTATTTGGCTGGTTCTTCTAACAGCTTTATAGATTTTCTCTGTTTTATTGTACACTGTGTTTATTTTTGTTTTAAGTCACTTAGAGAGTGCCACTAAAAAGAGAGGAAAACTTTAGAAATAAATAAATGAAAGGGGAGGCTTTGGAATATTTAGGAAAAGGTCAGACCATGGTTTACATATTCAGCCATTAATCCATATTTCTTCTAACTGGGGCTCTGGCTGAGGAATGAGAACCTTGGCTTTGAGTATCTGCAAATCCTTTATGCTGGACAACGCCATTCTGCAGTTCAACAAGAGGTCTCTAAACCTCTTGAGATGCTTATTATTTCTGTTTATTCTGATTATGAGCAATGAAGAAGTCTCCTTCCAATTTTCCCTCACTAATCACCAGCAAACTGGTGGCTGAAATGAAGCATGAACATCATCCCCCTACAGAAAGTAAAAGGCAGACTACTTCTGCAGATTATTTTACTCACTCCACCCAGCCCCAAATTCTCCCTCTCCCTCCTTCAGCACTGTCAGCCAGACAAGATCTTCTTCCTTTTCACCAGGGCATCCACAGCCAAAGGGATGTGCTTGTGCTTCCCACAGAAAAAGGCACCATTTTACACTGGTTGGAATGTTGTAATAGTCCAGAATTCAGCTTTTCCTTTTATTTTTGGAAACTCTTTTGTTTTTTAAATTGAACTTTGAAGATTTGTGTGTGTGTGTGTGTGTGCCATTAAGTCACAGCTGAGCTATAGAGACCCTGTGAGGTTTTCAAGGCAAACAACATTTAGAGGTGGTTTGTCATTGCCTGTCTTTGCGTTGTGAGGCTGTCCTGTCCTGGTTAGTACTTGGATGGGAAACCACCAAAGAAGTCTGGGATTACTGTGCAGGTAGACAGTGGCAAACCACCCCTGATGTCCCTTCCCTTGAAAACACTATGGAGTCAATTCAGCATAAGTCAGCTGTGACTTGATGGCATTTTCCATCACCATGTGGGGAGGGCAGAGTTTAAGAAAGGGAGGGATGCTCATCAAGTATGTTTTGTCACTCTAGGACTTCAGTTTCTCCTAGACACAGTGGTATACTATACAGCTGTGCTTTGAAGCTGCCATTTCCTCCGGAGAAATTGATCTCTGTAGTTTGGAGATCCGTTGTAATTCGAAGAGAACTCCAGAGTCCATTTTCAGGTTAGCAAGCCTACCTTCTGTTGTGTCTTCCATTCAGAAAATGAAGCAGCTCCCAACTTTCCATTGGATACTATCTATTGATAATATGCTCCTTAGGTAGCCTGGAGGACCACATCCCGATTGTTGGGGTTGTCCAACCAGCTTCCACCATGTCCCCCTCTCCTCTCCCATTGCTATTGACACAGAGCCCTCTGACCCCTGAGGCATTGCCATGGCCACAGGGACCTGTCCCCTCATCCCTGTGGAGCTGTGCAGGGAATAGAAGGTGGGTTTTTTTTAAAAAAAGGACGTGCCTCCATGTGGAGGTGCATCTGGAAACCATGGCAGCTTCCAGGACACCAGCACAGAAGTGTGCAAGTGCATCCGTTTCCCCGGCCCATGTGGAAAGGGCCTTAGTTAGCAGGGCTGGGGAAGCCCCTACGCCTAAAACCCAGGTGAGCTGCTGTGGCCACTTGGAGCAAACAATACTGAGCTAGCTTGACTCCAATAGAAATCAGCTCCATACATGAATAAAACATTTCTATCCCACCCTTCCATTATAAAAGGTACCCAACATGCCTAACTATCTCTTAAATCATAAAATGTAATCCAATCCAACATTAAATCAATAAGAGACATAAAACAAGAGGAGGATTTTTTAAAAGGCACACCAGTATAAAGTAGTCATTCTTTCAAAACATCTCTGGAATAAGCCTTCTCTTAATGTATTTTTTGACAGACAGGAGGAAGGATGCCAGAAAGGACGTTCCAAAAGGTAGGGTTCACTACCGAAAAGGATTGGGCACTCTGTACCTAATGTCCTCAAAAAGATGGGACATATGGAAGGTCCTAAAATGATGTCACAACCTAGGAATTTCATGGGGGAAGTAGGTAGTCTGTTAGGTATGCTTATCCCCGAACATTTAGGACTTTGGAGGTCAAAACCTTCACCTTGAATTGCACCTGAAAACCAGTTGGGAGTCAGTAAAGTCACCTAAGTGCAAATATTATATGCTCTGTATGGTGGAAACTGGTCAATAACATTGCAGCCACATTCTGGACCAAATGTGATTTCTGAATGGTCTTCAAGGACATCCCTCATGAATTGAAATAATCACCATAATCTAATTTGGAGGTCACCAGGGTATGTCTGTCAGTAGTAAAGTTAACATTTCCAAGGAATATGTGTAATTGGCAAATCAGCCTAAATTGATAAAGAGAGGTTCACAGTACAGATAAAACCTCCACATCAAGAAGCACAGCTGGATGTACACTGTGGTGTCACCAATTAGAACCTAATTAGCAAATCAGCCTGACTGATAAAGAGAGATTCCTCCACATCTGGAAGCACCTCTGCATCCGGAAGCACAGCTGGAATATATACTGTGGTATCACCAATTGGAACCTTAAAGAGGGTCAGAATAGAGCATAACCCCTACACCCAGGTCAAAAAAATCTTCTGCCTTCAATATCTTCCTTTCACTTGGGTTAAATGTTTTTATTGACCCTTACCTAGCACATCACTGGCTCCAGCTGTTCGGTCAGAGTTTCAGCAGACTTGCCTGAATCAGAAAACTATGATGGAAAGAGAAAATTTGCATGCTGCTGTCTCCTAACCCCATATTGTTTGACAGCTTTGTGTAATGGCTTCATACACCATAGCTGTTCCATGTTTGCCATTGGGTTGTGCTGTCTTCCTCCTGTACTACCTATATCCACCAGAGAGAAATAGAACAAACACAATACAGGAATGGAGTCATCACCCTCTCTCTCTCTCCTCCCCCCCTCCCATCCCTTCCACCCGCCCCCATTATGAGCTACAATACATCTTGGTCCACAGAGACACTACCTAAATGAAGAATGGCTTAAAATAGCTTTAATATGACGACAACTAAATATTTTGTATAGTGGGCTCTAAACATTAGTGAAGGTGATGTAGTCTTGGGCATTCATCCCAAACTGCCAGTTCCCTGTAAAAGATAAGGGGATGTCTCTAAATTATAAACTCAGTCACTATCCATAGATTTCTTCACATCTGTGCTCTTGAGGCTATCAGTTGAATTTTAACATAAAATAAAGTTCACCTGATCTGTGTGCTTTCATTTCTGTTCTGCAGAGATTAATCTCTGAAAGGAAAGATATGACAATTGAAGTTTCCTTGAAAAGTATGCCTTTTGAGATGGAAGCCATTGCCTCTAATCCTGAACAGATCCGTACTGGATACATTTCCATTTTGTTTTTACTTTCAGCATTGAGTCCTGCCATTTTTCGTTGAGAAAAAACCCCGAAACTGGTTCTGGCGCGAAGACATTTCTTTCTAATTAAGCTCTGCTGCTCTGAGATCATGAAAAGGCCAGGGGACTATATAATGAATGTTTGCATTTTTAAGGGACTGAACATCAATAAGGTGAGTCCAAAGAGCTATGAGCATTTTTGTGTGCACAGCTGCTCATCCTTGTCTGATACAAATACTGTAGATGCTTGACAAGTATTTGCATGGACGGAGAGATTAATTTTCAAGCCCAGTCACTTCCTATTGGATGTGTGCATTGCCTGGTCCAGGTGGACACAGCGGTCATTGGGAAGTAAGAGTGTCAGTCTGCACGTGTTATTTATTTGCCTATTGAATTTTTAAGACGCCTTGTGGGTTCAGAGCAACTTTACAAAGTACAGAGATTAAAATACATCCAGTGTAGGCATGTAGTCTAGGTGCAAATCATGACTGTAACTAGGGGAGAGAAAGAGAAAGAAGAAGAGAACAAACAGGGCAGGAAGAAAAGGGTAATATTATTTTAGGTAGGTGCTCATGGGATATGCATACTTCCTGGATTTTACTAAAGAGGTAGAGAAATCTCAGAACAGAAACACAATTTATGTTAATGAAATTATTTGTACAAATTAATTTATATTACTTAATTGTTTGGTTTCCAAATCTTATCTTTTTTAAAAGTGTCTTTTTTGTATTGCCAAAGGCTTTCACAGCCAGAATCACTGAAATGTTGTGTGGTTTCTGGGCTGTATGGCCGTGTTCTAGTAGCATTTTCTCCAGATTTTTCACCTGCATCTGTGGCTGGCATCTTCAGAGGATCCTCTGAAGATGCCAGCCACAGATGCAGGCAAAAAGTCAGGAGAAAATGCTACTAGAACACAACATACAGCCCGGAAACCACACAACACCCCAGTGTCTTTTTTGCTATTCATTTTTTAAAATTAACTACAAAGACTCTCAAACACTATTTGGAACTTGGTGTTTGGGAGCAGGCAGAAAGCATCAGTACTCTGGAAAGGAACTAAAGAAGAAGAGTTGGTTTTTATTCCCCACTTTTCTCTACCATTAAAGAGACTCAACGAGCACACGATCACCTTCCCTTCTGCTCTTCACAACAGACACCTTGTAAAGCAGATGGGGCTAAGAGAGTCTTCAAAGAAATTTGAGACTAGCCCAAGGTCATCCGGTGAGCTTCTTTGGGAGGAGTGGGGAACAAACACAGTTCCAAAACACAAAAAGATCCTGCTGATACACAAGCCTCCTTGAATATTGAACAAACCCAGTTCACCAGGTTAGAGTATGCCACTCTTAACCACTACACTACGCTGGCTCTGAACTGTGCAACCGTGCGGACTGGCAACCTGTGAATTTTAAAAAAACCAAGGCACAGTTGCAGAATTGCACAAGGGCCATCAGAGTCGTGGGCGATCTACATCAACACCTGTTTTTGGTGTAATAGCAACAGTATACCTAGACCTCCTGTGGATTCCAACGGTAAAAGCATTTTGTTGTAGGGAATAAGCAGGCCACTGGCACCCCCATATATTAGACATGCTTTTTATTAGTTTGATGTGTTGTGACAACTTGGACCTTTCCCTCAACCCCTTGTTCATTCAGCAAAAACCTTATCAGTGTTTTTCGGAATAGGGGGTCTTCACCCCACAAAAGCAGCAATTTAAGGGGAGCCCAAAAACAGATCCTGAATTTTAATTTATACTTGTCATGATTTGGGCAGCTTCAGACCACAGTTCCACAGCCCCAGAGTTCCACATGGACACTTCAGCAACTGGTCTAATAAAGCAACTTGAACACAAGGATTTCCATCATCAAAGAAGAGTTGGTTTTCATGCCTCATTTTCCTCCATCTTTAAGGAGTCTCAAAGTGGCTTACAATTGCCTCCCCTTCCCCTCCCCACAACAGAAACATTGTGAGATAGGTGGGACTGAGAGAGTTCTGAGACAACTGTGGCTGGTGCAGGCTTCGTGTGGGCTTCGTGTGGTGAAACAGAGAGTGAAACCTGATTCATCAAATTTCAATCTGTTACTCCCATGGAGGAGTCAAACCTGCTTCTCCAGATTCAGTGAAAAATTTGTCTTGGTTTCCATCGATTTGCAGTAAGGTGCAGGGGTTTGTGGAGAAAAATCACCTGGACAAAGCTGTTGCAGGCCGTGTCTGCAACTTGTTTAATGACAATGTCTTGCCCCGTTTCAGACAAATCTTAAAAAGGCATCAGAAACAGACCTCTTTGGACAGCTTTCAGGTGCAACATGGGTCCACTGGCTCTGAAGCTGATCCTAGTGTTATTGTTTGTTACCGTTTTCAGCATTAAACACTATGTTTATTCACCAAAAATGTGTTTTTGGTATGTTTTTTGGAGTGCCTAGAACGGATTAATTGGATTTACATTGATTCCTATGGAAAAGTTTGCCTGGGTTTTCATCGGTTTCGGTTTTCATCGATTCTTTTTGGACAGATTACCAACAAAAACCGAGGTTCCACTGTAAGATTGATTTCAAAGAATCTGCAAATTGTGTAGAAACAAAGAGAAGAAGTATTATGGCATTTATTTCCAATTTTTCTGTGGTAAATTAAATAGAAGCCAAAGAGGGGGAAGTTAACAGTGGTGTTTGGCTCGTTTCTCAGAACTATGAAGTCTATGTAGCACCTTCTAATCCATTGATTTTATTGTTTTGTAGTATTCACGAGTACTTACTAGCCTATCAGATGTGGGAATATTTGAAGTCTACAAGGTGGTCTGGCTTTAGGGTTGCCAACTCTAGGTTTGGAAATTCCTAGATATTTGGAGGTGGAGACTGAGGGAAGATGGAATTTGGGAAGGGGAGGGATCTCAGCAGTTCTCAGTGATACCCTAGAGTCCATCCCCAAAGGCCCCAGTTCCTCCTAGGGACAGGAAGAGGATTGGTGTATTGATTGCTGATGTCACCAAAGGTTCTTCACTCTGCATTGACAGAACTTTTTCGTATTACTTGTACCAAGGAGGACGTCACATCTAGGTGAGACTCTTCTGCAAGGGAAAGGTCTCTTGTCCTCCAAACACAAGCTCCCTTTTTTAACCACTTGATTTTGCCATTGTAGGACAAAGCAGTTCAGTAAAAAACATACATTTCATTTCCTATTCAGTGACGAGTTGGAGGCAGTTTTACTTGGGTTAATACTTGTAGGTGGGGGTAGACTTTAAGGGAGAAAGATCAAGGCATAAGACTGAGAATGAAAAGATACCCTACAGTCAAAGGACTGCCTGCTCCCTTATAAACAGCTATGGTCATCTTTGGAGGCCCTGATTCAAGTTTCCCCACCTTCTGAGATGAGGCAAATAGTAGCATCTTCATGGTTATGGCAGCAAAGCTCTGGAACTCTCTCCTCAGGAAGATTCATTTGTCCCCTTCTGTTGTTATCTTCCACCACCAGGTGAATACTTTTTTAATTTCATTTGGTGTTTACTCAATGACCCTACATTCCTAATCAATGATTCAATTGCTGTTTTTATGTTTTGTATGCATAGTAACTTGTTTTTTCATTGTTGAATAATGTGTGTTGGGTGGCCTGATTTAAATGGCTATAAAATGTGATTTTTGTCATGTCTGTTTTACATTGTTGGCCACCTTGGTGGCCCTAGAAAGGGCAGAAAGGTGGGGAGGTGCACATTTGGTTCATAAATGAAAATAAAGATGTCAAGGGTACTGGCACAGTTGAGCCAGCTATGCTTCTGTGTTTGGCAAACTCAGTGAATGGAAACAGAGGGCTTTGTTATCCTGTCTGCAGGCACAGACAGTATCTAAAGGGCTGAAATGTTGATAATGTTCATGGGAGCAGGATGCAGACACTGTGGTCATTTGCTTACAGGGTTGTTGTTAGGCTAAAATGGAAGCTGGAAGAATGATTTTGCAAGTCATTTTTGGTTCCCATTGGGGAGAAAGGCGGGCTATAAATATGTCAAATAAATACAGCTGCACATACTTGGAAATAAATCCTACTGAGTATAATGCGAGTACATGATCTTAGGCTGCACCTCGCCTCTAAATAAGCGGAGCAAATTAGCCACAATGACCTTAAGTACCAGTGCTTTTCAGGAGGGCTTGGTTATGCAGCTGTGTCAAAGCTATTGCCTTTCTGGAATGGCTTTGTGTAGAACAGATGACAGAAAGCTATCTCAGCAGATAATGATATTTTTTTTCAAAGGGATGGAAATACACAGAGGTATCAACAACAGCCACAAAAAAAAATGAGAACAGATAGGGAACAAATTTCCCATTTTTCCGATGTGGAAGAATGCCTGGTCCATCAGCCTTTGCTCCCTCTCATCTGTGCCACCAGGCATTCATCTCCAGCTGCAGCTCATCTTAGAGATCCAATCAACACCTCTTTTGTTTTGTTATTGTTTTAAATTCCCAGTGAACGGCATCACATTATGCTGATTACCGGCTGTCACATCATGTTAGGATACATCACCGAAACCAGGCAGTCTGATAGGGCCACGGTAACGCAAAGTGGCACGGTGCAATGTGATCCATCAGCCCCCATCAAGAGATGCTCATCCATAAGAAAATTCCAATCTCTCCAGGGGGAAGAAATGGAAGGAGCCGCAGGTCTATCTTTGAAAAGACCGCCAGCAGTGCAACGCCACTCGTTTTCTTAATTATACTATGATATACATCAAGCCAGCCTGGACGTTTTATTCAAACATGCTGCTACATTTGGGTGCTGTGTGGTTTCCGGGCTGTATGGCCGTGTTCTAGCAGCATTCTCTCCTGACGTTTCGCATCTGTGGCTGGCATCTTTCCGGGCCATACAGCCCGGAAACCACACAGCACCCAAGTGATTCCGGCCGTGAAAGCCTTCGACAATACATATGCTGCTACATTTGGGTGCTGTGTGGTTTCCGGGCTGTATGGCCGTGTTCTAGCAGCATTCTCTCCTGACGTTTCGCCTGCATCTGTGGCTGGCATCTTTCCGGGCCATACAGCCCGGAAACCACACAGCACCCAAGTGATTCCGGCCGTGAAAGCCTTCGACAATACATATGCTGCTACATGTTTTACATTTTAGGGGTGAGCATTTACTAGCCGAGTCCACTGAAGTAAGAAAATAAAAATAGGTCATTTTGAGGGCCTCAATAAAAGGGGATAACGAGATTGAACAGAAATGAATGCAGCACACAACTGCCTTTACTGAACTGACAAACCTGGGCACATCCCAACCATTTGAATAACGGAAGTGGTGTTTATAAAGAGACTGCATGTCATGGAGCTCAGTGAATGGCGAAGAGCAAACCCTCCACCCCCCACCCCAGCTGTTGTGGAAAGCTTCCAGACTTTGGATTGGAGCCTGAACTGGACCACAGAGCCCTGAGCAAAAAGGTCCTCCAGATTCAGGCTTATTGGAGCGATGGAATGCCAAGGCATTATGTTTTTCACACAGAGACAGGCTTCTGAGATCCATGGGGTTTCCTTACACACATCCGTTTTCCACAGCCGTGTCAGTCAGCCACAAGTCTCCTGCTTTCTGGTTTATGCACAACTTCACTAGACTCATTTGCCACAAGAGAGCTTTTACTTAGCTCTTCATTCATTCCCTTTCACACCACCAAGTGTTTTGTGCTTCACAGTTCTTGAGCTGTAGTAGCCAACCTGCTGCTCTCTCCAGCATGGTATAGTGGCTAAGAGCAGGTGAACTCTAACCTGGAGAACCAGGTTTGATCACCCGCTCTTCCACATGACTGGCAGATTCTTATCTGGTGAAACGGATTTGTTTCTCCACTTCTATACATGAAGCCCGCTGGGTGACCTTGGGCTAGTCCAGTGGCATATCTAGGGGGGACCAGTGGGGGCAAATGACTGAGGCACCATTTGCTTGGGTCACATGAGGGGAACATTTTGGCCACCTACTCCCACCCTCCCTCCTTCACACATCCAGCCCTGACCGAACTCCCCCCACCCCCAGTGTGTTGTCAGCTGCGGCACCACTTGGAGGGATGGAGGAAAGCTAGTTGCATTTTAAAATGCACCTAACTTTCCTCCATCTCTCCAAGTGGCTGCGCTTCTTCCCTGGTCTTGTCCCTGCCCCCAGTGTATTGCCAGTGATACTTGGAGGGATGGAGGAAAGGTTTGTTTGTTTTTGAGGAGCTGGGGGAGCAGGCCACTCCGCTGCCACTCCGTTTCTGCCACTCCGCAGCGTTGTCCTCCCCCATCATCCATTGCATCTTCCACCCCCCTCTGCTTGTGCCACCCCCCCACTTCTGCTACCCCCCGCCACTCATTCATCGCTTCTACCACCCACACTGTTTCTGCCACCCCCACCAGTCATCCGCCACTTCTGGACCCCCTTGCCTGCCCCACTCGCTCACCTGCCCACTTGCCGTTCACTGTGGGGTGGGACGGGAGGGTGTGGCGCCTGGTGTTTGCCCCAGGCACCATTTTATAACAGTGCACCCCTGGGCTTGTCACAGTTCTTAAGAGCTCTCTCAGCTTTATCTAACTCACAATATGTCTGTTGTGGGGAAAGGAAATGAGTTTGAAAGCTGCCTTGAGACTCCTTACAGGAGAGAAAGGTGGGGTATAAATCCAATCTCTTCTTCTTCAAGTCTTTCCTTATATCTACAGCTACCAAGGGCCACCTCATAGTCATGCCAGGTGGCAAAACCCTGTTGTGATAACACCATGTAATACTGTGGATGCCTTTATGTAATGAAAACCACAGAGAAAGCCACTTATGGCCTGTCTGCCAGTGACCTCCATTGTTATTGCACTCCAAGGAGCATTGAACACTGGGAACAATAGGACAGGATGTCTTTCTCATTCTGCAAGGTTTGGATTCATGCTATATATATATTAAGGCCAGGTGCATTTTGAAGGATGAGGTTGAACTCTTGTTCTAGTCCAAGGTGGCTTTCTCTTCATTTATGATGTCAGTTGAACCCTTCTATAGAATTATTGCCTCATAATTCACAGCTGCCTGTTATTTGATCCTTTATGCATAGCAGCACCTGTCAGGAATTTATTACAAATGTGTTTTTATGCCACACTTTGTAATAGGAAAAGAAAAACCCCAGCTGCCTCTAGTGACCTTTTAGTAATCGAAGGGGGCCATTCTGTTAAAAGCTCTATACCAGAGGTGACAAATACCCCCCACATTGGCTGGATCCAGTTTGTTTGAGGAATTTACACAACCCATATGGCATATTTCGCTTTTACTGAATCTCAGCCATTTTTAAAAAAACCAAACGGTTTGATTTGGTTTCTGATGAAAATTCTCCAACTGGAGAAGTGCGACCACTGCAGTTCAGGCTAGCCTTTAAAGACCATGTCTCCTGTATGTCCAGCCATTTTCTCAGGGAATGGTCACCATGTTCTGATGGCTGACAGTTCAGCCATAATGAAATGGGGGAAATCAGCATAAGTGGGATTTTTCCCCCCCATTTGATTTGATTTATGAGACCCCTTCCCCATATGGGCTCAGGGCATCATACAACAACACTATGATAAAATACATGAAAGCCAATAAAATTCATACATTCTCAGCAGTATAGGCATCGTAATGAAGTGGGGGGAGGTGAGTTGGCTAGTGGAAAATTCTGCTCAGTGGTCAAAGGTGGATCAATAATTTAAAAGTCTTTGAGCAAAATTAAGGCCTCTGAGGAATACAAATTCCTCTCTCCCCAGTTGTCAGCATTGATTCAGCATGGAGGGAAACAGGACTTACTCTTGAGGAGAGAGACAGAGCTGGAGCCTGGCTTGCTGCATTCCATCTACTCTACAGTTGCCTAGAATACCTGCTACCTCCACACTCCTCCTGTCTCCCTCCCACCTTTCAATGCAATAGCAGAAGCAAAGTAATGAGAGAGACGGTGTCCTTGGGACATCAGGAAGTGGGCACAAGTGGACATCAGGAGGCACATGCATGGGTGGGATGGTGCCCATAGGCACCATGTTGGAGATCACTGTCCTATTAGTGACCATGGAATATGTACTTAACACCTAACTTCAAAGAGCCTGCATCGCTGTGTACATAAGGAAAGGTATAGAGTCAGCTTCATCCAAGGTAACTTTCATCTTCCAGAGCTTTTATGAGATCTGAACATATTTTTTCATTTTTATACTGGTGCAGGGCATTCTCAGTATTCCTGAGAACTTAACTATTCTTTGTTATACCAAAAGACAAACAGACTAAATGAAACACCAATCCAGGTGCACAGGAAATTCTGTACTCCCTTATTTACAAATGAGACTTTGAGGGTAGGTAATAGATCTGCTGGTCTTCCCTTAATCTCCCACTGAAAACCCCCATGTAGATTTTAATCAATCATGGACTGGCTAACAATCCTCTCTTAATTAATATTAATCAAGTCTATCAATTTTGTTTTCACATTAATCAGATGTGGCAGAGGGAAACTTGAAATGCAAATACTTACCAGCACACAGCTGCATTTGGGATGGGGGAAGGCAATTTGGTCATGTTTCAGTATGAGTGATGGGGGTGAGATGTCTGTATATTAGCACATGAAAAGATCAAGGAACAGATCAGGCAATAAACACCCAAGAGGACATTTAATTCATTCTGAATAAATAACTTGTTTATCCAAGCCGGATGTAGATTCGCTCATTGGAATTATAATTTTTCTTCCCAATTCACCCTAATATTTTAAAACTACCAAAATGTACAGTTTAAGCCAGTTTTAAACTGGTTGTGAACTGAGTGCTCAGTCTCCACTGGGTGATGATCATGCTCTTAGGAATATTTTCAAAGTGGAAAGTTTAGGCATGCAGTGAAAACGAGGTTTGGAATCAGGTAGATGATTCCAGTTTTGATACAGCTACTGCAGGGTGCCGTAGAACAAGGCTGGAGAAGCTTTGGCTGCCCCCTTTGGTTCACTGTCTGTCTTTGGTCGTTTACCCACTGAAAAAATGAATGTAGATACATCCAGGTTTGAAAAGAATCAGCACCTTTTGATCGCAGTTTCATGGTCCCCACTGCAGCTTGTGGCCCCCAAATAACCCTCGGTCTTAGCAATGCAGAAGCAATGCAAAATTCCCCACTGTTGGCGAATCTAACACGTGATCCGCACAGGGGCTTTTCTGATTGGCTGCTGCGTTGTGCTGGGGCAGGATGCACAGAACATCTATACATGGAAACGCGGAAATGGATGATTAAAACAAAGCCCCATTTCCTTGCTGCTTTGTCCCCTCATATTCACGTGGATACGATGTTTAGCGCTTCATTGTATTGCCTTTTACTCAGTGAAACATTCAAAAACGGCCCCACATTGCCTCGTATCCACGTCGATCTCGGGTACAGGAAATGAAAGCTCATTAAGAAGTAAAACTGGCTATATGCCTCACTAACAAAAAGCCCTTTTCCATATAGAAGCATTGCACTAATAGTGTCACATCTAAAAGAAGCTTAACTCATATATTAGCTCATCAATATGTTTAATTCTCAATGTGATTATATATGTAGATACATAAATCCAAAGATTGGAGCCATGAACAGACAAGACTGATCTTGAAACAATGCCTTTCTACAGAAACCCCTGAAATCTTAAAAAACAACAATGGGGTGGGGTGGGGGTGGGGTTAAAAAACCCAAAATGACACCTACAGTGCAGCAGATTTGCTACTCCATACCTCTCCCCAGGTAATGAGCGTGTGAGATATCTCCTCAATGTCTATCTACTTTCTCTTACTCTTTCTCTCTCTCTCAGCACCCAAATTGCACTTTCTTTCAAATGCGTAGCAGCAATGGGGACATCCGGGGCAGCTTGTGCTGGGCGCCGCTATTGCTGTCACGTGTCGGAGGGCGGGTCTGGGGGCATTTTGAGGGTGGGGCTTGTTGAGGTGGGAGGGGACAGGAGGGGGCGTGTGAGCAGCTCATGCCCCAGGCGTAGTTCCCCCTCCCTTCATCCCCCATTTCTTTTCACACCTGCACTTTTTGTTCAGCTATGGGGGAGGAGGGGCTAACATCATAATAGGCATTTCAACAGATCCACTTATTATCAGATAAGACCCACTGAGGAGATAGCAACAGTCAGCACACATTCTCATTCTAACTTCCACAGGCCTGTTGTTTGAGTCTCAGCCTGTAATATTGTCATTTCACTACAACAGAACCCTACCTACACGACAAGAATATATCAACTTAATAGCAGTTTAATTACCATGTCTTCTCCCAAAGTATTTCTGGAACAAAGATTTAGGAGGGTGCTGAGAATTCTCTGTGAATAATGCCGAGCCTACCTCATGATTCCTAGGTTCCCCAAGGGAAGAGGATTACTGTTAAAACTGTTTAAGGCTGATTAGCAGACCTATGCATTTATCACTCCCCCCAATCCCCCAATTGTTTGGGAAACCTTTGATTAAGAAGGGTTTCTTATGACTAACCAAACTTTGTTTTCTTGGTTTCTTTTATCTTCTTGGCACACACATTCTCCCCCACGCTTCCTCATGGCTGATCACAACGTATCAACGGGTAAAGTCTTTGAAAAGTTGTAAGTATTTCTGTAGTAAAGCTTTGCTGACTGAAAATAACATGTAAATGGCTTTTCCAGCAAATGCTATTCTGCATCAAAAGAAAACCAGCATCAACTACGTTGTAAAGTATTGTTGACAAAATCAAAAAGAACAAAAACAGTGACCTTTTCTTTTAAAAAAAGATACACTTACAAGGTTTAGCATTGACCCGATTAAGTGGCTATTAAGTGAAACAGAGATACAAGCAGGTTAATAGGTTATTTCAAACAAGTGGAAATAAATGTCAAGTGACAGAAAAGGGCATTACAGTTTGAGATACCAATAACCCGATAAACAAGGCCAAATGGTATATGCAACATTTTAAGGCTATTGTGATTTTAGAAAATTCTACTGGAAAGTGAAATATAAAACAGCAAAATACAAGGTATTTTATTTAAATTGGTTCACTTCACACATTATGTGTCTTGGAAAAGTAGTATTGGTTAACTTTCAAGGCTGCCATTTTTAATTTTATTTTTTATTTTTTATTTCAGTCATAGAGAAGCAAGATCAGCAAGATTAAATGGCTTAGGATGCAACAGTATAGTACATTTCAAAATCATTTGCTGCGGTTACTTCTTACACCTCATGATAAATACAACAAATACAGGATAGGACTTAAAAACCTTCTTAGAAGTTCATAAGCTCCATATGCAACCCTATCCATACTCCCTCAGAAACCTCATTGTCTTCAGTTACTCCCTGTTAAGCATGTAAAATAATGCTTCCTTGGCTGCGGTCTTCTATGCACTAATGTGGAACTAAGTTCCGTTAAATACAGCAGGATTTACTTCCAAGAAAACATATGAAGGGTTATCCATTGTTTATAAAATTGTCACTAATTGGATTCAGACATCATAAACAAGCTCCACTTTAGAGTTGAGAATGAGCTGGACTTATTCTCGGGCTCATATATGCCCTCCTAAGATCAATGACTTCTGCTTTCAGAAGCTTTTGGTCTAACTTCTCTCTTTTTGTGAATCCAAATTGACAACATTTTAACCATGGTTTAATTCCAGATTTAGAATCCTAGTTTGTGGACAGGAATCACACAAAATGCAGATTTTGTGACACATTTTGGTTAGACTGGAGGCTTCTGAAACCAGGAAATCTGCCACCAGCTCTGACAGAGGGGAGGAGGGAGAATGCCAAGGTTATTCTCATCATTACTTGTGGTTTGGTTTTGAGCTTGCTCCCTCTCTCCTCTCTTCATGTGCAGAGACAAAATTGAAGATTTCTTCGTTCTACACACTCCATTTTGTTTGTTATGAGACCTCCAAATACAGCACCATATTGTAGGCCTAGTAAGTTGTACAGTAGGCCTAGTAAATTTGTACAGATTCGACCACATGAGACCTAAAAGGGCACTGCCTCCAGCCCTCTAAATGGTGCCCACATGCACTAAATGGAAGATCATTTCTACTGATGATCTACTGAGTTATATCTTATTACAAATGTAGATTATTCTAATAAGATTGTGATTTGTAGGCTGGTAGCTTCTGAGTCTTAGCTTCAGCAAGTTTCATGTTCTCTAAAGTACATCCTGGAGTTTAACCAATCATACTAGTTAATGCTGCACTGCCTGTAAAAGCTGATAGAATGATTCTTGTGAGTAGGAACAAGCCTGTGAATTGACTTTTGGCACTCATCCACAGAAGATTTCCAGTATGGAAAATGCCATCAAGTCACAGCTAACTTATGGTGTTCCTTGAAGAGTTTTCAAGGCAAGGGATGTTCAGAGATGGCTTGCCATTGCCTAGCCCTGTGTCACAACCCTGGTATTCCTTGAAGGCCTCTCATTCAAAAACTAATCAAAGCCGACCATGCTTCACTTGCAACATTTGATGAGACCAGGCTAGCCTGAGTCATTCAAGCTAACATAGCTGTTATTCTAAAGGTTTGCTCTGGTTCAAGTTTTGCAGTATTACCTGAACGAAGTCCAAGTGCCTTTGCAGTGACAATTCTCAGTCCCTCTTACTTAATCATTTGTTTCTTGTATTGTTTTGTCATCATAATTTAAACATAACATCCCACCAAGATACCTATCATCTTGCATTTTTAAAAAATGCTCAAAATCAGCTATGCCCTGTAGATGCTCACTAAGAATCTGTCAGCCGTTATTTGGTCTACCGTTTATGATATGTAAAGCAAGAATCATTTTGTCTGTAAGAAGCTGTAATGAACACACACAATTTGCTGGAATAATTTTATTACATACATGGTATAGTAATTTTGAATTAAGTGACCCAGGTAGCCTTTTTCCATCTCCGTCAAGCCCGGCGGCTCTCCCAGATTGACCTGGCCACAGTGATCCATGTCACGGTCACCTCTAGACTAGGCTATTGCAACTTGCTCTACATGGGCCTTCCCTTGCGGTTGATCTGGAAACTGAAACTGGTCCAGCATGCAGCAGTGCAGCTTCTCGCAGGGGGTTAGTTTAGGGATCATATCTCCCCTGTGCTGCGCCAACTGCATTGGCTTCCCGTGGAATTCTGTATCATCTTCAAGGTGTTGGTGTTGACCTTTAAGGCCCTTCACTGCCTGGGGCCCTCATACCATAGGGACTGTCTCTCCCCATATGTCCCTACTTGGCCTCTGCGGTCTGCGCAGGCAGATCTATTGGTGGTCCCCAGCCCCTCAATGATGCGGCTGGACTCTACCCAGGCCAGGACCTTTTCAGCTCTGGCCCCTGCCTGGTGCAACACTTTCCCTCCAGCTGTTAGGGCCCTGCAGGACCTTGGACAGTTCCGCAGGGCCTGCAAAACAGAATTGTTCCACCAGGCTTTTGGGGGGGCTGGCTGATGATTGCCTCCCCCGCAACCCCCCATGTATATACCATCTTAATGGCCACTATTTGCTGTGCCTGGTCCCCTCCCAGTGAGTTTGAGATTTTCCGGGTTGCCATCTAATGTTAGGTTTTTACTTTGCCAGTTTTTTATTTGTATTTTAAATTGTTATCGGTTTTAAAAGTTAATTGTGATTTTAATTGTTCTATCTTTGTACACCACCCAGAGCCCTCCGGGAGTGGGCAGTATAATAAATCAAATAAATCATAATAATAATAGCCTTAGCATTTGTAACATCAACATCTATTTAGCGTTTCAATACAAAAGTTTTGTTGATCACTGTGGATTTGGGTATAGTTTTGTTTGTACTTTGTGCCGTTTTGCATCCCAGACATTTATATGGAATGAACAGAACAATGACCTTAAGAGCTCAGACAGTGTCATAGTCTGATCGACCCCTATGAAGGAACCCTCAATTGCATAGCAACCATTATAAAGGCTACAGTATAAAATAGAGCCCTTCAGGGGTTGGGCGGTATATAAGTTGAATAAATAAATAAATAAACAAAATAAATAATATTCAGCGTCCTCCATTGCACCAAGGAACACACACAGCAATGATGATTTAAGGGAACATAAGAGTATCTGCCATCAGCATAGTATGGTTAAAACTTTAGACTTTAAAATTATTCCAGAGCCAATAGATCTGTTTGGCCATATTAGATGAAATCAGTGTTGACTGGGTATAAGACCTCCCTACTGGTATCCTCTTCTGTCCCCTAAAATGAACTTGGTTAGTTTCTAAGTAACATCTTTCTAATTGTTAACATCTTTCTATTTGGATGATGAGTGTTCTCTTTGTGTTCCTGTGCTATTGTTTTCATTGCTGTTATTTTTGGAGCATTTTTGTTACCATTTTGTTGTTATCGTATTTTCACGAGGCGTTTTAGTTACTGTTGATATCAGCTACTTTTTATCTTAGTGTAAGGGACAGACATTTTTAAATAAAATAAGTAAATAATAAAAAAACAGGCATTCTGGCACACATCTGACCTTCATGGGTTCTGCTCCAGAACCCTTCTATCTTCACTGCAGTGCCAGCATGGTGGGCAGGATGTGAAAAATGAATGGAAGTAATTTCAAAACACTGCTGTCTCATGGCACACTTCTGCAGCCTAAGCGGGAATAATTTCTATGGCTTTGCCTTTAATAGTTTGAGAGAAGCAAGTCCCAAAGCAGACAATCTCCTAATCCTCTCAGTTAATCTATGGGGGAAAAACAGCTCAGTCGCAAGAAAGTTGAACATGATTACTTCATGACCCTCTGTTCCCTCATGGCTTCAGAAGTTTATTCTAATGTTTTTACAAAAGGTATGTGCAAATGTTTAGATAATTTCCCCACAAGCCACATTTGACTTAATGCGGAGTAGAATTAATGCGGGAAATGAATTATTCAAGACCTGTCCCTTTGTACAAGCAAAACATTAAGAATGACATTTCTTACAGCGAAAATTAACATGTTAGAAGTCCTGTCCTTTGGGTGGGCACAAACAATAACTTTTTGAGCTAACCTGAAGGACTGATCCTTAACCCATTCATTTTCACTACAGGATATGTCATTAGTAATCATATCAACTGTATTACTGTAACATGTTTATGTTCACTATGTTTTCACACATCCTATAGATAGGTACTTATTTTGCAATTCTTCAGCACACCTGCATTTCCAGATGAGATTACTAAGGGAGTTGTAAAGACATTTGATCTTGGTTAGTGAGATTAGAGACCATATAGGGCCATAAGAAGAGGCAGGAAGGAGGAAAAAATGGAAATCCCAGTCCACCCCCTAAAATCACCCCCTCCAGGATTCTCTAGACTCTCAGGAACTTAAGCAGACTCATATCTCACCCCTACCCCCCACTTTTTCTAACACTCAATGAAATTGGCACAACACTTACTATTAGGCTATTGTTATCATTTTTAACACCTGGATTTGATTTGTTACGTTAGAGCAAGATAGATTTCAGTTGAACATTTGGATAAATGTCTTAAGGGTGAGAACAGTTCAGTTATAGAATACTTGGCAGGATTCTCCTTCAGAGAAATCTTTCAAGTTGAGGATGGGAAAACATCTATTGGGAATGATCTAGTTTTGCATATCCTTCATTGACAGAGAGTTGGACTAGATGGCCTATAAAGTCTTGTCTAGGACCGTAAGTTTTCCTGTTTGAACAGGAACATCTCAGAACTGAGTAAATACAATCATGCTGTACCCAATAGAGTGTGGCTCCAACTTTAGCTGCTCTCAACCTTGATCCCATCTGAAGCCTATTTAATTTCCATCATGGTACAGTTTTTTAAAAATATCTTTTTTTTATTGATCAATTTTCAAAGTCCTGTTTTTCTGCATGCTTGGGGAGGCATTTTGCTTTTGGAGGTTCAGGCAGCAATGGCGTTCAGCCAGCCTGAACATGTGGGGGAGAAGCAATGTTCAGCCAGCCTGAACATGTGTGGAGAAGGCACCCAGCTGGCCAACCTCCTCACCATGCAAGATGCGGGAAGGAGGATTCTGATCAGCTGAGCTGCTCACCATGCAAGTGACATGGAGACAAGGCGCCCAGCTGGCCTAGCCCCTTACTGGCAGTCTGAGATGCATGGGAAGGAGGGCCCAGCTTGTCAGCACATAAGCTGTATGACAAAGAGGCTGCGCCTCCAGACCAGAACAGGGCTGACTGGACAATCTGGCTGAGGACTGTTTTTTCCTCTTGCCCTCCCTCCTTTGGAGTAGCAGGGGCACCATCTGAAGTGATTCTAGGGTCCATCCTCAAGTTTTGCCTGGTCCCCTGAAATCATTAAGACTCCCCTGCCCCTTCCTCAATGAAGGCACTCAAGACAGTGTATGTCAATCTCCCTTCCTCCATTTTACTCTCAAAACAACTCAGTGAAGTGGGTTAGGTTATGGGTGTGTGAATGTCCAAAGATCACCTAGCAAGGGGGATTTTGAAGCCCAGGTGGTAGTCTAAATACCCCTTTAGCACTAAGCTGGCCACACATTCTTTTTTATTTCTAATAAATCTGAAAAACAAACATGAAACATATCAAGAGTAGAAAAGAGTAAGGCATGCCAAAAGCTGTAAAGCTAAGATGGTCGAATAATGACCATTGGTAGGAGGAAAAAATGGTAACAAATGAGATATAGCTATCCCTGAATACAAAATCTAGAGAAATTTAGGCCACATAGAAAGTGGCTTAGTTGCTATAGGAGTGTATTCCCCTTAGAGACAGAGCCATCACTTCAGACTTCCTTTTGAGTACTTGAAGCTTTAATTAAGCATCTAACCTTCAGTGAAGGTATTGCTAGACATTCCATGACATAGCTGGACATGGACTGGATGGTTTAAGGTCACCACAAGCAAGCTGGCCACATATTCCAATGGGCTATAGACTGAGTTCTGGGAATAGCAGAGTGTTTGTTACCCACCCACAGCCACTGCTTGCAACTTATCTGTGTTTGAACTCTATAGAACAGAGTATCAGTCAATGACACATGAACCTCTCCCCTCCCCCACTTCAGCACCCTTAATTAACCTATCCTATTGATTAACGGGCATTTATGCTTCACCCCATATATTGGGAGAGAATTTTTTAAGCTCAGAAAAACCAAATGATTCATATTTTCCCCCTTGTTTATGTCTGTTCTTTCAATTGTTTAATTAATTAATTGACTACAATGTGCTGTTCTTAAGACTGGGCTGGCTAATTTGGCCAAGCATGTCCATTGACATTGGTACTACTAAAAAACAAATAGACAAACCCCCCCCCCAAAAGCAGGGGGGGCTAGGCAGTAACTTTTATCCTTTCCTGATTCTTCTTTGGGACACTTTGTGGAATAGGGACAGTTTCAGCAGTCTTAATGCAACAGCAGCAGGGAAAGCTGTAAGTTGAAGAGCTATTTCTTTGTGATATGAGAAGGCAAAGGGGTCTCATAGGATCGATGAAATTTGGGCTTGGACACAAAGCTTACTTTGCAGCTTTGGGTAGTCACTATGTTTCAGTCTAACTTACTTGTCAAAGTTGTTGTGAGGATAAAAAGGGGAGGATGGAACTCTGCATACTACTCTGAGCTCTTCAGACTTTTTTTTGCTGTCAAGTCACATCTCATTTATGGTGAGTGTGTAGGGTTTTCAAGACAAGAGACATTTGGAGATGGTTTGCCATTGCCTACCACCATGACATGACCCTAGTATTCCTTGGAAGTCTCCCATCCAAATACTAGCCAAGGTCAGGCTGAGTGTATGATTGGCCCAGGATCACCCAGTTTCCATGGTGCAAGTGGGGATTCATTACATTAATACATTAGCCACTGCACCACACTGACTCATCAGACATACTGCAGGATAAATTGTGAGAAAGGTGGATCAAGTTCCCCAAGGAAATACACCTCACTATTAAAATGCGAATGAGAGCTGACTGTACTTAATTTTACCAGAAGCCCATTTTAGCAAAGGAATGGCAAAGGGCCTTCCTGTAACTTGTTACTAAATTCCTTGCCAGAGACAATGTTCACCCAGGACCATCTTTTGCCTATAAAGCTATCAAACTGGGAGTGGGGGAGAGATGGACCTATTGGGGATGCTAGATTTTGCCCCACAACTGCCAATTGCCAGTCCAGAGGTAGGCCCTCTGCTGCCATTGAATGGTACTACAGAATCTAACCCTCAGGCATGCCACTCACTAACAGGGCTGGCCCTAGCAAGAAAAGAGGTTATGTCTTTTATCAATGTGTTCTGTGGTCTCATGAGAAATGGGAACACCAAAGAGAAATGGGGCTTGTTCTTTGCAAAGTCCCCCAATCAATTTTTTCTCATTTTTTGCTCTGTGATAATGAAGGACCTTTGAGTCTAACCCATCATGATGCAGCTCTTTATGCAATGAGGATCAATCAAGCTCTCAACGTTTCCCAAATTAATAAAATCTCAGTAAACAGTAGAACAAATGCAACGCATTCCATAACTCTTTCACTCTTCACCCTTAACAATCACATGAATGGAATTTGCTATCTAAAAGCAATGTCTGAAAAATGGTACCATTTGTAGATGACCACTGTAGCACTTGCTAAGGCAATTAGAAAGCAGCTGCTAACAAATACCTGCATTTAATAAGTATGCTAATTGATATTGACTAACTCCTGACAAGCATTATGTCAAGTGCCACTGAGATGGCTTGGGAACAACTTGAACAATGGAAGGCCAGGTGGCTCACTGCTTGTCTTAGATGGGCGAATTGAGAGTAGTGCATAGCTCAACTTCTGCTTCAAGCCAAGTTTGTGCCACTTGGTGGATCTCAGACAAAGATGTCAAGTTCATGTCAAGACAGGTTTTGGCTGCCAGAAGCATACAATTCTTTTTCCCCTCTATGGAAAAATGTTTGTTTCACAATGATCTGGCATCCTTCTTTTAATTTATTCTTCCTCTTCAGTGACAGTGACATCTGTAAATAAGATTGCACAGATGTACTGAAGCCCATGAGATGCTGCATAGGAAACAGAAAGATGGTGGGCAGGCTGTGTTCAGGAGGCACTCAAAAGTTCCCTGCAGTCCTCTCCAGTGCTGTAGGTTTTCTGACCCTTGGAGATATCCTTGGGGTCAGAGGATCCATGCAGAAAAAACAGACATGAAAGACAGTGAGTGGAAGTGAGGGACAAAGGGATTAACTTTGACCTCCGTGGAGCTGCACTGACAGCAGAGGACAGATTTCATCCCTTGTCCCATCGCACTTCAGCATCTGCAACCCATATGGCTGTTCCTCCATGCTGATCTTGTGACCTTCAAAACCATCTTTCCAGGAGTCAAAAAAAAGTTGGAGCAAGGGAGAGAAACATGGGAAAATGGCACTGTCCATACACAAACTGGAAAGATGCTGCCCATTAAGTAATAATGTTTTTGGCACTTAAGGAAATCAATTCACATCAGCCACTAAGATGCCACATACCACATAGAATGATACATGGCATTTCAATATCACTAAATGTTAAAGTGATGATGAGTCACTCAGGCAGTGTAAATGGTGATGGAAACACGGGAATATTTTCTAAAGAGGGTACCAAACATAAACTAAGAAAGCAGGCTAATACTCAAGAAATAAGAGGGAGCCCATGATGATATTTTTGATTCTGCTCAGAAAAATTAACCCCAAACCAAGACAAAATTCAGCTTGTGACATTATTTAGAGTATTTAGTAGTATTTAGAAGGATCCCATTCAAATTATTTAAAATATTTATATTCTGTACTCTCAATAATTTACATGAGGCAGTTTATGCACATTAAATTAAAACACTACAAAATACTCATCTAAAATGTACAAAAATGGCAGCATACCACCTAAGTAGATAAAGATGACTTGATGAAACCATTAAGAGAGATAACAGATTTAAAGATATCCTTGAGAACAGGAGTCATAAAAATCAGAGCACTATCCTAGACCTCAGCCAGCAGAGAATAAAAGAGAAGGGCCACATAACTGATAAAACTTTACAAGCACAGCTGATAAAACTTCTGTGGGACCAATTACCTAAAAGCTGGAGAGAATAAAAAAGCTTTGGCCTGGTACCTAGAAGACTGCAAATTTGGTAATAGCTACTGTGCTGCTGAAATCCATATTGTAAGCGCCTTGGAGATGGAGACCTGATTTTTGTCCCTCTGTTATAGAAGCAGAAGCAGAAGAAGAGTTTGGATTTACATCCCACTTTTCTCTTCTGTGAGGAGACTCAAGGTGGCTTACAAGCTCCTTTCTCTTCCTCTCCCCATAACAAACACCTTGTGAGGTATGCAGGGCTGGGGGAGTTCAGAAGGACTGACTAGCTCAAGGTTACCCAGCAGGAATTTAGGAGTACAGAAACACATCTGGTTCACCAGATAAGCCTCCACCACTCAGGTGGAGGAGTGAGGAATCAAACCCGGTTTTCCAGATTAGAGTTCACCTACTCTTAACCATTACACCATGCTGACTCATATGGTTATAGCACTATAGAAAAATAATAAATAAAAGCAGCTTCAGACTTTTACTGCATCAATTGCCACTGGACACCTGCAGCACAAAGGAGAACCACATAGGACCTCATCAGAACACATTCTAGATACATTTGTAACAGCCAGACAGAGGCAACAGCAATCATCTTTTGTTGGCAACTGTCAAATATGATGTTAGCAAATCCCACTGGATCAGTCACAAAGTGTTGAAGCATGAGCGTTAGGGGTGGTGATTTAGTAAAATAAAACCACCAAATGAAGAAGCTTATTCAGCAGAGACGGATAAGAACATAAGAACATAAGAACATAAGAACATAAGAACAAGCCAGCTGGATCAGACCAGAGTCCATCTAGTCCAGCTCTCTGCTACTCGCAGTGGCCCACCAGGTGCCTTTGGGAGCTCACATGTAGGATGTGAACGCAATGGCCTTCTGCGGCTGTTGCTCCTGAGCACCTGGTCTGCTAAGGCATTTGCAATCTCAGATCAAAGAGGATCAAGATTGGTGGTAGCCATAAATCTACTCTCCTCCATAAATCTGTCCAAGCCCCTTTTAAAGCTATCCAATCAGTGCGACTATCACCACCTCTGTGGCAGCATATTCCAAAACACTAATCAAGCACGCTATGGAAGAAGTGTTTCCTTTTATTAGTCCTAATTCTTCCCCCCCAGCATTTTCAATGTATGCCCCCTGGTTCTAGTATTGTGAGAAAGAGAGAAAAATTTCTCTGTCAACATTTTCTACCCCATGCATAATTTTGTAGACTTCAATCATATCCCCCCTCAGCCGCCTCCTCTCCAAACTAAAGAGTCCCAAACGCTGCAGCCTCTCCTCATAGGGAAGGTGCTCCAGTCCCTCGATCATCCTTGTTGCCCTTCTCTGCACTTTTTCTATCTCCTCAATATCTTTTTTGAGATGCGGTGACCAGAACTGGACACATAGTACTCCGGCGCGGTCGCACTAATGCCTTATATATATAAGGGCATGACAATCTTTGCAGTTTTATTATCAATTCCTTTTCTAATGATCCCCAGCATAGAGTTTGCCTTTTTCACAGCTGCCATGCATTGAGTTGACATTCCCATGGAACTATCAACTAAGACGCCTAAATCCCTTAGCCTGGTTCTGAAAAAGCTGAACAGGATTCAGTTAATTTCGACTCTTGGATCAGCCCTCTCCCTCACCATTTCCTCTCTTGCCAACAATGGCAGGGCAGAGGAGTACTGATACTGAATGCTAGAGTCCAGCATTCAGTGCCAGTGCTCTGCTGCCACTATTTTCCAAGTTCCCATGGAAATGGGAAACACCAGCAGGCCAGAGGAGAACTTGAACTGAATGCCACCACTGGCATGGCCCAGCTGAGCATTCAATTCTCCATGCTGCCACCACTTTTCAAGTCCTTATCAATGTGGGAAGCAGCTGAGAAGGAAGCGAACTGAATACTGAGCTTGGTGTTGCTGAGCTCAGCATTCAGCTGAAAGTCCACATGGACTTGAGAAGCGGCAGCAGGAAGAACTGGCAAAATTTAAAGTTTGGGTTTTAAAAACTCAAAATTTTTCAGTAAAAAGCTGAATAAAGCCAGTGTGTATTGACTTTCATCAGCTTTATCAAAAACTTCCAGGTTCTAAAAACCCAAAACTGAAATTTACTGAATTAAAATAATTGTGCTCTCCCCTAGAGCGCATCTTGTTCAATTGCACAATTGCACAACGTACTCCTTTCCTTCTCCTAGTTAAGGAAACAACTGAAGTTAGTTTCATTTCGCAGCTCAAGTTTCAACAGCTGAGATCTGACTGGAGTCTTCCATTTGGGCACTTTTAACCAACGGAAATGCAAGTATTTGAAGATGACTTTAGGCAGGCTACTGACCTCAGTAGGTCTCCCCCACCCAATTGTTTTTTTTAAAAAATGTTGACCTTAAACAGCATGCTAGATAGATGATTGTTGGTTTCCCATTATTTCTCAAAGCACAATAGATTGTGTGAAAGGTTCATTTTTCAAGTCCGTAGGCATGCCGGGACATGCTTATGCTGAACCAATATTCTTCACCTCATGCACAAAACAATTATTTACAATATATGTGCTGGCTGCAGGAAGCAAAATCAGCTCTTCTTCTCCAAAGAGATCCACACGGCCCAGGCTCACCCTTCTGTGTTTTCTGAAATGAAATCTTATCAAAAGGTGGGATCTCTACACTATCCTAAGTGCCAAGGTGAGAGATAACAATGGCAAAGGATCGATTCACCCACAGCATGGGTAGTAACCCTCAGTACAGCGGATAAGGCAGTAAATTTCTTTCTAGGCTGTACCAATTCAGACTGCAGGTGGGGGCTCTCATGGCAATTGTACCTCATACCAAAGGGAAAAGTCTCACCACACAGAACATCACATTATGAAAAGAAGAAATTTTGATTTCCTATTTTTCTACATATGTGTTTGTTGGAAATTTGTGTGAAAAGAATTCAATGTGCGCTCCTACCAGTGTGGTTGTTCAGTGAAGATGCAAGTTTGTCATGTTAAAAATACCACAACAAGGAAGGATGGCAAATGCAGAGTTTTCAGTTGAAAGGTAAAAAAGATGATTTTCTCAGTCACAGTAAGATTATACGGAAGAATGGAAGTTGACAGGATTTTTTTAAATGCCTGTGGCTGTCACCAACTCCTCCTTGTATAGGGTTTCCAGGCTCTTGTGTGTGTGTGTGTGGGGGGGGGTGATCCCCAGCTTTGGGCCCTCTTCCACAGCATCATTCAGCTGGTCAGCAGAGGTCTTACCAGCCACAATTTGAGGCCTTGGCCTTGGTGCCATTGGCCAATTGCTGCCACTTCCAGAAGTGACCTCATCACATCACCAAGGACGAGATGGAAAGTTCTGGTATTTAGGAAAAACTCGATGGTAGAAGCTGTTTTTATCACAGAATTTGGCCCAAATATCAGGATGACTTCCACATAAGCAACATGAGGCCTCAATTTGCAGCTGATACCCCCCCCACACACACACACCCTAATAATCAGGGGTGGGAATATCTCCTAATCCAGGAATGGCAAGATGTTCCAGGAACTCCACAATTTCCCTATCAAGCCTCTTTGTCCAGCATGCCCAGCCAAATTGGCCCATGCTGGTAGGGGCTGATGGGAATAGTTCAGGCTATCCTGAACATCTGAGAGCCGCAGGTTTTCTACCCCTGCCCTAATCCCTTGGAATCAGTGGAGAGAAGTGTGCCTGCTCCAAAGGGTACCTCCTTCCAAGGTTGGTAAAAGGCTCTCTTTAGATTAGAAGGTGCCATTACTTTTAAAACAGCTGCCACAGACCCTTTGATTGGTTTCTTATTGAAACTAATGGTCCCTAAAATCTGGCATCTGCTCCAAAATTGTTTAAAACTCACTGGTAATGTTTTACCCCAAAACCAGCAATCACAGTAAAGTTCCCTCCTCATTTAAAAAAATTATGCAGAGCATACTCTAATAATCCTTAGCACTTTAGTAGTAACACGTTTATTGTCTTGGCCATAGGCCTTGACAATCTCCTCATACACAGATATAGTGAAATTAAAACCAACACAAAAAACATCCCATATATACCAATATAACTAAAATGAACTTAATTAGTACTGATACAAAAATCCCTGTCAAATAATTAAGCACATCATCATTACACCATAAGTAGCCTGATTATTCTTGCACCATGAGCAAAAAGTTCTACTTGGTTAGAAATATATGGATCATCATTGGACAAAAGACAAATCAGTTTCCCAGTGTTGTCAGAATCCCACACAATTGGGATAAGTTCTTTGATATATTTGGTCCTAATGTCATCATAAAGAGGACGCTCCAAAATAATGCAGAATATCCTCATCTGCCACACTACCACAAATGCATCTATAGTTAGATACCAGCACATTACTACATCGTGCACTATACACTGCCATTGGAATAGCCCAGTACAGTGGTGGCGAACCTATGGCACGTGTGCCAGAGGTGGCACTCAGAGCCCTCTTTGTGGGCATGTGCGCCGTCAAACCAGTTTGGGCACTCGGCAGTGGCATAGTGCCAAGGGAGTGTGCAATGCACTGGGCGTGCACCCCTGCAGGAGCGTGGCGAGAGTGTTCTGGGGGCATGGTAGGGGTGTTTCAGGGCGTTCCGGGGGCATTCCAGGTTTCAGGGCATTCTGGGGGTGGGAGCAGATGGGGCACAGGGCGCACGCATGCCCCAGATGCAGTTTCCCCTTGCTCCACCCCTGGCACTCGGTCTCTAAAAGGTTCACCATCACTGGCCTAGAACTTGCTAGGGGTAGTGATTTGATAAAACCAAATCACCAAAAAAACCTAGCTTTTTCCAAGTTTCCCCTTTACCCCCCCCCCAATACCCCCCCCCCCCCAAAACAACAACCCAGCAGAGCTTGAGAAACCAAGGTGTGGAGAATCGGTAAATTTCAGGTTTGGGTTTCAAAAACCTGAGAATTTTCAGTTAAAAGCTGAATAAAGCTTTTAACCCCTGAACCTGACATTTACCAGAATAAAATAATTGCAGTAATTGCAAGGAGGCCAAGGTTGGAGAGGGAAGGGTCCTCAATGAAGTCCACCAGTAAAAGCAGCCATTTTCTCCAGATTTGACCTAACCTCTGTCACCTCGTTGTATTAGAGGGAGATCTCCAGCCACCACTTGGAGACTGGCAACTTTAGGAAAAAGGCCTATCCAGGCAGGGCATAAAATCACACAAGGAATGCCAGCTATTGATTAGTCATTGCACAGTCAATAACTCTAGCAGGAAATTCGTAAACAAGCACTCTCACTAACTGCTGGCGATTAGAATTTTCCTCAGGCCAGTTGCTAAAATGCCTCCAGCCAGTTACTGAAATGCCTCTGTCAGCCCACTGAATGAATCTGACTGGACAGTATCTTCTTCAGCTTGCTTATATGGGATGCTAATAATGTCAAACTATTGTTGGCAGACTGACCTAGGGTGCCTAGCAGTGCAGTGCCAAAAAAGGACAAAGTATAAGCTTGTCTGAACTTGCCCTCACCAAATCAGCCATGGATAATGCCTTTTTCACACCCTTCTTAAAGGGATTACGGGAACACAATACCCCTGTCCTGAGAGCATTCCCATCTCCAGCCTTGGACCATACACCCTGTAAATACAAAATATTTGTTAATGCCTTTGCCCCAAATGTTCCTGCCAGTATTGTATTAACTTGAGAACTTCTTCCTCTGACTAACCTCTCACTAATGACTGCCTCATTTGCATTGCCATTGTTCTATAGCTGTAATTCAATCAACCTTCTCACTTTCAGACACTCCCAAACTTGGTCTATCAAGCTAATGTCTCAACTCATTAGATTAATGACCCATCACATTAAGGCTGATGTTTGATTCTTGTCTTTCTCTGGAAAGGCAGTATTCCCCTTTGTCCTAAGAAATTAAGGGTCACTCTTATGGCATATACTTTTTTTGTCACTAGCAAAAAAGCTGACTGGACAATCCCTTCAAGAAAAACCGTTCAGTCTCCCCTGTTGGGTCATTCATTGTTGTGTATAGGATATGACTGAGTGTTGTGCAGGGGGCCCTTGTAACAGGTGGGAGATTTACTTCAGAGAGCAACCCAGATTAATAAGGCACAACAGAAATGATCACATGGAAGGAGCAGGAAGGAGCATCAAATTGCTCAATGCGAAACCTTGTTCTTGCAAAGCTGAGAGAGGGATAAGGGTAAAGTGAGTTATAATATAAGATGAGGATTCAAACTAGTGACTGAGTATGATTCAAGTTTGAGATGCTGGGTGCCATATCCCCTATTTACTGCTGTCTGGGCCAACAAAGTAGTTTACTGGAAGATGAAACTACTGGCATGTTACCTCTATGTACTTTAGTCTATTGCAGTGATGGTGAACCTTTTAGAGACCGGGTGCCAGGGGTGGAGCAAGGGGAAACTTCATCTGGGGCACACGTGTGCCCTGTGCCCCTGCCATGCCCCCGTCCTCTCCCACCCCTGGAATGTCCTGAAACCTGGAATGCCCCAGACGACCACGAAGCTCTGAAAAAAACCCTACCATGCCCCCCCCCAGAACGGCTCACCATGCCGCTCCTGCAGGGGTGCACGCCCAGTGCATTGCAACCTCCTCGCCCCCTTGGCACTATGCCACTGCCGAGTGCCCAAACTGGTTTGACGGCACACATGCCCACAAAGAGGGCTCTGAGTGCTACCTCTGGCACACGTGCCATAGGTTCGCCACCACTGGTCTATAGCATTTTTACCCCACCTTTTTCTCCAAGGTGGTCAAGTTTGGATACATAGTTCTACCTTCTTCCTTTTAGCCTTACAACAACCCTGCAAGGTCGGTGAGGCATGTAATTCCACATTTCCTGTTCACCTGCATTCCTATATCCTCATGCACATAAAACTGGGCTAAGAACCATTTTGTTCCTTCTCAGTACAGCTCGTTGGTTGAGAATGCCAGCCTCAAGATGGCATCCAAAAATCCCCCAGAATTATAGTTGATCTCCAGACTACAGAGATTATATCCTGTGGAGAAAATGGCTGTTTTGGAGGGGGACTCCATTGGATCAACCTGGCTGAGGTCCTTCCCCTCCCCACACCTCCCCTTCCCAAGTTCCATCTTCAAATCTCCAGGAATTTTACAACCCAGAGTTGGCAACCCTACTGGCTGGACAGTGGGAGAAATATTGCTTGACAGGATAGTCTGGGGTTTTTTTTTGCTCCCATCTCTACGTAAAAATGGTTTACATTTCTTGGAAGGAGGCAGGCTCCAAGGACCACTTTGAGGAACAGGCTGATTGAGATGCCATTCTCTCAGCAATTGGGGTAGTTGTGTGGGGGAGGATTTTGTTTCGTTTTGCTTCACCTGGCTTTGCCAGGCTTTGTTAGAGAAATAGAAGAAAATCAGTTTACATTCAGCAGATATGTGGTGATTCCATTTCAAGGCAAGAGATTTCAGAGGTGGCTTGCCACTGCCTGCCTCTGCAAAGTCATCATGGTGGTCTCCCATCCAAGTACCAGCCAGGGCTGATGCTGCTCACCTTCCAAGATCTGACAAGATCAGGCTAACTTGGGCCATCCAGTTCAGGGGAATAGGAGGAGGCAAAATAAGAAGCCGTGGTGAGGATTCTGCCAGACCATCTGGCACTGACCTTTGCACCCTTTTACCAAGCAGACAAGGACACCTGGGACAGCTGTACTGCAAAGAGCAAGAGGAGATCTTGGCTAACTTGCTCTCATTATGAAAAGCCAGACAACCCGGAAGGGTTTCCTTCCTGCCTCTCCTCCCCCAATGACTGATTCAAGTCACGTTAGCAGGGACACATAGGTTTGTTTGCTATGCCCAGGACAGGAGGACAACTTTGCTCACTGCCTGCTTTCCCCCCTCGAGCACAGCAAGAAAAACAAATCAACTGCAAGGGACAATTGCTTTACTCTCTGCAGTTTGCTCTTGAGTAATACAGTGACCCAATTTTACTGATATTGATTGTTTCTTTATAGAAAGGCTCTTTTTAAAAGAGTCCTGGAAGTGCAGAAAAAATATTTTTAGTTTGCAGAAGCAAAAGCTTGAGAGAATCCAAAGCAGATATAAGGCCTGATCCAGATGAATGGTGAAGTATGTAGGAGTAAGTATGCCCACTAAGTTAGACTGCCTGCCCACCTGCCTGCCTGGAGCATTGCCAGTGTTGGTTTTAAGTGACAATTGATTTAAGTGAGGATTGATTGTGGGCTGCCTTCAACTCTGGAAAGGCTGGATATACATTTTAAAAGGAATACTTTTCAATTAAAAATGTGTCAGTATCCAGCCCAGGGACAGAACCTGCAGAAAACTCTCTGCATCTCAGGTGTACAGCTGTCACATAGCCCTCAAAATCTTCAGCAGGAAAATCCACAGCAGGAAAATCCACCCCCATCTTAAGTAACCACAGGTCAAGCAAATAGAATGAAGGCTGCCCCTGGGCTTGGGGTTACCAGCTCCAGGTTGAGAAATACCTGGAGATTTGAGGGGTTGAGTCTGATGAAGGCAGGATTTGGGGAGGTAGGTACTTCAGTGAATAATAATGCTATAGATGCAGATTTTTTTTTCTCCAGGTGAACTGATCTCTGCTGCCTGAAGAGCAATTGTAATTGCAGGAGATCTTCAGTCACCACCTGGAGACTGGCAACCCAATGTGTGCCATGTGGCAACCCAGAATGAAACATATACACAGGGTTGAGTATGCATGCAGGTGAGCTCAGCTGCCGCTTACACATCATCATCCCATATATAACATACATTGAAGGAGTGTGTTATTAAGCATTTAGGCCATTCTAGAAAGACTGTAAGACAACTGGAGAATGCGGAGGGTAATTCTGAGGATGCTCCATGGGTCCATGACAGAGATTCAGTTCCATATAGAATAAGATGGGCACAACTACCACGACTAGATGAGCAATGGTGACAGTAAGCAAAACTGCTTCTTTAATGTGCATTTCCTATCAGATCTCCAGTGGCCAATTAGAAGCCTTCCTGGTGAACAGCCCCACATATGGCCACACCCACTTTCTAAAACACTTGGTAGGCACCCACATGCACCTTGATATAGAACAGGGGTCTGCAACCTGCGGCTCTCCAGATGTTCATGGACTACAATTCCCATCATCCCCTGCCAATTGGCCATGGTGGCAGGGGCTGATGGGAATTCTCAGACGTCCATGAACATCCTGAGAGCTCGCAGGTTAAAGAACCTCTGAATCTCGAACAACTCAAAAAAGTTAGCCAAGCCATAGATTACAGGTCAAGTCATGTGCTTTGCCAAGGTAAAAGAGGAAATGAAAGAGACACATGCTCAGATTTGAATTACTTGAATAAGTGAGGTTCTCAATGCTTTGCCTACATCTGCTTGATTTGCAATAGGTGTTCAGTGCTTAATCCGAAGAAGGGCCTTTTATCAAGCAAAAAGAGAAAGCCTAGATCCAGGGGACTAGACAAACATAGCCGTAATTTTTCACCTGAGGGTGGCAGTGGAAAAAACCCTTATTTGTATTAGAAGGTGGTGGACAACACTGGACACGGAAACTTCTCATGAGCTCTAGCAACCTTTGAACAGCTGCCAAGGCCCAGAGCTTCTGGTGGGGCCACTGTCATTGACGCAAACACATCTTGTGCCCTTCCCACCCAATCACTTGCAAGTGCTTCACCACCACTCAGGCTCCCAGCTACCCAGAACTGATTTAGAAATGCATACAGATAGTAGTAGTAGTAGTAGTAGTAGTAGTAGTAGTAGTAGTAGTAGTAGTAGTAGAAGAAGAAGAAGAAGAAGAAGAAGAAGAAGAAGAAGAAGAAGAAGAAGAAGAGTTTGGATTTATATCCCCCCTTTCTCTCCTGTAGGAGACTCAGTACACACCCCTTGCTCTTCCCCCCTCACAACAAACACCCTGTGAGGTGGGTGGGGCTGAGAGAGCTCCGAGAAGCTGTGACTAGCCCAAGGTCACCCAGCTGGTGTGTGTGGGAGTGTACAGGCTAATCTGAATTGCCCAGATAAGCCTCCACAGCTCAGGTGGCAGAGCTGGGAATCAAACCCGGTTCCTCCAGATTAGATACACGAGCTCTTAACCTCCTATGCCACTGCTGCACTGCCAACTGCACATATTATCCAGTGCTGTTGAGAAATGGGCATGAATGTGATCTGGGAGTGGGGCTTGTAAGTGGAGAAAGGTTGGATACACAGTCACATTAGGAGGGACACAGCAAGGTGGGAATGGAAAGGAAGACATGAGGGGGAGCTGGTGGTGGATGGAAGGGGGGCTCTGGGTACTTTGTGCCCAGGGTAATGTTGCCAAGTTCTCCCTGATCACCAGCAGAGGATAGGGGCAGGGTGGCCAGATCCTGATTGGGAACTCCTGGATATTTGAGGATGGAGCCTGGGGGAGGACAGAGACCTCAGTGGTTACACTGTCATTGAGTCCACCCTCCAAAGAATCCACGTTCTCTGTAGACTGGATATGAGCTGTAATTCTAGGGCATGGGTCTGCAACCTGCGGCTCTCTGGATGTTCATGGACAACAAATCCCATCAGCCCCTGCCAGCATGGCCGATTGGCCATGCTGGCAGGGGCTGATGGGAATTGTCATCCATGAACATCTGGAGAGACGCAGGTTGCAGACCCCTGTTCTAGGGGATCCCCTGGTCCCACCTGGAGGCTGACATCCCTCATTATGGTTTCCACACCTGGAACTAGCACTGTGTAGTCACCAGGCTGAATCTCCTGTATGTGTATTTATTACAAATGCCTCCTAATATCTACCAAGAACAGGGTGTAGTTGATACACAGTGCAATCCTAAGCGCCCTTTGAAGTCCACTGGAGTGACATGGATCTGAAACCTTTTGTGCTCCACGGGAAGCAAAGGCTCTTGCAACTTTATGTCTCTGCGTCCTGGCATTAAAAGCAATGACTGAGAAAAGAAGAGCCTTGTTCTTCATTATCACCTTTACCACCACCCCCTTGCCTCCCCAGCGCTATCATTCATGTTTAAACAGGAAGGTTCCAGCATAGTGAATAGTGATCTGACAATGTAGACTCCTGAGAACAGGAGCAAACAGAGTTTGTCTTGTGGTTAGAGTGACACTTCTCCACAAAGGGAGAGTGGAGGGAAGTTAATTAAACCCTAAAGAAACCATTTATTAGAACAGGAGAGGCAAGCGATGGCTTTTCTTCAATACAGGCAGCAGGTTCATTATAAAGTGAAACCTTTTCTTTTGCCGTTAATAAAGTCTTTTTTCTTACCTCTCTGGCTTTGAGGAATTGTGAATGGAGAATACACAGCTCCTTTTTGTTAATATTCAGCTTTCCAAGGGATCTGGGGAGCCACTGAATAAACACAGAATCCATTCAGGCAGCTTTCGCGAGTGACACAAATTGTTTTTAATATTTTTTCTGTGTCTGTGATTTGAATGTAATACCCTCCTTGCCACCAAATTGAACTGCAGTGAAATTCAGAGGACTTATGCAGGTTCTTGCCTGGGAAACGGACTTGAGGAGTTTTGAGAGGAGCTGAAAGAATTTTGGAAAGTAGCAAAAACGTTTAGGAGGGGGCACAGGCTCCTAGCTAGCATTTCAGTTATTTTTAAATGGTTCTTTCTTCTGCTGTCTATCCCACATAGTAAGCCTTAAATTCAATCTGCCAAACATTACGGAGTGAATTATGGAAATGCATAAGGGGATATATATTGGCTACTTTCTTCAGGGGCACAGTTTCCAAACCCGTTTAGGCCAGGCATTTCTTGAAAAGCAAAACAAAAAATAGAAAACACGTTGCATGAAAAAAATACTCTTTTTTTTCAAACTCAGAAAGCTATCCAAAGCTATATTCAAAATCTAGGAAAACTTAAGTCAGCAAAAACACTATTTATTTTACTTCATTTATATCCCACATTTCTCCCCAAATGGGAAGTAAAAGTGGGTTACGTAATTCCCCTCTTCTCCATTTTACCTTCACAACAACCCTGGGAAATAGGCTAGGCTGGGTGTATGTGACTGGCTCAAGGTCACCCCACAAGCTTTTGTGGCAGGGAAGGGATTCAAACCAAGGTCCCCCAGTGGTTGGAGTTTTTGTGTGACACTCCAACCGCTACTCAGCACTGGCTCTCTTTGTGGATGCCATAGCTCACAGGTGTCAAACTCACGGCCCTCCAGATGTTCATGAACTACATTTCCCATCAGCCCTTGCCAGTATAGCCAATGCTCATGTTGGAAGGGACTGATGGGAACTGTAGTTCATGAACATCTGGAGGGCCACACGTTTTTTCAGATGCCAAAGCTATTTTTATTTCAAGGGATATCAGTTTAGAAAAATGCATGGAAGTACCGGTAGATCTTTCATTGGTGCAGTTCACTTGAAATGTTTTAAACGTAGAGTAAATAAATTCTTGTAGACTATGTATGGCACTATCTTGAATAATTCTCTCTAGAAACATGCAGAAACGCAACAGAAATAGTTTTGTATTGGCCTCTAAGTAGGATGTTTACATTATTTTACATTTCGCTGCATAGCAGAAAGACGTATAAACAGAAATTGAATTTTCATGCACTGCCCTTGATTCTACATACAGTTATGGTGAATTAGTCCCATACAAGTAGAATTCTGTGTCTGTAATTATTACAGACTGTTTGGAATAAACATTTGCAGTAATGGGGTTGGCTTTCTCTTTCTGGTTGCAGCGCGTGAGGCATGAAGACTTTTTTTTTAGAAGCAAGCATTGTAAATGTATGCCTTCTTTTTGATGGTGGGCTACAAGATTCAAAACGCATGTTATATAACACTGAAAAAGAAAGAAGTGATGAAATGAACAATGTAAATCAGGAGAGCGCATGTGACAAAGGAATACAAGAAAACAGAATACATGTACAGAATGCATGAAAACTTTGTGTTACCTGATATACATAGCAGCAGTAAGCAGCCCAATCTGGGGGTGGGGGGGGGGTAGAGTGGCAGCCAGGGGACAGCATCATGGTGCCACCTCCAAAGGGGAAATCGACAGTACAGGAGCCAGAGGAGTGGGAGAAAACACTCACCTCTCCTTGGGTAGGCCATTCTCCTGAATGACTTACACCACCTTCTTTGGCGACGTAGGCCTGTGCCACTGGGAGAGGGCACTTCATGGATTGGGGGGCATTTGGGAGCCAAATACAGACAGTTTCAACTCTGGGGATGCCTCAGGATGCCTCCTCTATGCCGGTGTGGGGATTTGTGGCAGCAGTCATCCATTATAGGGCCCAGCTTCCAGGTTTGGGTGCTGCGGTGGCTGGCTGCTGGGGTAAGTCCCTCGACGCCGGCAGCTGTGCCAATCTGCCCAGTAGTGGTGGCACAGAAGCCGACGCAACCCTTCTGCTGCTTCCAAAGCCACTTCAGTTCCCCCACCCTTTGGACTGCACAGTAAAAATAACTATCGCTGTGTGTCCCAACTAAACTTCCATCCAGAAATAGGACATTTCAGTTCAAAATTCTGGGAAAGACAAAAAAATGTGCCTAACATCAAGAATGATCTTTTGAGTCAGAATGTAATGGGCAGGCTAGTTTTGCCAAGGGTCTCCCTGCTGCTGCCATGTCACGTGTTGATAATAATACAGTGTATAACTTCAGGAATGAGGAAGAGATTCAAGACCAGTTCAAGACCAATGATGAAGCCCCAGTCAAAGCACTGCCTAATCAAACAGAAGAAGGATTTTCCCAGCTATGATGAAAGGCCTCCAAGAGAATGTTCGAGAACATATCACCACAACTGGTTTAGTGAAGAAAAATTGAACAAGCAAGTGAACTACGAGTCATTGAAGTTCCTTTCCAAAAAAGGCTTTAAATGACATCCGAGGACGGTTAAAACAGAAAGTGCCAAAGCAAGATTACAGCTGAACATCAAGAAGACAAAAGTAATAACTACATGGAAATTATACGGTTTTAATGTTAACTGTGGAAAATAGGTAATACTGTTAGCTAATACGAGTGGAAGTGAAACACATACACACTTTGCCATGTGAGACGTCAGGTGGGGTCCCCCCCCCACACACACAGGTAACTTTCACTCTCTGTGCCTCACCCACTGCTACCACACAACACACATCCAGCTCATCCTCACACACCTCACTCTGCCCTCCCTCACATCCAACCACCACTTACCCACTTCCTCACCCATATTCGCCTCAGCTATCTTTTACTAAAAGCGAGCTGGAGTTTGCCTTTTTTTTCTAAGAAAATCCGTGGGGTGGGGGCGAACCAACACTACTGGCTCTGCTTCTTTTGCACATGGCCCTTTAAGAACCCAGGGAGCTGGCCTCGATCTGAGCGCCTCACCACCCTGCCTCTGCTGCCTGACTGGGATAGCCTCCTTGCCCCAGTTCTGCCTTACCCAAGCCAGACTGTGCATGTCAACCAGCCTCATGGACAGTGGGATTCGCACTCTGGACAGTTCCATTGTGGGATGGAAAGGGTTACCTTACACTAAAAAAAAGACACCACCATATAATGATGTGAATTAAAAATGGAAAGAGGGATTCCATTTGACCACCCCAAAAGGCTATGCTGGGGATCATTGGACCTGCATGGACATCTGTGTGGGTTGCGGAATGTGATGAGAAGGACAATTGCCACAGCAATGCGTGGCCAGGCCCTGCTAGTGTGTGTGTGCCAGAAAGCTCTTTGGAGGTAGCAGGGCTAAGTGACACCATTCTTGGTTGCCTGGCACTTTGGATTGGGCTGCCCAATTTGCAAAGAACAGATTGGTCACTTGTATGAAAATCACCTCTCCTGGATTTTGAAGTGATGAGCAGTGTAATATAAATATGCTGTTTACATGACTTAATCATACATGCACAAGTGACTGCAATCATTAAGTGATGAGTGTGCAATGAGTGAGCCCTGGATAGCACTGCTGTGCCTACAGGCTTATTGGCTACAGGCAAGAACTTGTCACTGGAAATGGGCCTACACTTTACGCAAGCCATGCCTATATTTTAAGACATACTCAGATTCACTCAGGCCTGCATCTATAAACCAGAAGGTACAATAACAGAAACGATTACCCTTGTATTGCTTCTACAGTCTACGCTTGAGGTTATTGGTTTTTAAAGGGCCTTAAACAGAGAACATATTGAACTGTGATATTACCTCCTAAAGAGAAGATTGCTCTGCTGCCTTGTCATGTTGTATTTTGGGAATAGCTCGGCTATCAAAGGAAGGCTCTCAGTCAGGCAGCTGAAGAAGGAAATACCAGGCCAACAGTCTGTGGGAAAAACAGTCAAAGGACTGCAATCCTTGTTCTGAATCATATTAGATTACTTCTGAACCTAAGGGAAAGTAGGAAACTTATTGTTCAGAGCCCTGTATGCCTCTGGCATCCTCATTTCTGGCACCACAACTCCTTGGCAGACTCATGGCAGGAGTGCCTGCTAACAAAGCAAACAAAAAAAATGGTTATCCTTCCCATTTTGTATTTCCCATAAAGTACGGAGATATGAGTGCATCAAAGAGCTTCTGGAAGATCTGGTTACTTTCATATCAAGCTAGGTTTCTCAGAGGATAACAATGGAAGGCTTTTGATCTCATTCATGTCCCCCTGCTTTTTTCCGTGATATGAATTGGATTTTAGCAGGGTTTCGATTTGGCAGGAGTCTCTCTGTGACAAACAAACCGGGAATAATGCGGGAGGTTAGAATTTTGCTTTATCCCACAAATAATTTTCGAAATCCTCATCCAGAGCGCAGCCAATTCAAAAGTATTCTGTGACTGTCTAAATGGCGCACTGCATAAGTTCATGAGAAATAGTGAACAGTTTTCTAGAGTATAATTTTGTTTTCGTTTTAATGTTCCTAACGTTAAATACATCGTACATAATATTTAATAAGCCATCGTGAGGCAGAAATTGTTTTAAAGGCTCTCCTTCCTTATAAACAAAAAAGGCATTTTGTGGTACTTTAGACTAATTGATGTATTGGAGCATAAATAATTGCTGGATAAGAATGTATCAGTAGATTTAATTGTATTTAACCAATGCTTAAACAGACACGATGTTCTTTGCATCCCCTGCTGATGTTAAATTTGGCTACAATACTTAGGGAAACTGTGTTATTTCCTGTTATGACTGTTGTGAGTGGTCACTGTGCTCCTCTTCCCCTTTTGTTTTGCATAGAAATAGCCCAACTGTGCCTCTTGCATTTTGCGTAGAAATAGCCCCACTGTACTTCTTTCATTTCATGGCACTGTTCATAATTCCCCCTTCTCTATAATCCATGTGTGCAGTTATATCTGACCCTGTAATCTGGAAATCAGTTGCTACTCTGGGATAATTCCAAGCCCTTCCTGGAGGCTCGCAACCCTATGCCACAGGAGAAGCATGGGAAAGTGACAGAATATGATATTAGTCAAAGAATTTGGCTTTCCATGAATGCTTCCCTTTTATGTTCTAGGAAAAAAAGATTTTGTGGTTCAGAGATTCACGCACCTGGTAAATATTAGAAGCAAAGCAAGTTGCTAAATAAGTGTTTGGGTGGTCAGAGGTTTAGTGGCCTGGATAGCTCCCTTCCCCATGAAAGTAATAACAGATTACATTAAGTAAAACAAGGGGAAACAGACACTTTGCTAAAATCACGTTTTCTTAAACCCTGATGTAAAATTTTGATCTTTTTAAACTACAGAGTCTGCACAAGTCCCTGGGCATGAGGTACCTCTTGCAGGCCACAATGAACCAAGACAAAATCACAAGGTGCTGCTGTTGATAGCCTGCAGGGTATGAGAAGGCCCTCCCATACGCAAAACTGACTGGAGAAGGATTCTTGCCTAAACTGTTACCTAAGCATGAACTGTGCAAAGCACTATTTTCATGGGATTGAACAGTCTGGTATACAACTGGGTCCCACTTTATCACAGGCTAGGAAGATGAAATTCAAGAGAGTTAAAACACTAAACAACATGACCATATAGCAACACAATCCTAACAGTGCTATCATTGCTTGTTGCCTGATGGGGTGAATGTAAAACAGGGGTGCCAGGACATCTAGGGTACCTCTGGGAGAATTTAGCAGGTGGAGACAGGTGTACCAGTTTTGCACCAGTGTATGATACTACTTCTGTTTTCTCATCAAGAGGCTGAGAGTGATATTCTAGGATGTGCCATTACTCCATGATTAAACTGTAGACTCTTTAGGTAATCCTAGAGTAGTCTCTCCCCCTGCCCCGCCCCCCCTTCATTATATCACTTCCACTTTTTGCTAGCAATGATGTAAGGCTTCCCCATTTTTCCCCCACCAGCCTTTGAGGTGGAGGTGGGCAATAGAGAATTGCTGGGAAGTCTCTCATCATAAGGGAGACGTGGCCTCCCTAACATAGAATCTGGGGGAGGGTGCGGGGAGAGGTGAAAAAAACACACACATATTTCCTTTGTCCTGTCAAGGTTGTGAGATGGGACAGAAGAGAAGGAAAGCTGGTCTGAGATGAAGCAAAAATTCACATTGAAACTGATCAAGAAGTCAGAGATTCAAGAGGAGTTCAGTGACTGAGCAAAAAGGCAAACTGTCCAGGAAACAATGTTAGAGAATCAGTCTTGAATACAAAGACAGCTACAAAGTTGGGGATCCAAGTAAGGAATGAGGGTCCAGGAGCTAAATGAGGGGAGTTCAGTGATTCATTGTAGAACAGAAACCAACGGTGAAGTTGGTTAAAGAAGAAGGCTCTGGTAGAAAGCCAACTAGACTTAAACAAGAAATTCTATTGTGGCCTCAGTTCATTGCAGGATCTACAGTGGAATTGGGGCATAGGGTCTGGTTTCCAATTAGTTTGTTGGAATTTGGTGTCCTGAGCTCAGGAAGGGAATGATTGACTTACATGAGTGGCTGTCTGATGAAGACTGAGCAGTGACTTTATGGCCTTCCCTGGACTAGTGACTGAAATACTGTAAAATCCTGTATTGCCAAGATGGCTCTGGGTTCTCAGATTATTGTTATTGTTCAGCAAGTTTGAGTCAATTTTTCATAGCTGGGATGTAAGCAAGCCCTAGGGGCTTTAAACAAAATGCCTTTAATCAGTGGGTTCCTTGGAGTATTCCAGTAGTTAGGCTACTCTTACATGACAGTATGTAAGGAATTTTTTGCTATATCTGGGCCCCTATTTCAATATCAAATTGGGTATGTTATCCAGGCCTCCAACAGCCAGAGCATCCTCTGAGGTAGACAAATACAGGGGTACCTGGGGGTGGGCTTGCACACAGCAAGCTCTCTTCCTGACATTTTAATTTGATATGTCTGGACATTTTATAGGGATGGATTCAAACTTGGGATAAGCTGCTTGCTGCCTGTAGTCAGCAAAAGTTGTACCATATGATTCCCCTGGGTACATCAAAGATAGAGGAAAGGAGCAGTTTCTGCAAGACTGCTGAGCTCCTCCCTAATAGAGGATATAGGCCGCAATACTAAGGACACTTTCCCAGGGTAAGCTCCATTAAACAAGTTACTTCTGAATTGACCTGCAACCCAAAAGTACTTTGGCTGGTGCCAGAAGTAATCCAAAGCCTACTTTACTGCTTCCTCTGTCAACTCACAGAATCAGTCAATGTTTAGCAACAAACTGGGCCAAACAAAGAAACTGGGGCAAAATATCTCACCCCTGGAACAAAATCCAGATCAGAGCTTGGACTGTGTTTTAAATTATGCTCTGTCTTCCGATCTGTTGCCTGGAGCAGCAGGGAAAAATCGAATACCTATGAACCATTCAGCACACCAACATTTTGCATTGGTATGTTGTTAAGAAGTATTATGCCAGGTTCCCTATTCATCTTTGCTATACAAAGCTTGAGAACAAACACCCATACTTATGTCATCCATAGACTTTCAGTAAAGATATTGTTTTCTTTTCACCTTCCCTCTCCACCCACTCTGATTTGAAGTCAAAACCAGTACAAAAGCTGCTTAATGGTATGCAAAGTTGTCACAGCTGCAGGTTAGCATGAATGAGACAACAATCTAAAGTCATTCCTTCAGGAATCAATTGACTACCGTGCAGGACTTGTGTTATTTGAACAAACTGAGGGAGAGTAGAGTACATATGCATCTATATGGAGTCTTTACACCAAGAGTAAAATACATATGCACCCATACATGGAATGCTTACCTTGGGGCTCTTCACTGCACAGTGGACTTGTAGTGGGGCCTCCTTGTGTTTTTCTGTTTACACGCAAGGAGGCAGCCCACAGGCTGCAGCATAGTTTATCTGCTGAATTCTGCTGGGCTTCTGCTTCTCCTGGTTCTCTTAACTCCACCCATCAACTTAGCTGTAAAGGCACAGATCTCATCACACTCTAGTCTCAAGGCTAGACCTCATATACTCTCCCCTTCCCTTCCCTTCCCTTCCTCTCCTCTCTCTCTCTCTCTTTCACTCTCTCTTCCTGCCACTGCTGCTGCAAGATAAGAAAGAGGCTTGTTTTAAAATAGATTCTTGTGCAAAATAAAGTTTAAAAAACCTCTCCGGATCATGGGGGAGAGTGGAAGCAGAGCGGGGAAAATGAGGTGGAGCCAAAAGAAGACTCTGCTTGTAGTGTTCCATGCAAAAGTCAACTCTCCGTTATTATTATACTATTGATATAGCAATATGAGCATTTATAGAAGCAGGAAGAAGCCAACAACATGGAGGGGGCAAGGGGGCAAGGAGTGGACAGCAGTGTGAGGAAGTGGGAAGGCTAGGAAGTGGAAGGAAGATGTCTGGGGCAAAGCTGTGCTTGCTGGCAAATCTCCATGGTCTGGCAGTGAAGCAAATTAAAAGTGGTGTTTCTTGTTGCGAAGAGACTGGAAAATGAAAGTGGGGGTCCAGAAAAAAGTATGTACAAGAAATCTTGCTGTGACGAATATCCGCCCCCACCACAGACATCTTGTGCATAATTGGTCTTTGTTCCTTCCTTACAATCAGATCTTGATACTACTTCATGCAGTCCAAGTAAGCATCAAGGTTTTGGGGGTCATCATTTAAACAAACTTTTCTAAACAGCTCCCTCAGCTCTTTCTATTGGATGTTGCATTCCTGGTCAATCCAAGAAGAACGTTTACTCAGTGAGATGAAAGGAGGGCGAGCTTTGGGGCCATGTGAATCTATTACTTGAGAATATAAGTAGATTGTTTCCTTGTATGAGCTGGAGGTAATAAGAGCCTCTGAGAATCTGACTCAAGAAGAAGAGATAATGCCTTTTCTATTGAACTAGACCATCTCTATCATTTTATTCCTTCCTTCTTCCAAAGAGCTCAGGCTAGCATACCTGTTTTCTTTGTTCTTCCATTTTATCCTAACAACATTGTCAGCCATTCTTTAATGCACACAGCCATTGGGCATTACAGTATAAAAACAGAACGTGTATTCACACACAGAGATACAAACATGAACTAATGGTCAACTTACAGGAAGAAATACTGTAAGGAAGTGCAAAAGGAAAGTAAACACAGTGGCCTATTTTATGTTCTGCTCATAATTCTGATTTTGTGGGTGGTCAATCAGCAAGCTTAAAGATCAACTTTGTGATGAACGCTACGTCCTTACATTGTTTCTCTGCATCTGTCCTACCTTACACTCGGTTTTTTCTGTTTTGCAGACGTGCGGGCATTTAATTGCTCAGAACTTAATTGCAGAACATGAAAAAAAGAGATGTTACATGGCAATATAGTGAACAAGAAATGTAATGAGCAAAACAGCCCCAATATCTAGAGGTGTTGAATAAGGTTGCACCCATCCTTGGCATTTTTTCCAGGTCATAGTTGGTAGAATGACTGTGGCCTTATTCTTGAGGCAGATTTTTCACATTGTCCATCTCAGTTGCTTGCATGTGCATTTTCTTCTTCCAGTCATGAATGGATTTTCCCTGTATAAAAGTGATTGCTCACTGGGCTCACTGGTTGGACTCAGATGGTAGTTAGATTATTGATAGGGTTCAGGCCACCCTCCCTGTCATCCCAGCTGGGGAATCATATACAAGGCCTTCTCAGGGTTTGTGTTGCCAATTCTCTTCTACTGTTTCCCATCAGATAATGTCCCTGAGAGACCTCTAAACATCTCAGCTCTTGATTCCTCCCCTGTAGCCTGTCCTCAGAGCTTATTAGCCCTCAGCACAAAGCTAGAAAGCCAAAATCCCAGCAGAAGTTGCAGATGAACACATCATTAGGTTTAGGACCATCCTTATGTACCCCCATCTAACTTTTCGGCCTAATTTGAGAGGCAATCTGGAGATCTATCAAAAATCAGCTTGCACAATGTAACCAAATGTAATGGATATAATTTGGACAATATTTTCTTGCAACTGAACAATGTCAAACTACCTAATAAATATGTCACACCTATTCAGAAAAGCTGTTGTTCTGAAACCATTCTCCTCAGATGAAAACAACAGAAACCAGCCACTGAGAAATGTCTTGCTAGATGGGACTGGAATTCATGACAATCAAGGCCCATTTCTATTTATTTCTTGTTCCTTATCCTTCAGCTATTTCTGTGCTAAATGTTCTACTGTTACCAACTACGGAGACAAAAGAAGTGCTGTGGAAGAGATGTGAAAGGCTCCCCTCCCCAAAACCTTTAAATGTATATTTTTCACTGTTATTACCCTCCACTGTGATTAAGTCTCGTGGCCCAGTAAATCAGAGGCCACATCCTGAATGTGGTGATCCCACATTGCTATGAGCCAATCAGATTTGGCTATGAGATGACATCACCAAGGGTGAAAAGGGCAGTGCAGAATGAGGTTATAAAATTGCTCAGGTGAAATGGACTTAATACTGCTACTGAGAGCCTAATCAGTGCAAAGCAAAGCATCACCATTTCACCTAAGCCCTACCACTAGCATTGTCATGTGCTGTTGACAAACCTGAGGCTTCTACAGAATAAAGATTCCGTATGATAGACATCATTCCTTTTGCACTACTACATCCTAGGAACCTTAGGTTAGACCAACAGGCACATAACACCACTTCAGGTGCATAACACCACTTCTGTTGGTGCAAGAGAGGTGTGGAATTTTTATGGATTCCCACCTCTCGCTGCAGACTCTCACTATTTAGGGCTGCCAACTCTGGCTTGGGAAATTCCTGGAAATTTGAGGATGAGAATTGGCCATGCTGGCAGGGGCTGAAGGGATTTGTAGTCCATGAACATCTGGAGAGCCGCAGGTTGCAGACCCCTGTCCTAGACTGTATGGTATACTAGACAGTCTGCTCTTCAAAGCTGTCTCCATCTTCTCCGGGAAACCTGATCTCTGTTCTCTGAAATCAGTAGTTATTGTGGGAGAGTTCTTGCCTTTACTCTGAGGATGGCAACCCTATCACTACACCTGTGGGTTCCACACCTGGAGCAGAATATCAGGAGGCTTATTGGACTGTAGCAGGATGAAAGATAGGAAATTCCTCTGGCATTGCTTTGGGTCCAACTGTTTGAATGAGTACAGTTATCTCTTCCACATTCCTCCTGCAGTCTGAAAACCCACGTAAAAAAATTGTACCAGAAAATAAGTCTGAATGTTTTCTTTTATTTTAACTTTTAAAAAAGAAATGCTGTATATTTATGGTATTAAAAGATAAAATACGTTGATGTTATACAATACTATCTATTTTATGCATTTCTGAGTTTCTAAACTTTTTTGTGTCATCTGCTGGCCTTCACATGTCGTCTGCAACATCCACAAAACTAAAAAAAAAATCCCATTTAATTTCTTATGCCAACCTGTGACACATCAAAACTGTGATGAGGAAAATTGTGATGTAGAAGGAATAACTGTACTAGAGCCTGCTGTTCTTATGTCCCACAATGGATTCATCTCTAGAAAATAGCCCTGACATTTTTTAAAGTAATCTTTCCTTTTAACTCCAACTCCTCCCTTTGCCACTGATCAATTCTCTGCTTTGCAAGACCTTATTTGCCCCCATCTGTGACCAGCACAGAAGGGAAGGTAGCATGGGGTATCCATTTTGAAGGAATTTTCCAGCCTGAACTAGTTTCTGCCTCACACTCCCTCATAGCAGTCTGTCTCGAAGACATGTTCCCAGGCAGTCTTAATTGGAACGTGAACTTCAGCTGAGAATTCACTTGGGAGGGGGCCAGTTCGTTCAATCCCTCAAAGCTTTCTATGATTGGTTGAGGCGGGTCAGCAGGCTATGACCAGCTTCATCCATAAGGGTAGCTAGTGAATAGAATGATCCTTCCTCCCTTTTGTCTGCATGATCCCCCCCTCCTCACTGCATCCCTGTATTAATCTCTGGAAACTTTATACCTCAAGACCTACTACACTGTGTTAGGACTTCAGTAAGCAGCCAGCACTTCAGCTTTCTTATTTTTCTATGCATCGTATCTTCACTGAACTATATGCCTTGTTTTAATATCTTTTTCTAATTTTCTCTAATTTATTTATTTATTGTATTTGTATACCGCCCTCCCCGAAGGCTCAGGGCGGTTTCCAACAAAATAAAAAGTTAAAACATCATATATATAAATTAATTAAAATACATAAAATATTAGACTAAAGATGGCTTCAGCTATTCTATTCCCCCTTTTATGAACCCACGGGAGGCCAGATGTTTGCTTTTTGTTGCAGTTGATAACATAAGAACATAAGAACATAAGAACAAGCCAGCTGGATCAGACCAAAGTCCATCTAGTCCAGCTCTCTGCTACTCGCAGTGGCCCACCAGGTGCCTTTGGGAGCTCACGTGTAGGATGTGAACGCAATGGCCTTCTGCGGCTGTTGCTCCCGATCACCTGGTCTGTTAAGGCATTTGCAATCTCAGATCAAAGAGGATCAAGATTGGTAGCCATAAATCAACTTCTCCTCCATAAATCTGTCCAAGCCCCTTTTAAAGCTATCCAGGTTAGTGGCCATCACCACCTCCTGTGGCAGCATATTCCAAACACCAATCACACGTTGCGTGAAGAAGTGTTTCCTTTTATTAGTCCGAATTCTTCCCCCCAGCATTTTCAATGAATGTCCCCTGGTTCTAGTATTGTGAGAAAGAGAGAAAAATTTCTCTCTGTCAACATTTTCTACCCCATGCATAATTTTGTAGACTTCAATCATATCCCCCCTCAGCCGCCTCCTCTCCAAACTAAAGAGTCCCAAACGCTGCAGCCTCTCCTCATAGGGAAGGTGCTCCAATCCCTCAATCATCCTTGTTGCCCTTCTCTGCACTTTTTCTATCTCCTCAATATCCTTTTTGAGATGCGGCGACCAGAACTGGACACAGTACTCCAAGTGCGGTCGCACCACTGCTTTATATAAGGGCATGACAATCTTTGCAGTTTTATTATCAATTCCTTTCCTAATGATCCCCAGCATAGAGTTTGCCTTTTTCACAGCTGCCATGCATTGAGTTGACATTCCCATGGAACTATCAACTAAGACGCCTAAATCCCTTTCCTGGTCTGTGACTGATAGCACTGACCCCTGTACCGTGTATGTGAAGTTTGGATTTTTTGCCCCTATGTGCATCACTTTACATTTTGCTACATTGAACTGCATTTGCCATTTCTGAGCCCACTCATCTAATTTATCAAGGTCCGCTTGGAGCTCTTCGCAATCCTTTGTGGTTCTCACCACCCTACATAATTTGGTATCATCTGCAAACTTGGCCACCACACTACCCACCCCTACTTCCAGGTCATTTATGAATAGGTTAAAGAGCACTGGTCCCAAAACGGATCCTTGGGGGACACCACTCCCGACATCTCTCCATTGTGAGAACTTCCCATTTACACCCACTCTTTGTTTCCCGATTCTCAACCAGTTTTTAATCCATAGGAGGACTTCCCCTCTTATTCCTTCATCCCGGCTGGCCAAACGCCTGGCGGAACAGGTCCGTTTTACAGGCCCTGCGGAAACTTTGTAAATCCCGCAGGGCCCTGATCTCACCTGGAAGCCTGTTCCACCAGGTAGGGGCCAGAGCCGTAAAAGCCCTGGCCCTTGTAGAGGCCAGCCGGATCGCCTTGGGGCCAGGGATCACCAGTTGGTCCGCCTCCGATGAACAGAGGGGCCTAGAAGGGCGATATAGGGAGAGACGGTCTCTTAGATATGCAGGGCCAAGGCCGCGAATGGCCTGGTTAAAGCTCTTTTTAGCTTTTTATATGAGCTTACTGGTGCCAAACCCAGTGAGCCTGGTTATGTTACCATACAGCGGCTAGCTTGCTGCTACATGTAGTATAGCCCCATGTAGTATATCACCAAATCTTGGAAGTTAAGCAGGGTAGGTTCAAAAACCATCCAAAAGGTTCTACAGAGGAAGGCAATGGCAAACCACCAAGAGTTGAGCAAGGGGAAACTGCGCCTGGGCGCACATGTGCCCCAGCCATGGTGCTGCCTGCTCCCGTCCCTCCATGTCCCCTCCATGCCCCCTCACCGGGGCATGCCCAGGGCATCACACCCTCCTGTCCCGTGGGTGCTACGCAACTGCAGATCGCCGCTGCTTCTTACTTGCCTTGAAAACCCCTTGCTGGAGTTGCTGTAGGTTGATTGATTTCCAACTTTCTTGACCTTCAATTTCATCAGGGACATCTCATGCCAGCTTTACTCTTTTAGAAACCTCTGATCAGTTTGAGAATGGAGAAGATCAAGGTCTACTTGGAAAGGTCTAGATTCCCAAATACAGGCCTTTTCTGCATGAATTGTTTTCAATGTATCTTGCTGCCAAAAGCTTTTTTCTTTTCATTTCAATACCACATGTTTTTTCTCTGTTTGGTTTTGGAAACATTTTCCCTTCATCTTTCCTCCACTATTTTCTCGAGCACTTCTGCTATAGTGTTGGTTTTTTAAATCTATTTCTGAGCCAGCTTCTCTTGGGTGTGTAGTCATGCTGAAACAGTCTTTATTAATCTAATCCTTGTCCATGCTCCTGTGCAGTCACCCAACCTCCCCTTCAGCCATTTGCTTCTCCTATTGTCCTTTGTTTTCAAAGGAATTTTAAAAATAAAATTATCTTTGTCATATTGCATTAGCATTGTAATGTTAAGGTGAAGATACACTTTGGCCGATTATACCCTGGCGCTTTAACCCACTGTGAGGGTGTATTTCCCTTAGAGCAGAGATTTCATTGCAGATATGGTCACACTTATGGTGCCGAAGTTCCCGGGAGCCCTTGGTTCCTGAGAGTGGGGAAACCCCAATGTTTCCCCTCACTTTGGGGTTTCTGCTCCTTCCAGACTCTCCCCCTCCCCACTCCTGTCAGGTGTTTCCATGAGATCAATGGTCAGCTTTTCCCCAAAAAATCTCAAAAATTATTGATAAGAAACCTATATAATAGCAATATGAGAAATATTAATATAAAATTTAAAGGACTAAAAAAAAGCTAGCAATTTTGTGATTGATGGGGAGCAACCCGGAAGTGGGGGCAGGTAAGCCACACTGCAGACAGTGGGGCACCTCCTTGCATGTAAACAAGGAAAAGTGAGGAGACCCACACTGCAGAGGGAGGAGCATTGGAGACAGTGCACCATGCATAATGGGTCTTTATGTCTGCAGTTAGCAGCCAGTGAAATGATTATGATTATGATTTAGTTTTATATACCACCCTCCCTTGAAAGGCTCTGGACAGAGCACAACATTTTAAAGATACAAGTAGAGAACAAGTTAAAACATAGCCAAATTACAAATATAAATAAACATATATACGGCTCTATAAAGATGAAACTGCTCAAACCCTATTTAAAATACACAGCGTTCCAGTATACAATATATAGCATCCGACAACTAAAACCTTCACAAGAGGGGAGCAGTAGGCCCCACAGATATTATAGGAACCACCAAGGGGGCGGGCACATCAGCGACAGGCCTCTCCAAAAGCCCGATGGAACAATTCAGTCTTACAGGCCATTCTGTGTGGGTAGTGTTCAATAGTGTTCAATAGTAGAAATGGTGCCTGAGACTTTTGGAATTACTGCTTCAAAATGTAATTGCACAGTAACACTCGAGTGTCTGTGCAAAAGAAAAAAAGGGGGAGGGTTGTTCTTCTGTGTCCTATCCCACTACTGTTAGGAATCGTACATTTTCAATAGTAGTGTGTGGAGTAAATGCAACCGAAGAGACAAGGAGAAAAATGATGGGAGGAATGGAAGCGTGTGGAATGATTTCATGGAAATCGTTTGACCATGGGGAGAATCTGTAGTAAGCTGTGTATATGGAAAAGGCCATGAAATTGCAGAGCTGATCATGATAGTTCAATGTTTGAATTACAAGGAGGATGCTGTGACATCAGCTAATCCACATAGTTTCTATGGTATCTCCCCCCCCATGCACTATTTGTGTCTTCATTTCATGCCCCTGATGCTGATTAGAATCCAATGAGCTGCTATTGTGTCAGTTACATGCAGTCAGTAGCCACTATCTTCTGTTTTCCAATTAATAGTGTCATACTGAAATGGGGAGGAAGCCAAGAAACGAACAAACTGCACCGATGGTGAATCGATAGTTGCTTCCAACAGCAGCATGTGACGGGTCAATGAATGACTGTCGTCCCTCTATGTCAAGTCTTTTTCCTCCCGCCTTCCTTTCCCACATCACAGTCCTGTGTCTCTATCATCTTCTATAATTAATCTGTTTCCCTTGATGCACATCCAAGGGATGCCTGTTTCTCAGCCACCATTCCCACAGCCACATGGGGGTTAAACCACAGGCAGATTGATCAGGCTTGCTGTCTAGACTGACCCTGACTCTGAATTCCCATGTGGACAGTAACGGTGTAAACCAGTGGAGAGTTGCACCCCTCTAAGGCCATGAGCACCAGTGGATTTAGAAGGGCATCATTATCCTTAGGACTGCACTGTAACACTGCAAGTGTCCAGTGTCCATCACAACAAGGATAGCACAAAGAGCGAGTCTGCTCAAGAAATAACACAGTTGCCAGGTAACAACTCAGAGATCTGCACTTGAACCTGAAGTGGGAGGCATGACAACAAAGGCCCCCTCTGCTCATTCCCCCCTGCCCTTTTCCATCTTTTTATTCTTTCCCCTACTTTGCAGTGGTTTTTTTCCTTATACAAAGCACAAAATGAGGGGAGAGCTGGATCTGAAAGTGAATTTTAAGGCAAGGCTATCACATGGGAACTAGTAGCTGCTATAAGAACTGGGAGACCTCTTTCCTTATAGGGCATTAGTTCAATACACAGCTGCTTGTTTGTTGCAAGGGAGTAGCCATATATTATTCTATACTATTGTAGATTGCCTGGCTTTCAGTGAGCTTCCAGTGCCATTAAAGCCTTCATAGTGTTGACAACGGGAGGGCTACTTTCTCCAACATGAACCTTGCCCATCACGTAAACCAGGGCTGTCCAGCCCTGGCCCTCCAGATGTTTGTGGGCTATGATCCCAGGGGGCCAGGGTTGGACACCCCTGACATAGGCTATTATGACTTGCTCTGTGTTCCACTATCATTGGAAGTTCTGTGTGCATGTGGTCCTTCTTGGTAGTAGCACCTCCTTAGTGACAGACACTGGAAAGTTCTGCCTCCTGAGATACATTCGGCTTGAGAAAAAGACCATTCTCTTCCAGAAGGTATTTGGCTTGAGCTAATTCATATCTGCATGAACATTTTATGCTAGTTCTGCTTTTTTTTCTACACCTACGTTGGTTTATTTTGTTTTCCGTAATTCTTCAGGTTCCTGCTTTACGTCTTTTAAATCAGCGGATCATTTTAAGCTGTTGTTGGATTCTGATGATGTATTTTATGGACTGCAAATTAGAATTTTGGAGATTCCCTGATGAAGTCTAGCTTGACCAGATGATCCCAGCTAACCAGAAGATGGCAGAGATGGCCTCTAGGTAGAAGCCCAGAGAAACACCCCAGATTGCTATTCCACAAAGGAAGGCGCACTAACCCAGCCAACAATTTTAATACTATATTTAAAACTGTTTCTCGGTGATAATGCTTGCACCTGCCTTTTTCAGTACCTCTGCCCCCACCTCTCCCTCCCTGCCCCTTGCATTTAAATCCTTGATAACCGAGCTTTGTTTAATTAAGGGAAAGCCTGTCTGCTCTTATCTCCTGCCCCCACCCTCCCACCCTCCCATATTCAGTCTTCCTCTGGTCGCTCTCGGAGACCTGAGCCTTTAATGAGTTACAGAAATCAGGCTTCTGAGCACACACGTTTATCTGCTGGCATTCTTGCCCTTCCTGATTAAAGTCACCCCAGAATGAGGGAGGAGGCAGGGTCAGACTGAACTGGCTGCATTTGACTGTGCTTAGTGACAGAGATAACAACTCAACTTCTTCCCAGGGGGGTTTCCACAAACCCAGACATTTCATCATGCACCTTTCCAAGGGGATTATGATGCACTTGCCTGGCCTATTCCCATTGTAATTTATTATTCAGATCAGAACACAGGGAAATATTTCAGCTTCTCCATCTCCCCCATCCCAGCAATTAAATCAATCAACTTTTTAAAGCTTGCTTTCCACGCAGGTCTGTCGATAGTATTAAAACAGCCTTTTCGAAGCTGATTCTGAGATTAGTTCCCCCTATTTGGCTTCTGAGAAATGCAGGCAATGGGAAAGCGCTCTCATAAAGATTCATCTTTACGGGAACAGTCCAGGAATTTGCAAGATCTTCCTATATAGTTCACACATCTGTGAGCTGAGATGTTCCAAAGAAGCAGAAAGATAGGGGAAGAAAACCTATGCTCTCCCCCCCCCCCCATGTTTTCAGGTCTCATTCCATGGAAAGAGGTATGTGTTGCCCCCTGTGAATACTACATGCACATTCTGTACGACATATACTTTACTGCAAAGGCATTTTGTGTACCATCTTTCAAAGCTTAATACAGAAAGTTCAAGACGTTTGTGATTCCTGTCTTACCACTTCTGTGAAACATCTGTGTACCAAGGAGGTAAACAGCAGTTCACAGTTCAACTCTTATTTCAGCCACCAACTCACTAAGAATTCATCCATTTTATTCATGGATGGTTGAAGAAGAGTAGGCTGAGATCCAGTCCACTGAAAACCGAGGTCCTGTGACTGGGGGGAGATGCAGCCGGTTCTCAACTGCCTCAATTTGACAGAGTGACATGTTCAAGGTGCTAGTCTTAACTTCCAAGGTTTTGAGCAGTCTGTGACCTTCATATCTTCAAGAACACATCTTCCCATATTGCCTGCTGAGGACACTTTGTTCCTCTGATAAAAAAATATGCTGGTGGTCCCTGGCCCTTAAGACATTAGGTTAGCCTCAACCTGAGCCAGGGCTTTTTTGGCCCTGGCTCCAGCCTGGTGGAACTCTCTAACAGCTGACACCAGGGCCCTGAGGACTCTTACTCAATTTCACAGGGCCTGTAAGACAAGGAATGTTCTACTAACTAGACCTTGGGTTGAGGCCAACCTCTGCCCCTTTACCATCTCTCTGGACTCCCAACCATTCACCACCAATTATACCATCAGTCATGGAGCAGCAAATGCTACCAAGCACCTGCTATTCTGCACTTAAATTGTGACCTCCCCCTTCTATGTAAATTTTGTTATCACCTGATCTCGTTCCCCTGTCGACCTTCATGGAGACTTAGAAATTGGAGTAAATGAAGATTAGAACTGTGAGAGGCTGAAAAGAGATGATAGTGACACCGTCATCTGTGGGTCGTATTTTATGTTTAGCATATATTAATTGTTGTATTTTATGAAGAGTTTTAAATGTTGTAAGCCGCCCCGAGCCTGCTGGTGGTTGGGGATGAGCAGGGTATAACTGCAATCAATCAATCAATCAATCAATCAATCAATCAATCAATCAATCAATCAATCAATCAATCAATCAATCAATCAATCAATCAATCAATCAATCAATATTCATAATCAATTTTTCTCTCTAATGGAGCCTAAAAAATGGCTTACAACTTGCCATCGTTGGCGCTATCGCTGTGGAGCCGCAGTATGAGGACAAAAAAGCTGCATGCTGCTCCAGAGCCACAGGTTGCCGACCCCTGTTCTAGAGTAATCCTTTGTCCCTAAATTAGCTTGGTATCAGGTCCTAAGTAATTATTAAATAAACAGCAGACATATACAAATTCTGAAAAAAGTCTATAAGAAGGATCAAATATCTCTTTAATTGAGACAGGTGAGTTGACCTTTCTCTTTTAGGTGAGTTGACCTTTCTCTTTCAGACACGGCCTGTAAAACACTTTTTCTCTGCCTAGTGTGTTTAAAGTATTCTTGTTATAGAGAAGTGTTTCCATGTCACAAAGAGAATTTTTCTTGGACCTTTCTTCCTTGTTTCCTGATTTACTTTTTCCCAGAATACAAGCAATTAAAGATCAGCAGTAGTTCTTAAATGTGTTATCCTGTCAGCAGCATATTTGTCTCAGTAGAGGAGAAAATAAGCACTTAAGTATTGTGAAATGTAAAATATGAGCATTGGATCTCAGATGTATGTAGATTTTTTTTAGTATTCAGAGACTATTCAGAAATTGCTCACCATTAGAGCAGTGACATAGGTATAGATTTTTTATGGGGTGGATTCAGGGGGCAGGGGGGCGTGGCCAAGCCTCTCAAACCCTGCCCCCAGCCTCAGTGCTTATAAAAGCAGCTCTCCAAGTCCGGGGATGGCAGACTCCCCTGCGGCCCCCCCCCCGGGCGGAGTGAGAAGAGACTAATGTGGAGAGAATTGGTTGTTACACCCAGTTAGACTCCTTTCTGGGAATTTTCCAACCTGGAATTGGTAAACCTGAATGCTACTGAATTTGTAGCAAAATGTCCCTACAAACTTCCCATTTAACCAAGGAAAGATACTAGTCAAGAATCCCAATTTATTAGGCCTCACTGAGATTTCCTTTTCCAGCCTAATTCCACAACATGGGACTTTCTCCCACTTTTATCTCTCATCAAAACTTCTCTTCCAGGAAGTTAGAAGCTTCCACTGAAAAAATGACCATCCGTTATCTCTCAGACTGAACCAAATCTACCTATCAATAACTTTTGTTCTTGATATAGCCTGCTGCTGGGACATCTGATGTCCCAGAGCCATTTTTAAGCTAACCCTTAAAACTCCCTGCTCTGCCCCAGGCTGTGAATTTTGTGAAAGTTCCATGGGGTGTGAGGTGTCGTTTCACTGTGAACTCAGAAGTGTTTTGTATTGTGCCGAAGGTGGAGATGGGACAGCAGCTGTGAATAGGTGCTGAAGGGAACAGAATCCAGGCAAGCATTTTCCAGAGAGAGTTATTACGGGCAATGCAAAAAGACAAGGCCAGCAAGAGCAGGGGCATCGCTGAACCATTTGGCTTCTTGCTGTTCTGCCTCTTAAGTGCCGCTTATTTATGGAATTGTATTATTGGGAAGGGATGATGGGCAGTTTGTGCGGCTGCTGCCCAGGGAGAAAAGCAGAGCAAGTGGGCATTTCTGAGCCACACTAATTCTAACACACTTTTGAGCAGTATTGATCAGTTTTTCTCTGCCTGTTCCTGTTACAGCTGCTAAGTAGAGGCAAAAGTGGAGCTTAGCTGTTGCATTCAGGCCAATCTTATTTGTAAAGGGCTTTTTAAAAAACAAATCTTTCCTTGGCTTTCATTTAGAGTTCAGGGAGTTAAAGTGACCGTGCCAGCCAAAAAAAGAAAGGAAAAGGCCTCTTTGTTTGCTCCAGGGCTGGGAAGATAACTTTTTCCTAAAGAAAAGAAAATATACTTTTGACTGTCTGTGAAGTTCCCTGCAGATGAAGCCGGATGACAAACTGGCAATAATAAGCATTAAATTAGAAGATACTTCCCCTCTCTTGGGAAAATGTCCTGCATGTATAAACATGGTATGAAATCAGTGGAACCGATCAGCAGTGGATTCTGTAGACTTGCTAAATTCATTTTTCATCTTGTAAAATAAAGAGAGAAGCGGGCCTCACCAGTTGGAGGTCAGCAACCACTCCTGGGTTCAGGCTAGCGGTGGCTTTTAGGTTCCAACAATAGAGTTCTGTCTCTGCCTTTAATGAGGAATGAGCCAAAAAGAAAGACGTGCCACTAACAGAAGGAGAAGAGTCAGAACTTTCTTCAGTTTTGGGTGCTGGAGTCTTATCCCAAACAGCCCTGAATCACCATTCTCCATCCCCTCTGTCTAAAACCCTTGCGTGTGCAAGAGAATTGTTGTCCTCCACCCCCCATGTCTAAAAACATGCAAGGATTTTTCACAGCCGGGGGAGGGCACCAATTCTCAGTGCCTGTTATTAATGGGACGGGCCAGAGCAGTGAGGCAGGAAAAATGGCCCCTGTTCTGCTGCCGAGGAGCTTTTCATGGCAACGGAAGCCACCGGAGTAACAAACGAATATTCCAAAAGAACCTCAAATTTGGTAGTTTTTGAAAGTCGCGGAGCAAAGCCAATACCATGGGGCAGAACCGGGGCAACAACGTGGCAGCACCAGGTGCTATGAAGAACTCCCGGCTGCACAGGAGTGTTCTCCATGCTAACAACAGGGCATTTTGACTGTGAAAAATCAGCTTTTGTGAATCATTTTGTGCAGTGCTGCCCTACTGCTTACATTGAAAACACTTTTGAATAATTCAGTTTTGCATAGTTTGTGGAAAATCATGGAGTAGGGCATTCCTAACCTCCTCAGGTAGATCCTTCTAAAAGGTGGAGGCCACTACGAAGAAGGTGTGTGTATGGGCAGTTGTTGATTTTGCGCATTGTTTGCTTTTTTACCCTTTTAATGCTTTTTTATCAAGGGGACTCAAGCAGAAAACTCCTTTTTCCAGGATAACTCCAAAAATTAAACTTATAACTGATGGATGTCTTTAACTGTCCCAACTCTGCTGCAATTCAATGGTTTCTTAGTAAGATTTGTGTCCAAAAGCCTTTGGGGGGTGGGGGTGAACATGCATGCACATGTTGCTCTTTCTGTTATGTCCCCACTGAAAGACGAGCTCTTGACATTTCCTTGCCAAAATGGCCACTTAAAAATAGTTCTCTCCCTTGTGCCCCTTTCTCCAGTCAGTGATGAATTTCATCCTGTCCAAGATGATTCTTTCTGAAATGAACAATTTATCTCTTCATCCACACCCTGTGTGCACACTAATAAGAAAACAAAGGCCCTTGACACAGGAGTCCAACACTGTCCACGTGTCCAGCCACCACTCCATCTATCTTCCCATATCTAATCAAGGAGCCCTTATGAAGGATGAACTTAACAGGACCTCATGTCAATGGGACTCTGAACAGGTCCTCCACATTCTTCATCACCTCATACTCAATACATGCTGAAGTGTTATAGTATTTTAAAAATAACGAAACATGAAGCCTCTCCGTGTGCTTTAAAGCATGCAGATATTTGCTGGTAACAACAACCACTTTAGAGATCTTGTAGGACAAAACCTTCTTAGAATGAATTTAACAATGAAGTTACAACACAATAAGTCATTATTGTGGATTTAGGCCTCAGAAAACATGCATATTGGACAGCCTCCATCCAATTTTTTTCTCAGATTGAGGTTTCATAAAGTAGGGTGTGTCCTATCTGTTGAGAGTGGACAAAAGTTAATACAAGTGAATTTTCTTCCCTCACCCCTTCTCTGTAGACTGTACAGTTCCACAATAATGGAACAGTACGTATAATGTACAATAATGCACCCGTGTCATGTTCCTGTAAAGTTTTTTTTAAAAAAAACATAGTTCATATAAATATTTTCAAGGAAGAAATCCATAAAGTTGGAGAATACTTTTTAAATGTTCAGAAGATGCCAGTGAAACCTGAACAGGTGGCAAGAGTGACATCACCATGATTATGTCATTAGCTGGCTACCAATTAGCAGGGATGGAGTGAGGGGGGAAAGTGCCCGGTGCACTGGTGTGTCCTCTGCCCCTGCCACACCCCTGTATGCTCCGTCCCACCCCTGGAATGGCCTGGAACACCCTTGCTACACCCCTGCAGGGGCGCATGCCCCGGGCGTCGCGTGCCCCCGCCTCCTGGAGCTACGCCTCTGCCAATTAGGGTGATTCTCTGAGCCACCTTAATTCAGTGTATGCACTTACAGAATTCCAGTCAACAGTTTATTGTGTCCCATGTCGCTCTGATCAGTGCTAATGGAAGATTCAGTGCCATTCACAGCTCTTCTTAGTCTATCAGGATTTGGATTGGTAGAGAGCTGATTCGCAGCAAAGAATGGTCAAGATGACAGTACAATTCATCACTAGTGTATTAATCTAAAACAGGGGTCTGCAACCTGCGGCCCTTCAGATGTTCATGGACTACAATTCC